>NC_140586.1:931463316-931928316 GCF_964204655.1 Triturus cristatus
AGCGGAGTCTCCTTCCCAGAGCAGGTGCTTTCTCTGAACTCTTGCTTTGTAAGACTGCTGGGCAAGGCCCTCCCTAGCCCCTCACTCAGATAGATACATTTACCTGCAGAGCTCAGCTTTGGAGAAAGAGAGGGGGCAGAGAGCGCAAAGGGGAAGGCCCAAGGTGCACACCTTATTTTACATAAAAGCTCGGGCTCTTGGGAGGACAGGGACATGAGGGTTCTCAGGGAAAGCCATCACATTAGTATTGATGGCTGGGCCTTGAAACACAACAATCCCGGAATGGCCAGGCACAAAATGCCTGTGCAATAGGCCTGACCATAGGCTTCTGGAGCTCTTGCTCTCCAGAGGCCCCAGTGGTCTAAGCCCGACCAGGGCTGTAGGCCGCGTTGGGAGCGCGTTGGGAGCGCGTTAGGGACGCAGGGCGCAAAACTCTGCCCGTTTCACCCCAGCATTTCGGGGAGGACAGGGAATTTGGCAAAGACAGTGGGAAGGATTTGTAAGGAGGAGAGTTCAGTGACATGATCTGAAACACAATAGTGCTGGTGATCTGGAGGCTGCCTTCTATGAGCCACTTCTGTCGGGAGCAGCCTGCCATCATGCCCTGATAACCACAACACTAGTCCCAAGCCAGTGACCTCAGCAAATGCAAAAACATTCATACTTATAGTCTCCTGCATCTGATTCTTGCCATCATGTGAAACGTTGGCATTCCAATGTCTGTTGCACACACTTTGTTCATAGGTGTGCAATTTGAGTGCGTGCGCCTCATCACTGTCTTGGACAGAGCTCTGTCTCTAAGCTACACATGTGAAGCTTTGGTGGTTCAGTGGTAGAATTCTCGCCTGCCACGCGGGAGGCCCGGGTTTGATTCCTGGCCAATGCAAGGCTGTGTTCTTTTGACTTTGCTTTCTAAATCAAATATGGGAACTCAGTGGGGCATAAAATGGGAAACAGTGACCCCGACGTGATTTGAACACGCAACCTTCTGATCTGGAGTCAGACGCGCTACCGTTGCGCCACGAGGTCCTTGCTTTTGGAGTCACATCAGCAAATGTTGTGACCCTTTTCATTTTTGCCCACCTCCTTATATGCCTAGGGTTGTATTACAAGGTTTGGCTTTTTGTTTTCCATCCTATTGATGAAATTGAGTGCAGGTGCAGAGAGAACGCAGAGGATTGAAATGTTCAGGTAAAGGGTCTCAAGCAGGAGCTCTAGACCAAAGGCACATTACTATGTTTTATTAAAGTGCTTCATGCATGCAAAAGGAAACGTCCCTGGGTGGGCTTGAACCACCAACCTTTCGGTTACCAACCGAACGCGTTAACCGATTGCGCCACAGAGACTAGTGACGGAAGCACATCTCCTGAGACTCAACATATATCTTTATGTGTGCGCGCCTGCCTTGAGCTTGTGTTATATAAGGCGTCTTTATCCTACACAGCATTTGCCATTTGCTTAGTGTCTTGTCACTGTTGGGTGTTATGATGCGCAGACTACTATCTAATGGTGTTAGGGCCAGTATTACAACCAGTCCCAGTGTATGAGATACATGTATGACTTTTCTGTGGCCTTCTTAGCGTAGCTATATGCTCCTCTGGTGGTGTTCTACCAGCCTGTCAGGCGTGTGTCATGCCCATCCAATCTTCACTGTGGCATGTTAGACTTGTCTTCTCTGTGAGCGGAGTCTCCTTCCCAGAGCAGGTGCTTTCTCTGAACTCTTGCTTTGTAAGACTGCTGGGCAAGGCCCTCCCTAGCCCCTCACTCAGATAGATACATTTACATGCAGAGCTCAGCTTTGGAGAAAGAGAGGGGGCAGAGAGCGCAAAGGGGAAGGCCCAAGGTGCACACCTTATTTTACATAAAAGCTCGGGCTCTTGGGAGGACAGGGACATGAGGGTTCTCAGGGAAAGCCATCACATTAGTATTGATGGCTGGGCCTTGAAACACAACAATCCCGGAATGGGCAGGCACAAAATGCCTGTGCAATAGGCCTGACCATAGGCTTCTGGAGGTCTTGCTCTCCAGAGGCCCCAGTGGTCTAAGCCCGACCAGGGCTGTAGGCCGCGTTGGGAGCGCGTTAGGGACGCAGGGCGTAGAACTCTGCCTGTTTTACCCCAGAATTTCGGGGAGGACAGGGAATTTGGCACAGACAGTGGGAAGGATTTTTAAGGAGAGTTCAGTGACATGATCTGAAACACAATAGTGCTGGTGATCTGGAGGCTGCCTTCTATGAGCCACTTCTGTCGGGAGCAGCCTGCCATCATGCCCTGATAACCTTAACACTAGTCCCAAGCCAGTGACTTCAGCAAATGCAAAAACATTCATACTTATAGTCTCCTGCATCTGACTCTTGCCATCATGTGAAACGTTGGCATTCCAATGTCTGTTGCACACACTTGGTTCATAGGTGTGCAATTTGAGTGCGTGCGCCTCATCACTGTCTTGGACAGAGCTCTGTCTCTAAGCTACCCATGTGAAGCATTGGTGGTTCAGTGGTAGAATTCTCGCCTGCCATGTGGGAGGTGTGGGTTCGATTCCCGACTAATGCAAGGCTGCCTACTTTTGACTTTGCTTTCTAAATGCAATATGGGAACTCAGTGGGGCATAAAATGGGAAACAGTGACCCCGACGTGATTTGAACATGCAACCTTCTGATCTGGAGTCAGACGCGCTACCGTTGCGCCACGAGGTCCTTGCTTTTGGAGTCACATCAGCAAATTTTGTGAGCCTTTTGATTTTTTCCCACCTCCTTATATGCCTAGGGTTGTATTACAAGGTTTGGCTTTTTGTTTTCCATCCTATTGATGAAATTGAGTGCAGGTGCAGAGAGAACGCAGAGGATTGAAATGTTCAGGGAAAGGGTCTCACGCAGGAGCTCTAGACCAAAGGCACATTACTATGATTTATTAAAGTGCTTCATGCATGCAAAAGGAAACGTCCCTGGGTGGGCTTGAACCACCAACCTTTCGGTTAACAGCCGATCGCGCTAACCGATTGCGCCACAGAGACTAGTGACAAAAGCACATCTCCTGAGACTCAACATATATCTTTATGTGTGCGCGCCTGCCTTGAGCTTGTGTTATATAAGGCGTCTTTATCCTACGCAGAATTTGTCATTTGCTTAGTGTCTTGTCACTTTTGGGTGCTATGATGCGCAGACTACTGTCTAATGGTGTTAGGGCCAGTATTACAACCAGTCCCAGTGTATGAGATACATGTATGACTTTTCTGTGGCCTTCTTAGCGTAGCTATCTGCTCCTCTGGAGGTGTTCTACCAGCCTGTCAGGCGTGTGTCTTGCCCATCCAATCTTCACTGTGGCATGTTAGACTTGTCTTCTCTGTGAGCGGAGTCTCCTTCCCAGAGCAGGTGCTTTCTCTGAACTCTTGCTTTGTAAGACTGCTGGGCAAGGCCCTCCCTAGCCCCTCACTCAGATAGATACATTTACCTGCAGAGCTCAGCTTTGGAGAAAGAGAGGGGGCAGAGAGCGCAAAGGGGAAGGCCCAAGGTGCACACCTTATTTTACATAAAAGCTCGGGCTCTTGGGAGGACAGGGACATGAGGGTTCTCAGGGAAAGCCATCACATTAGTATTGATGGCTGGGCCTTGAAACACAACAATCCCGGAATGGCCAGCCACAAAATGCCTGTGCAATAGGCCTGACCATAGGCTTCTGGAGGTCTTGCCCTCCAGAGGCCCCAGTGGTCTAAGCCCGACCAGGGCTGTGCCCGACCAGGGCTGTAGGCCGCGTTGGGAGCGCGTTTGGGACGCATAAAGGGACGCAGGGCGCAGAACTCTGCCCGTTTCACCCCAGCATTTCGGGGAGGACAGGGAATTTGGCAAAGACAGTGGGAAGGATTTTTAAGGAGGAGAGTTCAGTGACATGATCTGAAACACAATAGTGCTGGTGATCTGGAGGCTGCCTTCTATGAGCCACTTCTGTCGGGAGCAGCCTGCCATCATGCCCTGATAACCACAACACTAGTCCCAAGCCAGTGACCTCAGCAAATGCAAAAACATTCATACTTATAGTCTCCTGCATCTGATTCTTGCCATCATGTGAAACGTTGGCATTCCAATGTCTGTTGCACACACTTTGTTCATAGGTGTGCAATTTGAGTGCGTGCGCCTCATCACTGTCTTGGACAGAGCTCTGTCTCTAAGCTACACATGTGAAGCATTGGTGGTTCAGTGGTAGAATTCTCGCCTGCCACGCGGGAGGCCCGGGTTAGATTCCCGGCCAATGCAAGGCTGTGTTCTTTTGACTTTGCTTTCTAAATCAAATATGGGAACTCAGTGGGGCATAAAATGGGAAACAGTGACCCCGACGTGATTTGAACACACAACCTTCTGATCTGGAGTCAGACGCGCTACCGTTGCGCCACAAGGTCCTTGCTTTTGGAGTCACATCAGCAAATGTTGTGAGCCTTTTCATTTTTGCCCACCTCCTTATATGCCTAGGGTTGTATTACAAGGTTTGGCTTTTTGTTTTCCATCCTATTGATGAAATTGAGTGCAGGTGCAGAGAGAACGCAGAGGATTGAAATGTTCAGGGAAAGGGTCTCACGCAGGAGCTCTAGACCAAAGGCACATTACCATGATTTATTAAAGTGCTTCATGCATGCAAAAGGAAACGTCCCTGGGTGGGCTTGAACCACCAACCTTTCGGTTAACAGCCGAACGCGCTAACCAATTGCGCCACAGAGACTAGTGACAAAAGCACATCTCCTGAGACTCAACATATATCTTTATGTGTGCGCGCCTGCCTTGAGCTTGTGTTATATAAGGCGTCTTTATCCTACGCAGCATTTGCCATTTGCTTAGTGTCTTGTCACTGTTGGGTGTTATGATGCGCAGACTACTGTCTAATGGTGTTAGGGCCAGTATTACAACCAGTCCCAGTGTATGAGATACATGTATGACTTTTCTGTGGCCTTCATAGCGTAGCTATCTGCTCCTCTGGTGGTGTTCTACCAGCCTGTCAGGCGTGTGTCTTGCCCATCCAATCTTCACTGTGGCATGTTAGACTTGTCTACTCTGTGAGCGGAGTCTCCTTCCCAGAGCAGGTGCTTTCTCTGAACTCTTGCTTTGTAAGACTGCTGGGCAAGGCCCTCCCTAGCCCCTCACTCAGATAGATACATTTACCTGCAGAGCTCAGCTTTGGAGAAAGAGAGGGGGCAGAGAGTGCAAAGGGGAAGGCCCAAGGTGCACACCTTATTTTACATAAAAGCTCTGGCTCTTGGGAGGACAGGGACATGAGGGTTCTCAGGGAAAGCCATCACATTAGTATTGATGGCTGGGCCTTGAAACACAACAATTCCGGAATGGCCAGGCACAAAATGCCTGTGCAATAGGCCTGACCATAGGCTTCTGGAGCTCTTGCTCTCCCGAGGCCCCAGTGGTCTAAGCCCGACCAGGGCTGTGCCCGACCAGGGCTGTAGGCCGCGTTGAGAGCGCGTTAGGGACACATAAAGGGACGCAGGGCGCAGAACTCTGCCCGTTTCATCCCAGCATTTCGGGGAGGACAGGGAATTTGGCAAAGACAGTGGGAAGGATTTTTAAGGAGGAGAGTTCAGTGACATGATCTGAAACACAATAGTGCTGGTGATCTGGAGGCTGCCTTCTATGAGCCACTTCTGTCGGGAGCAGCCTGCCATCATGCCCTGATAACCACAACACTAGTCCCAAGCCAGTGACCTCAGCAAATGCAAAAACATTCATACTTATAGTCTCCTGCATCTGATTCTTGCCATCATGTGAAACGTTGGCATTCCAATGTCTGTTGCACACACTTTGTTCATAGGTGTGCAATTTGAGTGCGTGCGCCTCATCACTGTCTTGGACAGAGCTCTGTCTCTAAGCTACACATGTGAAGCATTGGTGGTTCAGTGGTAGAATTCTCGCCTGCCACGCGGGAGCCCCGGGTTCGATTCCCGACTAATGCAAGGCTGCCTTCTTTTGACTTTGCTTTCTAAATGAAATATGGGAACTCAGTGGGGCATAAAATGGGAAACAGTGACCCCGGCGTGATTTGAACACGCAACCTTCTGATCTGGAGTCCGACACACTACCGTTGCGCCACGAGGTCCTTGCTTTTGGAGTCACATCAGCAAATGTTGTGACCCTTTTCATTTTTGCCCACCTCCTTATATGCCTAGGGTTGTATTACAAGGTTTGGCTTTTTGTTTTCCATCCTATTGATGAAATTGAGTGCAGGTGCAGAGAGAACGCAGAGGATTGAAATGTTCAGGTAAAGGGTCTCAAGCAGGAGCTCTAGACCAAAGGCACATTACTATGTTTTATTAAAGTGCTTCATGCATGCAAAAAGAAACTTCCCTGGGTGGGCTTGAACCACCAACCTTTTGGTTACCGACCGAACGCGTTAACCGATTGCGCCACAGAGACTAGTGACCGAAGCACATCTCCTGAGACTCAACATATATCTTTATGTGTGCGCGCCTGCCTTGAGCTTGTGTTATATAAGGCGTCTTTATCCTACACAGCATTTGCCATTTGCTTAGTGTCTTGTCACTGTTGGGTGTTATGATGCGCAGACTACTATCTAATGGTGTTAGGGCCAGTATTACAACCAGTCCCAGTGTATGAGATACATGTATGACTTTTCTGTGGCCTTCTTAGCGTAGCTATCTGCTCCTCTGGTGGTGTTCTACCAGCCTGTCAGGCGTGTGTCATGCCCATCCAATCTTCACTGTGGCATGTTAGACTTGTCTTCTCTGTGAGCGGAGTCTCCTTCCCAGAGCAGGTGCTTTCTCTGAACTCTTGCTTTGTAAGACTGCTGGGCAAGGCCCTCCCTAGCCCCTCACTCAGATAGATACATTTACCTGCAGAGCTCAGCTTTGGAGAAAGAGAGGGGGCAGAGAGCGCAAATGGGAAGGCCCAAGGTGCACACCTTATTTTACATAAAAGCTCGGGCTCTTGGGAGGACAGGGACATGAGGGTTCTCAGGGAAAGCCATCACATTAGTATTGATGGCTGGGCCTTGAAACACAACAATCCCGGAATGGCCAGGCACAAAATGCCTGTGCAATAGGCCTGACCATAGGCTTCTGGAGGTCTTGCTCTCCAGAGGCCCCAGTGGTCTAAGCCCGACCAGGGCTGTAGGCCGCGTTGGGAGCGCGTTAGGGACGCAGGGCGTAGAACTCTGCCTGTTTTACCCCAGAATTTCGGGGAGGACAGGGAATTTGGCACAGACAGTGGGAAGGATTTTTAAGGAGAGTTCAGTGACATGATCTGAAACACAATAGTGCTGGTGATCTGGAGGCTGCCTTCTATGAGCCACTTCTGTCGGGAGCAGCCTGCCATCATGCCCTGATAACCTTAACACTAGTCCCAAGCCAGTGACTTCAGCAAATGCAAAAACATTCATACTTATAGTCTCCTGCATCTGACTCTTGCCATCATGTGAAACGTTGGCATTCCAATGTCTGTTGCACACACTTTGTTCATAGGTGTGCAATTTGAGTGCGTGCGCCTCATCACTGTCTTGGACAGAGCTCTGTCTCTAAGCTACCCATGTGAAGCATTGGTGGTTCAGTGGTAGAATTCTCGCCTGCCACGTGGGAGGTGTGGGTTCGATTCCCGACTAATGCAAGGCTGCCTACTTTTGACTTTGCTTTCTAAATGAAATATGGGAACTCAGTGGGGCATAAAATGGGAAACAGTGACCCCGACGTGATTTGAACATGCAACCTTCTGATCTGGAGTCAGGCGCGCTACCGTTGCGCCACGAGGTCCTTGCTTTTGGAGTCACATCAGCAAATTTTGTGAGCCTTTTGATTTTTTCCCACCTCCTTATATGCCTAGGGTTGTATTACAAGGTTTGGCTTTTTGTTTTCCATCCTATTGATGAAATTGAGTGCAGGTGCAGAGAGAACGCAGAGGATTGAAATGTTCAGGGAAAGGGTCTCACGCAGGAGCTCTAGACCAAAGGCACATTACTATGATTTATTAAAGTGCTTCATGCATGCAAAAGGAAACGTCCCTGGGTGGGCTTGAACCACCAACCTTTCGGTTAACAGCCGATCGCGCTAACCGATTGCGCCACAGAGACTAGTGACAAAAGCACATCTCCTGAGACTCAACATATATCTTTATGTGTGCGCGCCTGCCTTGAGCTTGTGTTATATAAGGCGTCTTTATCCTACGCAGCATTTGCCATTTGCTTAGTGTCTTGTCACTGTTGGGTGTTATGATGCGCAGACTACTATCTAATGGTGTTAGGGCCAGTATTACAACCAGTCCCAGTGTATGAGATACATGTATGACTTTTCTGTGGCCTTCTTAGCGTAGCTATCTGCTCCTCTGGTGGTGTTCTACCAGCCTGTCAGGCGTGTGTCTTGCCCATCCAATCTTCACTGTGGCATGTTAGACTTGTCTTCTCTGTGAGCGGAGTCTCCTTCCCAGAGCAGGTGCTTTCTCTGAACTCTTGCTTTGTAAGACTGCTGGGCAAGGCCCTCCCTAGCCCCTCACTCAGATAGATACATTTACCTGCAGAGCTCAGCTTTGGAGAAAGAGAGGGGGCAGAGAGCGCAAAGGGGAAGGCCCAAGGTGCCCACCTTATTTTACATAAAAGCTCGGGCTCTTGGGAGGACAGGGACATGAGGGTTCTCAGGGAAAGCCATCACATTAGTATTGATGGCTGGGCCTTGAAACACAACAATCCCGGAATGGCCAGCCACAAAATGCCTGTGCAATAGGCCTGACCATAGGCTTCTGGAGGTCTTGCTCTCCAGAGGCCCCAGTGGTCTAAGCCCGACCAGGGCTGTGCCCGACCAGGGCTGTAGGCCGTGTTGGGAGCGCGTTAGGGACGCATAAAGGGACGCAGGGTGCAGAACTCTGCCCGTTTCACCCCAGCATTTCGGGGAGGACAGGGAATTTGGCAAAGACAGTGGGAAGGATTTTTAAGGAGGAGACTTCAGTGACATGATCTGAAACACAATAGTGCTGGTGATCTGGAGGCTGCCTTCTATGAGCCACTTCTGTCGGGAGCAGCCTGCCATCATGCCCTGATAACCACAACACTAGTCCCAAGCCAGTGACCTCAGCAAATGCAAAAACATTCATACTTATAGTCTCCTGCATCTGATTCTTGCCATCATGTGAAACGTTGGCATTCCAATGTCTGTTGCACACACTTTGTTCATAGGTGTGCAATTTGAGTGCGTGCGCCTCATCACTGTCTTGGACAGAGCTCTGTCTCTAAGCTACACATGTGAAGCATTGGTGGTTCAGTGGTAGAATTCTCGCCTGCCACGCGGGAGGCCCGGGTTCGATTGCCGGCCAATGCAAGGCTGTCTTCTTTTGACTTTGCTTTCTAAATCAAATATGGGAACTCAGTGGGGCATAAAATGGGAAACAGTGACCCCAACGTGATTTGAACACGCAACCTTCTGATCTGGAGTCAGACGCGCTACCGTTGCGCCACGAGGTCCTTGCTTTTGGAGTCACATCAGCAAATGTTGTGAACCTTTTCATTTTTGCCCACCTCCTTATATGCCTAGGGTTGTATTACAAGGTTTGGCTTTTTGTTTTCCATCCTATTGATGAAATTGAGTGCAGGTGCAGAGAGAACGCAGAGGATTGAAATGTTCAGGGAAAGGGTCTCACGCAGGAGCTCTAGACCAAAGGCACTTTACTATGATTTAATAAAGTGCTTCATGCATGCAAAAGGAAATGTCCCTGGGTGGGCTTCAACCACCAACCTTTCGGTTAACAGCCGAACACGCTAACCGATTGCGCCACAGAGACTAGTGACAAAAGCACATCTCCTGAGACTCAACATATATCTTTATGTGTGCGCGCCTGCCTTGAGCTTGTGTTATATAAGGCGTCTTTATCCTACGCAGCATTTGCCATTTGCTTAGTGTCTTGTCACTGTTGGGTGTTATGATGCGCAGACTACTATCTAATGGTGTTAGGGCCAGTATTACAACCAGTCCCAGTGTATGAGATACATGTATGACTTTTCTGTGGCCTTCTTAGCTTAGCTATCTGCTCCTCTGGTGGTGTTCTACCAGCCTGTCAGGCGTGTGTCTTGCCCATCCAATCTTCACTGTGGCATGTTAGACTTGTCTTCTCTGTGAGCGGAGTCTCCTTCCCAGAGCAGGTGCTTTCTCTGAACTCTTGCTTTGTAAGACTGCTGGGCAAGGCCCTCCCTAGCCCCTCACTCAGATAGATACATTTACCTGCAGAGCTCAGCTTTGGAGAAAGAGAGGGGGCAGAGAGCGCAAAGGGGAAGGCCCAAGGTGCACACCTTATTTTACATAAAAGCTCGGGCTCTTGGGAGGACAGGGACATGAGGGTTCTCAGGGAAAGCCATCACATTAGTATTGATGGCTGGGCCTTGAAACACAACAATCCCGGAATGGCCAGGCACAAAATGCCTGTGCAATAGGCCTGACCATAGGCTTCTGGAGCTCTTGCTCTCCAGAGGCCCCAGTGGTCTAAGCCCGACCAGGGCTGTAGGCCGCGTTGGGAGCGCGTTGGGAGCGCGTTAGGGACGCAGGGCGCAAAACTCTGCCCGTTTCACCCCAGCATTTCGGGGAGGACAGGGAATTTGGCAAAGACAGTGGGAAGGATTTGTAAGGAGGAGAGTTCAGTGACATGATCTGAAACACAATAGTGCTGGTGATCTGGAGGCTGCCTTCTATGAGCCACTTCTGTCGGGAGCAGCCTGCCATCATGCCCTGATAACCACAACACTAGTCCCAAGCCAGTGACCTCAGCAAATGCAAAAACATTCATACTTATAGTCTCCTGCATCTGATTCTTGCCATCATGTGAAACGTTGGCATTCCAATGTCTGTTGCACACACTTTGTTCATAGGTGTGCAATTTGAGTGCGTGCGCCTCATCACTGTCTTGGACAGAGCTCTGTCTCTAAGCTACACATGTGAAGCATTGGTGGTTCAGTGGTAGAATTCTCGCCTGCCACGCGGGAGGCCCGGGTTTGATTCCTGGCCAATGCAAGGCTGTGTTCTTTTGACTTTGCTTTCTAAATCAAATATGGGAACTCAGTGGGGCATAAAATGGGAAACAGTGACCCCGACGTGATTTGAACACGCAACCTTCTGATCTGGAGTCAGACGCGCTACCGTTGCGCCACAAGGTCCTTGCTTTTGGAGTTACATCAGCAAATGTTGTGACCCTTTTCATTTTTGCCCACCTCCTTATATGCCTAGGGTTGTATTACAAGGTTTGGCTTTTTGTTTTCCATCCTATTGATGAAATTGAGTGCAGGTGCAGAGAGAACGCAGAGGATTGAAATGTTCAGGTAAAGGGTCTCAAGCAGGAGCTCTAGACCAAAGGCACATTACTATGTTTTATTAAAGTGCTTCATGCATGCAAAAGGAAACGTCCCTGGGTGGGCTTGAACCACCAACCTTCCGGTTACCAACCGAACGCGTTAACCGATTGCGCCACAGAGACTAGTGACGGAAGCACATCTCCTGAGACTCAACATATATCTTTATGTGTGCGCGCCTGCCTTGAGCTTGTGTTATATAAGGCGTCTTTATCCTACACAGCATTTGCCATTTGCTTAGTGTCTTGTCACTGTTGGGTGTTACGATGCGCAGACTACTATCTAATGGTGTTAGGGCCAGTATTACAACCAGTCCCAGTGTATGAGATACATGTATCACTTTTCTGTGGCCTTCTTAGCGTAGCTATATGCTCCTCTGGTGGTGTTCTACCAGCCTGTCAGGCGTGTGTCATGCCCATCCAATCTTCACTGTGGCATGTTAGACTTGTCTTCTCTGTGAGCGGAGTCTCCTTCCCAGAGCAGGTGCTTTCTCTGAACTCTTGCTTTGTAAGACTGCTGGGCAAGGCCCTCCCTAGCCCCTCACTCAGATAGATACATTTACCTGCAGAGCTCAGCTTTGGAGAAAGAGAGGGGGCAGAGAGCGCAAAGGGGAAGGCCCAAGGTGCACACCTTATTTTACATAAAAGCTCGGGCTCTTGGGAGGACAGGGACATGAGGGTTCTCAGGGAAAGCCATCACATTAGTATTGATGGCTGGGCCTTGAAACACAACAATCCCGGAATGGCCAGGCACAAAATGCCTGTGCAATAGGCCTGACCATAGGCTTCTGGAGGTCTTGCTCTCCAGAGGCCCCAGTGGTCTAAGCCCGACCAGGGCTGTAGGCCGCGTTGGGAGCGCGTTAGGGACGCAGGGCGTAGAACTCTGCCTGTTTTACCCCAGAATTTCGGGGAGGACAGGGAATTTGGCACAGACAGTGGGAAGGATTTTTAAGGAGAGTTCAGTGACATGATCTGAAACACAATAGTGCTGGTGATCTGGAGGCTGCCTTCTATGAGCCACTTCTGTCGGGAGCAGCCTGCCATCATGCCCTGATAACCTTAACACTAGTCCCAAGCCAGTGACTTCAGCAAATGCAAAAACATTCATACTTATAGTCTCCTGCATCTGACTCTTGCCATCATGTGAAACGTTGGCATTCCAATGTCTGTTGCACACACTTGGTTCATAGGTGTGCAATTTGAGTGCGTGCGCCTCATCACTGTCTTGGACAGAGCTCTGTCTCTAAGCTACCCATGTGAAGCATTGGTGGTTCAGTGGTAGAATTCTCGCCTGCCATGTGGGAGGTGTGGGTTCGATTCCCGACTAATGCAAGGCTGCCTACTTTTGACTTTGCTTTCTAAATGCAATATGGGAACTCAGTGGGGCATAAAATGGGAAACAGTGACCCCGACGTGATTTGAACATGCAACCTTCTGATCTGGAGTCAGACGCGCTACCGTTGCGCCACGAGGTCCTTGCTTTTGGAGTCACATCAGCAAATTTTGTGAGCCTTTTGATTTTTTCCCACCTCCTTATATGCCTAGGGTTGTATTACAAGGTTTGGCTTTTTGTTTTCCATCCTATTGATGAAATTGAGTGCAGGTGCAGAGAGAACGCAGAGGATTGAAATGTTCAGGGAAAGGGTCTCACGCAGGAGCTCTAGACCAAAGGCACATTACTATGATTTATTAAAGTGCTTCATGCATGCAAAAGGAAACGTCCCTGGGTGGGCTTGAACCACCAACCTTTCGGTTAACAGCCGATCACGCTAACCGATTGCGCCACAGAGACTAGTGACAAAAGCACATCTCCTGAGACTCAACATATATCTTTATGTGTGCGCGCCTGCCTTGAGCTTGTGTTATATAAGGCGTCTTTATCCTACGCAGAATTTGTCATTTGCTTAGTGTCTTGTCACTTTTGGGTGCTATGATGCGCAGACTACTGTCTAATGGTGTTAGGGCCAGTATTACAACCAGTCCCAGTGTATGAGATACATGTATGACTTTTCTGTGGCCTTCTTAGCGTAGCTATCTGCTCCTCTGGAGGTGTTCTACCAGCCTGTCAGGCGTGTGTCTTGCCCATCCAATCTTCACTGTGGCATGTTAGACTTGTCTTCTCTGTGAGCGGAGTCTCCTTCCCAGAGCAGGTGCTTTCTCTGAACTCTTGCTTTGTAAGACTGCTGGGCAAGGCCCTCCCTAGCCCCTCACTCAGATAGATACATTTACCTGCAGAGCTCAGCTTTGGAGAAAGAGAGGGGGCAGAGAGCGCAAAGGGGAAGGCCCAAGGTGCACACCTTATTTTACATAAAAGCTCGGGCTCTTGGGAGGACAGGGACATGAGGGTTCTCAGGGAAAGCCATCACATTAGTATTGATGGCTGGGCCTTGAAACACAACAATCCCGGAATGGCCAGCCACAAAATGCCTGTGCAATAGGCCTGACCATAGGCTTCTGGAGGTCTTGCTCTCCAGAGGCCCCAGTGGTCTAAGCCCGACCAGGGCTGTGCCCGACCAGGGCTGTAGGCCGCGTTGGGAGCGCGTTTGGGACGCATAAAGGGACGCAGGGCGCAGAACTCTGCCCGTTTCACCCCAGCATTTCGGGGAGGACAGGGAATTTGGCAAAGACAGTGGGAAGGATTTTTAAGGAGGAGAGTTCAGTGACATGATCTGAAACACAATAGTGCTGGTGATCTGGAGGCTGCCTTCTATGAGCCACTTCTGTCGGGAGCAGCCTGCCATCATGCCCTGATAACCACAACACTAGTCCCAAGCCAGTGACCTCAGCAAATGCAAAAACATTCATACTTATAGTCTCCTGCATCTGATTCTTGCCATCATGTGAAACGTTGGCATTCCAATGTCTGTTGCACACACTTTGTTCATAGGTGTGCAATTTGAGTGCGTGCGCCTCATCACTGTCTTGGACAGAGCTCTGTCTCTAAGCTACACATGTGAAGCATTGGTGGTTCAGTGGTAGAATTCTCGCCTGCCACGCGGGAGGCCCGGGTTAGATTCCCGGCCAATGCAAGGCTGTGTTCTTTTGACTTTGCTTTCTAAATCAAATATGGGAACTCAGTGGGGCATAAAATGGGAAACAGTGACCCCGACGTGATTTGAACACACAACCTTCTGATCTGGAGTCAGACGCGCTACCGTTGCGCCACAAGGTCCTTGCTTTTGGAGTCACATCAGCAAATGTTGTGAGCCTTTTCATTTTTGCCCACCTCCTTATATGCCTAGGGTTGTATTACAAGGTTTGGCTTTTTGTTTTCCATCCTATTGATGAAATTGAGTGCAGGTGCAGAGAGAACGCAGAGGATTGAAATGTTCAGGGAAAGGGTCTCACGCAGGAGCTCTAGACCAAAGGCACATTACCATGATTTATTAAAGTGCTTCATGCATGCAAAAGGAAACGTCCCTGGGTGGGCTTGAACCACCAACCTTTCGGTTAACAGCCGAACGCGCTAACCAATTGCGCCACAGAGACTAGTGACAAAAGCACATCTCCTGAGACTCAACATATATCTTTATGTGTGCGCGCCTGCCTTGAGCTTGTGTTATATAAGGCGTCTTTATCCTACGCAGCATTTGCCATTTGCTTAGTGTCTTGTCACTGTTGGGTGTTATGATGCGCAGACTACTGTCTAATGGTGTTAGGGCCAGTATTACAACCAGTCCCAGTGTATGAGATACATGTATGACTTTTCTGTGGCCTTCATAGCGTAGCTATCTGCTCCTCTGGTGGTGTTCTACCAGCCTGTCAGGCGTGTGTCTTGCCCATCCAATCTTCACTGTGGCATGTTAGACTTGTCTACTCTGTGAGCGGAGTCTCCTTCCCAGAGCAGGTGCTTTCTCTGAACTCTTGCTTTGTAAGACTGCTGGGCAAGGCCCTCCCTAGCCCCTCACTCAGATAGATACATTTACCTGCAGAGCTCAGCTTTGGAGAAAGAGAGGGGGCAGAGAGTGCAAAGGGGAAGGCCCAAGGTGCACACCTTATTTTACATAAAAGCTCTGGCTCTTGGGAGGACAGGGACATGAGGGTTCTCAGGGAAAGCCATCACATTAGTATTGATGGCTGGGCCTTGAAACACAACAATTCCGGAATGGCCAGGCACAAAATGCCTGTGCAATAGGCCTGACCATAGGCTTCTGGAGCTCTTGCTCTCCCGAGGCCCCAGTGGTCTAAGCCCGACCAGGGCTGTGCCCGACCAGGGCTGTAGGCCGCGTTGAGAGCGCGTTAGGGACGCATAAAGGGACGCAGGGCGCAGAACTCTGCCCGTTTCATCCCAGCATTTCGGGGAGGACAGGGAATTTGGCAAAGACAGTGGGAAGGATTTTTAAGGAGGAGAGTTCAGTGACATGATCTGAAACACAATAGTGCTGGTGATCTGGAGGCTGCCTTCTATGAGCCACTTCTGTCGGGAGCAGCCTGCCATCATGCCCTGATAACCACAACACTAGTCCCAAGCCAGTGACCTCAGCAAATGCAAAAACATTCATACTTATAGTCTCCTGCATCTGATTCTTGCCATCATGTGAAACGTTGGCATTCCAATGTCTGTTGCACACACTTTGTTCATAGGTGTGCAATTTGAGTGCGTGCGCCTCATCACTGTCTTGGACAGAGCTCTGTCTCTAAGCTACACATGTGAAGCATTGGTGGTTCAGTGGTAGAATTCTCGCCTGCCATGCGGGAGCCCCGGGTTAGATTCCCGACTAATGCAAGGCTGCCTTCTTTTGACTTTGCTTTCTAAATGAAATATGGGAACTCAGTGGGGCATAAAATGGGAAACAGTGACCCCGGCGTGATTTGAACACGCAACCTTCTGATCTGGAGTCCGACACACTACCGTTGCGCCACGAGGTCCTTGCTTTTGGAGTCACATCAGCAAATGTTGTGACCCTTTTCATTTTTGCCCACCTCCTTATATGCCTAGGGTTGTATTACAAGGTTTGGCTTTTTGTTTTCCATCCTATTGATGAAATTGAGTGCAGGTGCAGAGAGAACGCAGAGGATTGAAATGTTCAGGTAAAGGGTCTCAAGCAGGAGCTCTAGACCAAAGGCACATTACTATGTTTTATTAAAGTGCTTCATGCATGCAAAAAGAACCTTCCCTGGGTGGGCTTGAACCACCAACCTTTTGGTTACCAACCGAACGCGTTAACCGATTGCGCCACAGAGACTAGTGACGAAAGCACATCTCCTGAGACTCAACATATATCTTTATGAGTGCGCGCCTGCCTTGAGCTTGTGTTATATAAGGCGTCTTTATCCTACACAGCATTTGCCATTTGCTTAGTGTCTTGTCACTGTTGGGTGTTATGATGCGCAGACTACTATCTAATGGTGTTAGGGCCAGTATTACAACCAGTCCCAGTGTATGAGATACATGTATGACTTTTCTGTGGCCTTCTTAGCGTAGCTATCTGCTCCTCTGGTGGTGTTCTACCAGCCTGTCAGGCGTGTGTCATGCCCATCCAATCTTCACTGTGGCATGTTAGACTTGTCTTCTCTGTGAGCGGAGTCTCCTTCCCAGAGCAGGTGCTTTCTCTGAACTCTTGCTTTGTAAGACTGCTGGGCAAGGCCCTCCCTAGCCCCTCACTCAGATAGATACATTTACCTGCAGAGCTCAGCTTTGGAGAAAGAGAGGGGGCAGAGAGCGCAAATGGGAAGGCCCAAGGTGCACACCTTATTTTACATAAAAGCTCGGGCTCTTGGGAGGACAGGGACATGAGGGTTCTCAGGGAAAGCCATCACATTAGTATTGATGGCTGGGCCTTGAAACACAACAATTCCGGAATGGCCAGGCACAAAATGCCTGTGCAATAGGCCTGACCATAGGCTTCTGGAGCTCTTGCTCTCCCGAGGCCCCAGTGGTCTAAGCCCGACCAGGGCTGTGCCCGACCAGGGCTGTAGGCCGCGTTGAGAGCGCGTTAGGGACACATAAAGGGACGCAGGGCGCAGAACTCTGCCCGTTTCATCCCAGCATTTCGGGGAGGACAGGGAATTTGGCAAAGACAGTGGGAAGGATTTTTAAGGAGGAGAGTTCAGTGACATGATCTGAAACACAATAGTGCTGGTGATCTGGAGGCTGCCTTCTATGAGCCACTTCTGTCGGGAGCAGCCTGCCATCATGCCCTGATAACCACAACACTAGTCCCAAGCCAGTGACCTCAGCAAATGCAAAAACATTCATACTTATAGTCTCCTGCATCTGATTCTTGCCATCATGTGAAACGTTGGCATTCCAATGTCTGTTGCACACACTTTGTTCATAGGTGTGCAATTTGAGTGCGTGCGCCTCATCACTGTCTTGGACAGAGCTCTGTCTCTAAGCTACACATGTGAAGCATTGGTGGTTCAGTGGTAGAATTCTCGCCTGCCACGCGGGAGGCCCGGGTTAGATTCCCGGCCAATGCAAGGCTGTGTTCTTTTGACTTTGCTTTCTAAATCAAATATGGGAACTCAGTGGGGCATAAAATGGGAAACAGTGACCCCAACGTGATTTGAACACACAACCTTCTGATCTGGAGTCAGACGCGCTACCGTTGCGCCACAAGGTCCTTGCTTTTGGAGTCACATCAGCAAATGTTGTGAGCCTTTTCATTTTTGCCCACCTCCTTATATGCCTAGGGTTGTATTACAAGGTTTGGCTTTTTGTTTTCCATCCTATTGATGAAATTGAGTGCAGGTGCAGAGAGAACGCAGAGGATTGAAATGTTCAGGGAAAGGGTCTCACGCAGGAGCTCTAGACCAAAGGCACATTACCATGATTTATTAAAGTGCTTCATGCATGCAAAAGGAAACGTCCCTGGGTGGGCTTGAACCACCAACCTTTCGGTTAACAGCCGAACGCGCTAACCAATTGCGCCACAGAGACTAGTGACAAAAGCACATCTCCTGAGACTCAACATATATCTTTATGTGTGCGCGCCTGCCTTGAGCTTGTGTTATATAAGGCGTCTTTATCCTACGCAGCATTTGCCATTTGCTTAGTGTCTTGTCACTGTTGGGTGTTATGATGCGCAGACTACTGTCTAATGGTGTTAGGGCCAGTATTACAACCAGTCCCAGTGTATGAGATACATGTATGACTTTTCTGTGGCCTTCATAGCGTAGCTATCTGCTCCTCTGGTGGTGTTCTACCAGCCTGTCAGGCGTGTGTCTTGCCCATCCAATCTTCACTGTGGCATGTTAGACTTGTCTACTCTGTGAGCGGAGTCTCCTTCCCAGAGCAGGTGCTTTCTCTGAACTCTTGCTTTGTAAGACTGCTGGGCAAGGCCCTCCCTCGCCCCTCACTCAGATAGATACATTTACCTGCAGAGCTCAGCTTTGGAGAAAGAGAGGGGGCAGAGAGTGCAAAGGGGAAGGCCCAAGGTGCACACCTTATTTTACATAAAAGCTCTGGCTCTTGGGAGGACAGGGACATGAGGGTTCTCAGGGAAAGCCATCACATTAGTATTGATGGCTGGGCCTTGAAACACAACAATTCCGGAATGGCCAGGCACAAAATGCCTGTGCAATAGGCCTGACCATAGGCTTCTGGAGCTCTTGCTCTCCCGAGGCCCCAGTGGTCTAAGCCCGACCAGGGCTGTGCCCGACCAGGGCTGTAGGCCGCGTTGAGAGCGCGTTAGGGACGCATAAAGGGACGCAGGGCGCAGAACTCTGCCCGTTTCATCCCAGCATTTCGGGGAGGACAGGTAATTTGGCAAAGACAGTGGGAAGGATTTTTAAGGAGGAGAGTTCAGTGACATGATCTGAAACACAATAGTGCTGGTGATCTGGAGGCTGCCTTCTATGAGCCACTTCTGTCGGGAGCAGCCTGCCATCATGCCCTGATAACCACAACACTAGTCCCAAGCCAGTGACCTCAGCAAATGCAAAAACATTCATACTTATAGTCTCCTGCATCTGATTCTTGCCATCATGTGAAACGTTGGCATTCCAATGTCTGTTGCACACACTTTGTTCATAGGTGTGCAATTTGAGTGCGTGCGCCTCATCACTGTCTTGGACAGAGCTCTGTCTCTAAGCTACACATGTGAAGCATTGGTGGTTCAGTGGTAGAATTCTCGCCTGCCATGCGGGAGCCCCGGGTTCGATTCCCGACTAATGCAAGGCTGCCTTCTTTTGACTTTGCTTTCTAAATGAAATATGGGAACTCAGTGGGGCATAAAATGGGAAACAGTGACCCCGGCGTGATTTGAACACGCAACCTTCTGATCTGGAGTCCGACACACTACCGTTGCGCCACGAGGTCCTTGCTTTTGGAGTCACATCAGCAAATGTTGTGACCCTTTTCATTTTTGCCCACCTCCTTATATGCCTAGGGTTGTATTACAAGGTTTGGCTTTTTGTTTTCCATCCTATTGATGAAATTGAGTGCAGGTGCAGAGAGAACGCAGAGGATTGAAATGTTCAGGTAAAGGGTCTCAAGCAGGAGCTCTAGACCAAAGGCACATTACTATGTTTTATTAAAGTGCTTCATGCATGCAAAAAGAAACTTCCATGGGTGGGCTTGAACCACCAACCTTTTGGTTACCAACCGAACGCGTTAACCGATTGCGCCACAGAGACTAGTGACGGAAGCACATCTCCTGAGACTCAACATATATCTTTATGAGTGCGCGCCTGCCTTGAGCTTGTGTTATATAAGGCGTCTTTATCCTACACAGCATTTGCCATTTGCTTAGTGTCTTGTCACTGTTGGGTGTTATGATGCGCAGACTACTATCTAATGGTGTTAGGGCCAGTATTACAACCAGTCCCAGTGTATGAGATACATGTATGACTTTTCTGTGGCCTTCTTAGCGTAGCTATCTGCTCCTCTGGTGGTGTTCTACCAGCCTGTCAGGCGTGTGTCATGCCCATCCAATCTTCACTGTGGCATGTTAGACTTGTCTTCTCTGTGAGCGGAGTCTCCTTCCCAGAGCAGGTGCTTTCTCTGAACTCTTGCTTTGTAAGACTGCTGGGCAAGGCCCTCCCTAGCCCCTCACTCAGATAGATACATTTACCTGCAGAGCTCAGCTTTGGAGAAAGAGAGGGGGCAGAGAGCGCAAATGGGAAGGCCCAAGGTGCACACCTTATTTTACATAAAAGCTCGGGCTCTTGGGAGGACAGGGACATGAGGGTTCTCAGGGAAAGCCATCACATTAGTATTGATGGCTGGGCCTTGAAACACAACAATCCCGGAATGGCCAGGCACAAAATGCCTGTGCAATAGGCCTGACCATAGGCTTCTGGAGGTCTTGCTCTCCAGAGGCCCCAGTGGTCTAAGCCCGACCAGGGCTGTAGGCCGCGTTGGGAGCGCGTTAGGGACGCAGGGCGTAGAACTCTGCCTGTTTTACCCCAGAATTTCGGGGAGGACAGGGAATTTGGCACAGACAGTGGGAAGGATTTTTAAGGAGAGTTCAGTGACATGATCTGAAACACAATAGTGCTGGTGATCTGGAGGCTGCCTTCTATGAGCCACTTCTGTCGGGAGCAGCCTGCCATCATGCCCTGATAACCTTAACACTAGTCCCAAGCCAGTGACTTCAGCAAATGCAAAAACATTCATACTTATAGTCTCCTGCATCTGACTCTTGCCATCATGTGAAACGTTGGCATTCCAATGTCTGTTGCACACACTTTGTTCATAGGTGTGCAATTTGAGTGCGTGCGCCTCATCACTGTCTTGGACAGAGCTCTGTCTCTAAGCTACCCATGTGAAGCATTGGTGGTTCAGTGGTAGAATTCTCGCCTGCCACGTGGGAGGTGTGGGTTCGATTCCCGACTAATGCAAGGCTGCCTACTTTTGACTTTGCTTTCTAAATGAAATATGGGAACTCAGTGGGGCATAAAATGGGAAACAGTGACCCCGACGTGATTTGAACATGCAACCTTCTGATCTGGAGTCAGGCGCGCTACCGTTGCGCCACGAGGTCCTTGCTTTTGGAAACACATCAGCAAATTTTGTGAGCCTTTTGATTTTTTCCCACCTCCTTATATGCCTAGGGTTGTATTACAAGGTTTGGCTTTTTGTTTTCCATCCTATTGATGAAATTGAGTGCAGGTGCAGAGAGAACGCAGAGGATTGAAATGTTCAGGGAAAGGGTCTCACGCAGGAGCTCTAGACCAAAGGCACATTACTATGATTTATTAAAGTGCTTCATGCATGCAAAAGGAAACATCCCTGGGTGGGCTTGAACCACCAACCTTTCGGTTAACAGCCGATCGCGCTAACCGATTGCGCCACAGAGACTAGTGACAAAAGCACATCTCCTGAGACTCAACATATATCTTTATGTGTGCGCGCCTGCCTTGAGCTTGTGTTATATAAGGCGTCTTTATCCTACGCAGAATTTGTCATTTGCTTAGTGTCTTGTCACTGTTGGGTGCTATGATGCGCAGACTACTGTCTAATGGTGTTAGGGCCAGTATTACAACCAGTCCCAGTGTATGAGATACATGTATGACTTTTCTGTGGCCTTCTTAGCGTAGCTATCTGCTCCTCTGGAGGTGTTCTACCAGCCTGTCAGGCGTGTGTCTTGCCCATCCAATCTTCACTGTGGCATGTTAGACTTGTCTTCTCTGTGAGCGGAGTCTCCTTCCCAGAGCAGGTGCTTTCTCTGAACTCTTGCTTTGTAAGACTGCTGGGCAAGGCCCTCCCTAGCCCCTCACTCAGATAGATACATTTACCTGCAGAGCTCAGCTTTGGAGAAAGAGAGGGGGCAGAGAGCGCAAAGGGGAAGGCCCTAGGTGCACACCTTATTTTACATAAAAGCTCGGGCTCTTGGGAGGACAGGGACATGAGGGTTCTCAGGGAAAGCCATCACATTAGTATTGATGGCTGGGCCTTGAAACACAACAATCCCGGAATGGCCAGCCACAAAATGCCTGTGCAATAGGCCTGACCATAGGCTTCTGGAGGTCTTGCTCTCCAGAGGCCCCAGTGGTCTAAGCCCGACCAGGGCTGTGCCCGACCAGGGCTGTAGGCCGCGTTGGGAGCGCGTTTGGGACGCATAAAGGGACGCAGGGCGCAGAACTCTGCCCGTTTCACCCCAGCATTTCGGGGAGGACAGGGAATTTGGCAAAGACAGTGGGAAGGATTTTTAAGGAGGAGAGTTCAGTGACATGATCTGAAACACAATAGTGCTGGTGATCTGGAGGCTGCCTTCTATGAGCCACTTCTGTCGGGAGCAGCCTGCCATCATGCCCTGATAACCACAACACTAGTCCCAAGCCAGTGACCTCAGCAAATGCAAAAACATTCATACTTATAGTCTCCTGCATCTGATTCTTGCCATCATGTGAAACGTTGGCATTCCAATGTCTGTTGCACACACTTTGTTCATAGGTGTGCAATTTGAGTGCGTGCGCCTCATCACTGTCTTGGACAGAGCTCTGTCTCTAAGCTACACATGTGAAGCATTGGTGGTTCAGTGGTAGAATTCTCGCCTGCCACGCGGGAGGCCCGGGTTCGATTCCCGGCCAATGCAAGGCTGTGTTCTTTTGACTTTGCTTTCTAAATCAAATATGGGAACTCAGTGGGGCATAAAATGGGAAACAGTGACCCCGACGTGATTTGAACACACAACCTTCTGATCTGGAGTCAGACGCGCTACCGTTGCGCCACAAGGTCCTTGCTTTTGGAGTCACATCAGCAAATGTTGTGAGCCTTTTCATTTTTGCCCACCTCCTTATATGCCTAGGGTTGTATTACAAGGTTTGGCTTTTTGTTTTCCATCCTATTGATGAAATTGAGTGCAGGTGCAGAGAGTACGCAGAGGATTGAAATGTTCAGGGAAAGGGTCTCACGCAGGAGCTCTAGACCAAAGGCACATTACCATGATTTATTAAAGTGCTTCATGCATGCAAAAGGAAACGTCCCTGGGTGGGCTTGAACCACCAACCTTTCGGTTAACAGCCGAACGCGCTAACCAATTGCGCCACAGAGACTAGTGACAAAAGCACATCTCCTGAGACTCAACATATATCTTTATGTGTGCGCGCCTGCCTTGAGCTTGTGTTATATAAGGCGTCTTTATCCTACGCAGCATTTGCCATTTGCTTAGTGTCTTGTCACTGTTGGGTGTTATGATGCGCAGACTACTGTCTAATGGTGTTAGGGCCAGTATTACAACCAGTCCCAGTGTATGAGATACATGTATGACTTTTCTGTGGCCTTCATAGCGTAGCTATCTGCTCCTCTGGTGGTGTTCTACCAGCCTGTCAGGCGTGTGTCTTGCCCATCCAATCTTCACTGTGGCATGTTAGACTTGTCTACTCTGTGAGCGGAGTCTCCTTCCCAGAGCAGGTGCTTTCTCTGAACTCTTGCTTTGTAAGACTGCTGGGCAAGGCCCTCCCTAGCCCCTCACTCAGATAGATACATTTACCTGCAGAGCTCAGCTTTGGAGAAAGAGAGGGGGCAGAGAGTGCAAAGGGGAAGGCCCAAGGTGCACACCTTATTTTACATAAAAGCTCTGGCTCTTGGGAGGACAGGGACATGAGGGTTCTCAGGGAAAGCCATCACATTAGTATTGATGGCTGGGCCTTGAAACACAACAATTCCGGAATGGCCAGGCACAAAATGCCTGTGCAATAGGCCTGACCATAGGCTTCTGGAGCTCTTGCTCTCCCGAGGCCCCAGTGGTCTAAGCCCGACCAGGGCTGTGCCCGACCAGGGCTGTAGGCCGCGTTGAGAGCGCGTTAGGGACGCATAAAGGGACGCAGGGCGCAGAACTCTGCCCGTTTCATCCCAGCATTTCGGGGAGGACAGGGAATTTGGCAAAGACAGTGGGAAGGATTTTTAAGGAGGAGAGTTCAGTGACATGATCTGAAACACAATAGTGCTGGTGATCTGGAGGCTGCCTTCTATGAGCCACTTCTGTCGGGAGCAGCCTGCCATCATGCCCTGATAACCACAACACTAGTCCCAAGCCAGTGACCTCAGCAAATGCAAAAACATTCATACTTATAGTCTCCTGCATCTGATTCTTGCCATCATGTGAAACGTTGGCATTCCAATGTCTGTTGCACACACTTTGTTCATAGGTGTGCAATTTGAGTGCGTGCGCCTCATCACTGTCTTGGACAGAGCTCTGTCTCTAAGCTACACATGTGAAGCATTGGTGGTTCAGTGGTAGAATTCTCGCCTGCCACGCGGGAGCCCCGGGTTCGATTCCCGACTAATGCAAGGCTGCCTTCTTTTGACTTTGCTTTCTAAATGAAATATGGGAACTCAGTGGGGCATAAAATGGGAAACAGTGACCCCGGCGTGATTTGAACACGCAACCTTCTGATCTGGAGTCCGACGCACTACCGTTGCGCCACGAGGTCCTTGGTTTTTGGAGTCACATCAGCAAATGTTGTGACCCTTTTCATTTTTGCCCACCTCCTTATATGCCTAGGGTTGTATTACAAGGTTTGGCTTTTTGTTTTCCATCCTATTGATGAAATTGAGTGCAGGTGCAGAGAGAACGCAGAGGATTGAAATGTTCAGGTAAAGGGTCTCAAGCAGGAGCTCTAGACCAAAGGCACATTACTATGTTTTATTAAAGTGCTTCATGCATGCAAAAAGAAACGTCCCTGGGTGGGCTTGAACCACCAACCTTTCGGTTACCAACCGAACGCGTTAACCGATTGCGCCACAGAGACTAGTGACAGAAGCACATCTCCTGAGACTCAACATATATCTTTATGTGTGCGCGCCTGCCTTGAGCTTGTGTTATATAAGGCGTCTTTATCCTACACAGCATTTGCCATTTGCTTAGTGTCTTGTCACTGTTGGGTGTTATGATGCGCAGACTACTATCTAATGGTGTTAGGGCCAGTATTACAACCAGTCCCAGTGTATGAGATACATGTATGACTTTTCTGTGGCCTTCTTAGCGTAGCTATCTGCTCCTCTGGTGGTGTTCTACCAGCCTGTCAGGCGTGTGTCATGCCCATCCAATCTTCACTGTGGCATGTTAGACTTGTCTTCTCTGTGAGCGGAGTCTCCTTCCCAGAGCAGGTGCTTTCTCTGAACTCTTGCTTTGTAAGACTGCTGGGCAAGGCCCTCCCTAGCCCCTCACTCAGATAGATACATTTACCTGCAGAGCTCAGCTTTGGAGAAAGAGAGGGGGCAGAGAGCGCAAAGGGGAAGGCCCAAGGTGCACACCTTATTTTACATAAAAGCTCGGGCTCTTGGGAGGACAGGGACATGAGGGTTCTCAGGGAAAGCCATCACATTAGTATTGATGGCTGGGCCTTGAAACACAACAATCCCGGAATGGCCAGGCACAAAATGCCTGTGCAATAGGCCTGACCATAGGCTTCTGGAGGTCTTGCTCTCCAGAGGCCCCAGTGGTCTAAGCCCGACCAGGGCTGTAGGCCGCGTTGGGAGCGCGTTAGGGACGCAGGGCGTAGAACTCTGCCTGTTTTACCCCAGAATTTCGGGGAGGACAGGGAATTTGGCACAGACAGTGGGAAGGATTTTTAAGGAGAGTTCAGTGACATGATCTGAAACACAATAGTGCTGGTGATCTGGAGGCTGCCTTCTATGAGCCACTTCTGTCGGGAGCAGCCTGCCATCATGCCCTGATAACCTTAACACTAGTCCCAAGCCAGTGACTTCAGCAAATGCAAAAACATTCATACTTATAGTCTCCTGCATCTGACTCTTGCCATCATGTGAAACGTTGGCATTCCAATGTCTGTTGCACACACTTGGTTCATAGGTGTGCAATTTGAGTGCGTGCGCCTCATCACTGTCTTGGACAGAGCTCTGTCTCTAAGCTACCCATGTGAAGCATTGGTGGTTCAGTGGTAGAATTCTCGCCTGCCATGTGGGAGGTGTGGGTTCGATTCCCGACTAATGCAAGGCTGCCTACTTTTGACTTTGCTTTCTAAATGAAATATGGGAACTCAGTGTGGCATAAAATGGGAAACAGTGACCCCGACGTGATATGAACATGCAACCTTCTGATCTGGAGTCAGACGCGCTACCGTTGCGCCACGAGGTCCTTGCTTTTGGAGTCACATCAGCAAATTTTGTGAGCCTTTTGATTTTTTCCCACCTCCTTATATGCCTAGGGTTGTATTACAAGGTTTGGCTTTTTGTTTTCCATCCTATTGATGAAATTGAGTGCAGGTGCAGAGAGAACGCAGAGGATTGAAATGTTCAGGGAAAGGGTCTCACGCAGGAGCTCTAGACCAAAGGCACATTACTATGATTTATTAAAGTGCTTCATGCATGCAAAAGGAAACGTCCCTGGGTGGGCTTGAACCACCAACCTTTCGGTTAACAGCCGATCGCGCTAACCGATTGCGCCACAGAGACTAGTGACAAAAGCACATCTCCTGAGACTCAACATATATCTTTATGTGTGCGCGCCTGCCTTGAGCTTGTGTTATATAAGGCGTCTTTATCCTACGCAGAATTTGTCATTTGCTTAGTGTCTTGTCACTGTTGGGTGCTATGATGCGCAGACTACTGTCTAATGGTGTTAGGGCCAGTATTACAACCAGTCCCAGTGTATGAGATACATGTATGACTTTTCTGTGGCCTTCTTAGCGTAGCTATCTGCTCCTCTGGAGGTGTTCTACCAGCCTGTCAGGCGTGTGTCTTGCCCATCCAATCTTCACTGTGGCATGTTAGACTTGTCTTCTCTGTGAGCGGAGTCTCCTTCCCAGAGCAGGTGCTTTCTCTGAACTCTTGCTTTGTAAGACTGCTGGGCAAGGCCCTCCCTAGCCCCTCACTCAGATAGATACATTTACCTGCAGAGCTCAGCTTTGGAGAAAGAGAGGGGGCAGAGAGCGCAAAGGGGAAGGCCCAAGGTGCACACCTTATTTTACATAAAAGCTCGGGCTCTTGGGAGGACAGGGACATGAGGGTTCTCAGGGAAAGCCATCACATTAGTATTGATGGCTGGGCCTTGAAACACAACAATCCCGGAATGGCCAGCCACAAAATGCCTGTGCAATAGGCCTGACCATAGGCTTCTGGAGGTCTTGCTCTCCAGAGGCCCCAGTGGTCTAAGCCCGACCAGGGCTGTGCCCGACCAGGGCTGTAGGCCGCGTTGGGAGCGCGTTTGGGACGCATAAAGGGACGCAGGGCGCAGAACTCTGCCCGTTTCACCCCAGCATTTCGGGGAGGACAGGGAATTTGGCAAAGACAGTGGGAAGGATTTTTAAGGAGGAGAGTTCAGTGACATGATCTGAAACACAATAGTGCTGGTGATCTGGAGGCTGCCTTCTATGAGCCACTTCTGTCAGGAGCAGCCTGCCATCATGCCCTGATAACCACAACACTAGTCCCAAGCCAGTGACCTCAGCAAATGCAAAAACATTCATACTTATAGTCTCCTGCATCTGATTCTTGCCATCATGTGAAACGTTGGCATTCCAATGTCTGTTGCACACACTTTGTTCATAGGTGTGCAATTTGAGTGCGTGCGCCTCATCACTGTCTTGGACAGAGCTCTGTCTCTAAGCTACACATGTGAAGCATTGGTGGTTCAGTGGTAGAATTCTCGCCTGCCATGCGGGAGGCCCGGGTTCGATTCCCGGCCAATGCAAGGCTGTGTTCTTTTGACTTTGCTTTCTAAATCAAATATGGGAACTCAGTGGGGCATAAAATGGGAAACAGTGACCCCGACGTGATTTGAACACACAACCTTCTGATCTGGAGTCAGACGCGCTACCGTTGCGCCACAAGGTCCTTGCTTTTGGAGTCACATCAGCAAATGTTGTGAGCCTTTTCATTTTTGCCCACCTCCTTATATGCCTAGGGTTGTATTACAAGGTTTGGCTTTTTGTTTTCCATCCTATTGATGAAATTGAGTGCAGGTGCAGAGAGAACGCAGAGGATTGAAATGTTCAGGGAAAGGGTCTCACGCAGGAGCTCTAGACCAAAGGCACATTACCATGATTTATTAAAGTGCTTCATGCATGCAAAAGGAAACGTCCCTGGGTGGGCTTGAACCACCAACCTTTCGGTTAACAGCCGAACGCGCTAACCAATTGCGCCACAGAGACTAGTGACAAAAGCACATCTCCTGAGACTCAACATATATCTTTATGTGTGCGCGCCTGCCTTGAGCTTGTGTTATATAAGGCGTCTTTATCCTACGCAGCATTTGCCATTTGCTTAGTGTCTTGTCACTGTTGGGTGTTATGATGCGCAGACTACTGTCTAATGGTGTTAGGGCCAGTATTACAACCAGTCCCAGTGTATGAGATGCATGTATGACTTTTCTGTGGCCTTCATAGCGTAGCTATCTGCTCCTCTGGTGGTGTTCTACCAGCCTGTCAGGCGTGTGTCTTGCCCATCCAATCTTCACTGTGGCATGTTAGACTTGTCTACTCTGTGAGCGGAGTCTCCTTCCCAGAGCAGGTGCTTTCTCTGAACTCTTGCTTTGTAAGACTGCTGGGCAAGGCCCTCCCTAGCCCCTCACTCAGATAGATACATTTACCTGCAGAGCTCAGCTTTGGAGAAAGAGAGGGGGCAGAGAGTGCAAAGGGGAAGGCCCAAGGTGCACACCTTATTTTACATAAAAGCTCTGGCTCTTGGGAGGACAGGGACATGAGGGTTCTCAGGGAAAGCCATCACATTAGTATTGATGGCTGGGCCTTGAAACACAACAATTCCGGAATGGCCAGGCACAAAATGCCTGTGCAATAGGCCTGACCATAGGCTTCTGGAGCTCTTGCTCTCCCGAGGCCCCAGTGGTCTAAGCCCGACCAGGGCTGTGCCCGACCAGGGCTGTAGGCCGCGTTGAGAGCGCGTTAGGGACGCATAAAGGGACGCAGGGCGCAGAACTCTGCCCGTTTCATCCCAGCATTTCGGGGAGGACAGGGAATTTGGCAAAGACAGTGGGAAGGATTTTTAAGGAGGAGAGTTCAGTGACATGATCTGAAACACAATAGTGCTGGTGATCTGGAGGCTGCCTTCTATGAGCCACTTCTGTCGGGAGCAGCCTGCCATCATGCCCTGATAACCACAACACTAGTCCCAAGCCAGTGACTTCAGCAAATGCAAAAACATTCATACTTATAGTCTCCTGCATCTGATTCTTGCCATCATGTGAAACGTTGGCATTCCAATGTCTGTTGCACACACTTTGTTCATAGGTGTGCAATTTGAGTGGGTGCGCCTCATCACTGTCTTGGACAGAGCTCTGTCTCTAAGCTACACATGTGAAGCATTGGTGGTTCAGTGGTAGAATTCTCGCCTGCCACGCGGGAGCCCCGGGTTCGATTCCCGACTAATGCAAGGCTGCCTACTTTTGACTTTGCTTTCTAAATGAAATATGGGAACTCAGTGGGGCATAAAATGGGAAACAGTGACCCCGACGTGATTTCAACATGCAACCTTCTGATCTGGAGTCAGACGCGCTACCGTTGCGCCACGAGGTCCTTCCTTTTGGAGTCACATCAGCAAATTTTGTGAGCCTTTTGATTTTTTCCCACCTCCTTATATGCCTAGGGTTGTATTACAAGGTTTGGCTTTTTGTTTTCCATCCTATTGATGAAATTGAGTGCAGGTGCAGAGAGAACGCAGAGGATTGAAATGTTCAGGTAAAGGGTCTCAAGCAGGAGCTCTAGACCAAAGGCACATTACTATGTTTTATTAAAGTGCTTCATGCATGCAAAAGGAAACGTACCTGAGGGGGCTTGAACTACAAACCTTTCAGTTACCAACCGAACGCACTAACCAATTGCGCCACAGAGACTAGTGACGGAAGCACATCTCCTGAGACTCAACATATATCTTTATGTGTGCGCGCCTGCCTTGAGCTTGTGTTATATAAGGCGTCTTTATCCTACACAGCATTTGCCATTTGCTTAGTGTCTTGTCACTGTTGGGTGTTATGATGCGCAGACTACTGTCTAATGGTGTTAGGGCCAGTATTACAACCAGTCCCAGTGTATGAGATACATGTATGACTTTTCTGTGGCCTTCTTAGCGTAGCTATCTGCTCCTCAGGTGGCGTTCTACCAGCCTGTCAGGCGTGTGTCTTGCCCATCCAATCTCCACTGTGGCATGTTAGACTTGTCTTCTCTGTGAGCGGAGTCTCCTTCCCAGAGCAGGTGCTTTCTCTGAACTCTTGCTTTGTAAGACTGCTGGGCAAGGCCCTCCCTAGCCCCTCACTCAGATAGATACATTTACCTGCAGAGCTCAGCTTTGGAGAAAGAGAGGGGGCAGAGAGCGCAAAGGGGAAGGCCCAAGGTGCACACCTTATTTTACATAAAAGCTCAGGCTCTTGGGAGGACAGGGACATGAGGGTTCTCAGGGAAAGCCATCACATTATTATTGATGGCTGGGCCTTGAAACACAACAATCCCGGAATGGCCAGGCACAAAATGCCTGTGCAATAGGCCTGACCATAGGCTTCTGGAGCTCTTGCTCTCCAGAGGCCCCAGTGGTCTAAGCCCGACCAGGGCTGTGCCCGACCAGGGCTGTAAGCCGCGTTGGGAGCGCGTTAGGGACGCATAAAGGGACGCAGGGCGCAGAACTCTGCCCGTTTCACCCCAGCATTTCGGGGAGGACAGGGAATTTGGCAAAGACAGTGGGAAGGATTTTTAAGGAGGAGAGTTCAGTGACATGATCTGAAACACAATAGTGCTGGTGATCTGGAGGCTGCCTTCTATGAGCCACTTCTGTCGGGAGCAGCCTGCCATCATGCCCTGATAACCACAACACTAGTCCCAAGCCAGTGACCTCAGCAAATGCAAATCTGATTCGTGCCATCATGTGAAACGTTGGCATTCCAATGTCTGTTGCACACACTTTGTTCATAGGAGTGCAATTTGAGTGCGTGCGCCTCATCACTGTCATGGACAGAGCTCTGTCTCTAAGCTACACATGTGAAGCATTGGTGGTTCAGTGGTAGAATTCTCGCCTGCCACGCGGGTGGCCTGGGTTCGATTCCTGGCCAATGCAGGGCTGCCTTCTTTTGACTTTGCTTTCTAAATGAAATATGGGAACTCAGTGGGGCATAAAATGGGAAACAGTGACCCCGACGTGATTTTAACACGCAACCTTCTGATCTGGAGTCAGACGCGCTACCGTTGCGCCACGAGGTCCTTGCTTTTGGAGTCACATCAGCAAATTTTGTGAGCCTTTTGATTTTTTCCCACCTCCTTATATGCCTAGGGTTGTATTACAAGGTTTGGCTTTTTGTTTTCCATCCTATTGATGAAATTGAGTGCAGGTGCAGAGAGAACGCAGAGGATTGAAATGTTCAGGTAAAAGGTCTCAAGCAGGAGCTCTAGACCAAAGGCACATTACTATGTTTTATTAAAGTGCTTCATGCATGCAAAAGGAAACGTCCCAGGGTGGGCTTGAACCACCAACCTTTCGGTTAACTGCCGAACACACTAACCGATTGCGCCACAGCGACTAGTGACGGAAGCACATCTCCTGAGACTCAAAATATATCTTTATGTGTGCGCGACTGCCTTGAGCTTGTGTTATATAAGGCGTCTTTATCCTACACAGCATTTGCCATTTGCTTAGTGTCTTGTCACTGTTGGGTGTTATGATGCGCAGACTACTATCTAATGGTGTTAGGGCAAGTATTACAACCAGTCCCAGTGTATGAGATACATGTATGACTTTTCTGTGGCCTTCTTAGCGTAACTATCTGCTCCTCTGGTGGTGTTCTACCAGCCTGTCAGGCGTGTGTCTTGCCCATCCAATCTTCACTGTGGCATGTTAGACTTGTCTTCTCTGTGAGCGGAGTCTCCTTCCCAGAGCAGGTGCTTTCTCTGAACTCTTGCTTTGTAAGACTGCTGGGCAAGGCCCTCCCTAGCCCCTCACTCAGATAGATACATTTACCTGCAGAGCTTAGCTTTGGAGAATGAGAGGGGGCAGAGAGCGCAAAGGGGAAGGCCCAAGGTGCACACCTTATTTTACATAAAAGCTCGGGCTCTTGGGAGGACAGGGACATGAGGGTTCTCAGGGAAAGCCATCACATTAGTATTGATGGCTGGGCCTTGAAACACAACAATCCCGGAATGGCCAGGCACAAAATGCCTGTGCAATAGGCCTGACCATAGGCTTCTGGAGCTCTTGCTCTCCAGAGGCCCCAGTGGTCTAAGCCCGACCAGGGCTGTGCCCGACCAGGGCTGTAGGCCGCGTTGAGAGCGCGTTAGGGACGCATAAAGGGACGCAGGGCGCAGAACTCTGCCCGTTTCACCCCAGCATTTCGGGGAGGACAGGGAATTTGGCAAAGACAGTGGGAAGGATTTTTAAGGAGGAGAGTTCAGTGACATGATCTGAAACACAATAGTGATGGTGATCTGGAGGCTGCCTTCTATGAGCCACTTCTGTCGGGAGCAGCCTGCCATCATGCCCTGATAACCACAACACTAGTCCCAAGCCAGTGACTTCAGCAAATGCAAAAACATTCATACTTATAGTCTCCTGCATCTGATTCTTGCCATCATGTGAAACGTTGGCATTCCAATGTCTGTTGCAAACACTTTGTTCATAGGTGTGCAATTTGAGTGCGTGCGCCTCATCACTGTCTTGGACAGAGCTCTGTCTCTAAGCTACCCATGTGAAGCATTGGTGGTTCAGTGGTAGAATTCTCGCCTGCCATGTGGGAGGCGTGGGTTCGATTCCCGACTAATGCAAGGCTGCCTTCTTTTGACTTTGCTTTCTAAATGAAATATGGGAACTCAGTGGGGCATAAAATGGGAAACAGTGACCCCGACGTGATTTGAACACGCAACCTTCTGATCTGGAGTCAGACGCGCTACCGTTGCGCCACGAGGTCCTTGCTTTTGGAGTCACATCAGCAAATGTTGTGAGCCTTTTCATTTGTTCCCACCTCCTTATTTGCCTAGGGTTGTATTACAAGGTTTGGCTTTTTTTTTTCATCCTATTGATGAAATTGAGTGCAGGTGCAGAGAGAACGCAGAGGATTGAAATGTTCAGGTAAAAGGTCTCAAGCAGGAGCTCTAGACCAAAGGCACATTACTATGTTTTATTAAAGTGCTTCATGCATGCAAAAGGAAACGTCCCAGGGTGGGCTTGAACCACCAACCTTTCGGTTAACTGCCGAAAACGCTAACCGATTGGGACACAGCGACTAGTGACGGAAGCACATCTCCTGAGACTCAACATATATCTTTATGTGTGCGCGCCTGCCTTGAGCTTGTGTTATATAAGGCGTCTTTATCCTACGCAGCATTTGCCATTTGCTTAGTGTCTTGTCACTGTTGGGTGTTATGATGCGCAGACTACTGTCTAATGGTGTTAGGGCCAGTATTACAACCAGTCCCAGTGTATGAGATACATGTATGACTTTTCTGTGGCCTTCTTAGCGTAGCTATCTGCTCCTCTGGTGGCGTTCTACCAGCCTGTCAGGCGTGTGTCTTGCCCATCCAATCTTCACTGTGGCATGTTAGACTTCTCTACTCTGTGAGCGGAGTCTCCTTCCCAGAGCAGGTGCTTTCTCTGAACTCTTGCTTTGTAAGACTGCTGGGCAAGGCCCTCCCTAGCCCCTCACTCAGATAGATACATTTACCTGCAGAGCTCAGCTTTGGAGAAAGAGAGGGGGCAGAGAGCGCAAAGGGGAAGGCCCAAGGTGCACACCTTATTTTACATAAAAGCTCGGGCTCTTGGGAGGACAGGGACATGAGGGTTCTCAGGGAAAGCCATCACATTAGTATTGATGGCTGGGCCTTGAAACACAACAATCCCGGAATGGCCAGGCACAAAATGCCTGTGCAATAGGCCTGACCATAGGCTTCTGGACCTCTTGCTCTCCAGAGGCCCCAGTGGTCTAAGCCCGACCAGGGCTGTGCCCGACCAGGGCTGTAGGCCGCGTTGAGAGCGCGTTAGGGACGCATAAAGGGACGCAGGGCGCAGAACTCTGCCCGTTTCACCCCAGCATTTTGGGGAGGACAGGGAATTTGGTAAAGCCACTGGGAAGGATTTTTAAGGGGGAGAGTTCAGTGACATGATCTGAAACACAATAGTGCTGGTGATCTGGAGGCTGCCTTCTATGAGCCACTTCTGTCGGGAGCAGCCTGCCATCATGCCCTGATAACCACAACACTAGTCCCAAGCCAGTGACCTCAGCAAATGCAAAAACATTCATACTTATAGTCTCCTGCATCTGAATGTTGCCCTCATCATGTGAAACGTTGGCATTCCAATGTCTGTTGCACACACTTTGTTCATAGGTGTGCAATTTGAGTGCGTGCGCCTCATCACTGTCTTGGACAGAGCTCTGTCACTAAGCTACCCACGTGAAGCATTGGTGGTTCAGTGGTAAAATTCTCGCCTGCCACACGGGAGGCCTGGGTTCGATTCCCAGCCAATGCAAGGCTGCCTTCTTTTGACTTTGCTTTCTAAATGAAAAATATGAACTCAGGGGGTCATAAAATGGGAAACAGTGACCCCAACGTGATTTGAACACGCAACCTTCTGATCGGAGTCAGACGCGCTACTGTTGCACCACGAGGTCCTTGCCTTTGGAGCCAGATCAGCAAATGGTGTGAGCCTTTTGATTTTTCCCCCCCTCCTTATATGCCTACAGTTGTATTACAATGTTTGGCTTTTTGTTTTCCATCCTATTGATGAAATTGAGTGCAGGTGCAGAGAGAACGCAGAGGATTGAAATGTTCAGGTAAAGGGTCTCAAGCAGGAGCTCTAGACCAAAGGCACACTACTATGTTTTATTAAAGTACTTCATGCATGCAAAAGGAAACATCCCTGGGTGGGCTTGAACCAACAACCTTTCAGTTAACTGCTGAACCCGCTAACCAATTGAGCCACAGAGCCCAGGGACAGAAGCACGTTTCCTGAGACTCAACAGATATGTTTATGTGTGTGCGCCTGCCTGGAGCTTGTGTTATATAAGGCGTCTTTATCCTACGCAGCATTTGTCATTTGCTTAGTGTCTTGTCACTGTTGGATGTTATGAAGCGCAGACTACTATCTAATGGTGTTAGGGCCAGTATTACAACCAGTCCCAGTGTATGAGATACATGTATGACTTTTCTGTGGCCTGCTTAGCATACCTATCCGCTCCTCTGTTAGTGTTCTACCAGCCTGTGAGGCGTGTGTCTTGCACATCCAATCTTCACTGTGGCATGTTAGACTTGTCTTCTCTGTGAGCGGAGTCTCCTTCCCAGAGCAGGTGCTTTCTCTGAACTCTTGGTTTGTAAGACTGCTGGGCAAGGCCCTCCCTAGCCCCTCACTCAGATAGATACATTTACCTGCAGAGCTCAGCTTTGGAGAAAGAGAGGGGGCAGAGAGCGCAAAGGGGAAGGCCCAAGGTGCACACCTTATTTTACATAAAAGCTCGGGCTCTTGGGAGGACAGGGACATGAGGGTTCTCAGGGAAAGCCATCACATTAGTATTGATGGCTGGGCCCTGAAACACAACAATCCCGGAATGGCCAGGCACAAGATGCCTGTGCAATAGGCCTGACCCTAGGCTTCCGGAGCTCTTGCCCTCCAGAGGCCCCAGTGGTCTAGTAGGCCGCGTTGGGAGAGCGTTAGGGACGCGTAAAGGGACGCAGGGCGCAGAACTCTGCCCGTTTCACCCCAGCATTTCGGGGAGGACAGGGAATTTGGCAAAGACAGTGGGAAGGATTTTTAAGGGGGAGAGTTTGGCGATATGATCTGAAACACAATAGTGCTGGTGATCTGGAGGCTGCCTTCTGTGAGCCACTTCTGTCGGGAGCAGCCTGCCATCATGCCCTGATTACCACAACACTGGTCCCAAGCCAGTGACCTCAGCAAATGCAAAAACATTCATACTTATAGTCTCCTTCATCTGATTCTTGCCATCATCATGTGAAACGTTGGCGTTCCAATGTCTGTTGCACACACTTTGTTCATAGCTGTGCAATTTGAGTGTGTGCGCCTCATCACTGTCTTGGACAGAGCTCTGCCTGTAAACTGCCCATGTGAAGCATTGGTGGTTTAGTGGTAGAATTGTTTCCTGCCACGCGGGAGGCCTGGGTTTGATTCCTGGCCAATGCAAGGCAGTGCTTAATTTGTGTTGGTGCTTAGCACCGGCACTTACTGTTCAGGGCCGGGTCTACCACGCTGCAACTCTGCACGTCATATGCCACTGTGATGCGTATAGGCAGTATATAAAATTACCTCAATGACCCGTCTCAAACAGTGTTGTGTTGGCAGTGTTCGTCTCCTGAGGCCGAGTCTGAAGAACCGGGCTTTTAGAACCCAGCGGCGCCAGGGGCACGCCCAAAGTCTTCGGGTTCACCTGTCTTAGAATACAGAGACACAAGATACTTCTGGATGGCGTTGGAGATCGTTTTTATTGGCTGCAGCCAGTAACATTAGTCCTAGAAGTCATCACGGTATGAGTTCTCAGGAGACTGCTCAAATTTACAAAGCAAGTCATCCCTTTTTATGCCAGAAACATCACATTCCAGACAAACACCCATTATTTTACAAATTGTCCAATCGCATGTAACCACACCAAAAGTATCGCATGACGGTAAAACCCACTTTTCAGTTGTCCGGCCCATGATCGATCATCGAACAATCCCAACATTCTTCTTTAGACAAGCCGGACAGACCCATAATAAAGAGACCACAACCCATATCGTAAATGGACCATAAAAGTAGAAACAGAAACAGATAGAAGTAGGATGGGGCATGTTTGTGTGCAATAAAACTTTACGAGATCCCGTGCTCTGACCCTTAATCAAGATCAGCTAGCGGGCGGGAACGGGTTTGGCAGGGTCGGCCTCGGGCAACGAGGTCAGTTCACTCGAGTCACGCAGGAGTCAGCACGAACTCGAGCTAAGGTGCGCCTGATCAAAAAAGGCTTGTTTGCCCATAGTCATCGGCCTATGTGAGGGCAACCACAAAATGGCTACCATGCGCAAAATGGAACCCAGGGTTCGAAACGAAAACCCTAAATGCGCAGTGAATCCATTGGTGTAATGTGATGGAAACACACGTACTAGCCGAACTCGCTAGTTACGGTTCGCTGTTACCAAAATCGTAACGGAACCATGATATTTATAACGCAGATTCAGATTTCACGGAACCTCACACCCTCCTTTTGCCCTTACACAGGCAATCTCCGTCTGCATCTGAATTGATGTCTATATTCATCAAATCATCAAGGTGCTGTTGAAGCATCATCTTATCTCTCTGTACCTTTCTCAAGACAGGCGGTCTCCTAACACATGTAGTAGCACAAAGGCCACATATGGCCGGATCACACTGTACACAGAGACAACACAAGAAAAGAATCGCTAAAGCCACACCAATGATCGTCAGAATCCTCCATCCCCAAGCGGATAACAGTCCCCAAAACCATCCAGTTAACGACCAATCTCCTCCGTCCGTATGTATTGACTCGGAGATCTTATGTAGCCTGGAGATGGCCTCCTATACTGTCGCAGCATTATCTGGAATGAAAACGCAGCAACTCGATTGGATCACTTTACATACTCCACCTCGATCTGCAAGTATGACATCTAAAACCATACGATTCTGCAATGTCATAAGGCGATCCGCTTGAAGCTCAGCTGTCAAATTACTAAGGGCACCGGCAGTTTCGTTTATGGTGGATTCAACCACTCTCGTCAATTGCCGCAAGCTCCTACTGTTAACCATAGGTCCCCAAAACGGTAGGAAACCCTTAAAGAAGTCTCCCACTTCTTGTCCAGCTGTATCTTCCTGATCGAAGACACCCCTAACAACTCTCGTCTTGTGGTAATCTGCGGCAGCAGTATACGTAGGAGGCAACAAATATCCAACATAACACGTTCCCGAAAAATCAGGGGGCAACCATGTATATGCTCTTTTGTAGCAAACAAAATGCGTACCCTTGGCTGCCAAAAACGGCGGGGAAGACTGAGACGTAAAAACATACGTCTGAGTACAAACACTCTTCCATAACTGAGCTTTCGGATTCCTGCCAATACCTTGCAGACAAAAATGACCTCGGTGGGGTACGATCCAAATCGGAGGTGACCTCTTTCGTCTCTGCTTTTCACTCAGGCTAACACAGTATCCAGTCACGTTCCAGCCAAAATAAGCTAGTAACTCGTCCTTGGGAATAGTCCTATACGTATCGATATCCCTACTCGTATTCGCAATTCCCTTCACCAAGGCGTTATTACTCGAGTTATCTCTTATGGAACGCAGGGGATAGCATAGCATAAATGAAAATCGTCTGGAAAGCCCATAAAGACCCATTCTGACTAAACGGCAGAGCCAGATAGGGAGTACCTCTATCCGTAGTATGTGGCATAAGGCCACACACCCAACAATTAGTGAGGTTCATTACCAACTGATGTTGATGCAGAAGCTGTACAAATGAGTTATTTACAAATTCTGACCTTCTAATCTGCTCGTGTTCCGGAAAGATGTGAAAAGAATGCAGAGAAGTAGTAATAGGAAAAGACGTAGGTTGGGAAGTGGGTGCAGAAGTCAATTGGGTAGAAAAAACAATCCAACCCACCAAAGCTAACGTCATGCTAAGAAACATCATAATACATGTAATCGGAAAACATTTGATATGCATTATCCTGCATAGTTTCATCTTAAAGTTCGTTTTCTCAACAGCTCTCTTGACCTCAAAAAATTCCATCCTCTCACTGTGCTGTTCGCGGCAGTTGGGTTTCTTCTGCTAAGGAGTGCGTCTGTCAGTCCAGGGAACGTCCTAGGACCAACCAGAACCATCGACCTTGTGTCTACACGGCTGCAATCCCAAGTCTTTACACCGCGACCTTACAGCTGAACCCGGATGGTGGTTCGAAAAAAGAAAAAAGGATCAAAAACGGTTCCTTGGCTGAGAGAGTGCTGTTCTCGAAATGAAAGGAATTATTTGTTCTTTATTAGTCCATTGTCTCTAGACCGCAGGTTATAATGACTTTTACCAGGCTCTGTCTGACTTTGAAACAACAGTTCAGGTTCGGTGGTGTCCAATCTTAAAGGTGAAGGCATAGCTGCTTGCAAGACATCGTCATCTCCTTTCTCAGACCTTGTCCATACCAATTCAGCGTCGCTAAACGGTGTGAGTTTCGGTAATCTCTCAGTTTCGGTGTCTGCGATGCCTTCGCGGATCCACTGGTCGTACGACAGTGGTAAAGGTACCCTCTTACAGTGTACGCCGTGGATCCAATTTCTTTTTCCGAAGACTTTTACAGATGTCCTTGTAGACAACAACACCTGGTGAGGGCCCGTCCAACGGGGCTGATCATTCTTAGTCCTCTGAAAATTCTTTACCAGGATCCAAGCACCAGGATTGATAGTATGACCTGGGTCCACAGATGCTGGTGGCAAGCTATCATGATCCTGTTGATGCAAGACACGCAATTTAGCCGTCAGGTCATACAAATAATCCACCAACACAGGATAATCAATGTCACTAATTTTCGTTGGTTTCGGCACTCCCCACACATTTGCCTGTCGACCAAAAACAATTTCATACGGACTAAGTCCAATTCGGGAATGCACTGTAGTTCTAGTTGACAATAGTGCCAATGGCAAGGCATCGGGCCATTGGAGACCAGAGCTTGCCTGAATCTTGGCTAACTTCAGCTTCAGAGTGCCATTGTAGCACTCCACTAAACCAGCTGATTGGGGAGGATTCGCAGCATGGAACTTCTGCTTTATGCCCAAACCCTCACATACTCTCTTCATGATCCTGCCCACAAACTCACTTCCGTTATCACTCCACACCAACCTTGGCAACCCGAACCTAGGGAAATATTCTTTGAGCAAGACTTTAGCTGTGGACAAGGCAGTATTATCTTTTAGGGGGTATGCCTCTACCCATCTAGAAAAGGCACAAACAACGACAAGGACGTATTTCAAATTGTTGCATCTTTCCATGTGGATAAAATCCAATTGCAAAACCTCGAACGGATACGTCGGAGGCGTGAAGTGACCAGCTGGAGTTGGAGTTCCCTTACCAGGATTATACATCAGACACACCATACAATTTTTGACCACATTCTCCGCACACTTGGGAATTCCTCCATTCTCCCACACTGGAGCCAACAGCTTACAAATCCCTTTCGCACTGATGTGAGACATCCCATGTGCCATCGTAACCACCGCAAGCATATACGCATCGGGTAACACCAATCTTTGGTGTTCCGACAACTCAACCCAACAACCAGTCGAATCCAATCTACCCGCAGTTTCTCTCCACATGTTTTTCTCACTCTCCGTAGCTTCGGCCTGAATCGATTTCACACTCTCAATCGTATCCTCACACATTCCAGCCGCACCAATCCATCTCGCAGGCTCCGCAACATACATTCGACTCATCACATTTTTCGCTGTTTCTTTCGCAACTTCGTCCGCAAATGCGTTACCACGGCCAACATCATCCGTAACCTTTCGGTGAGCACTACACTTCACAATCGCAACTTGCTTCGGCAGAGTAAGTGACTCAAGAAGCTCATTCACCAACTGTCCATGTTGGATTTTAGTCCCATGCGACATAAGAAATCCTCTCTCCCTCCACAAGCGTCCAAAACTGTGTGCTACACCAAACGCATACTGACTATCGGTATATACATTCACTCTCTTTCCTTCAGACAAGGCACACGGTCTTGTTAATGCGATCAATTCCGCTGCTTGTGCTGAATTAAAGCTCACTCGTGCAGTTTCAACAATCGTACATAATGTCGTCACGGCATATGCCGCAGTCGTATCACCATTCGGGAGCTTGTGGCATGACCCATCAACCCATAGCGTACCATCTGGATTTGAAAGAGAAGTATCTTTCAGGTCAACTCTACCCTTCGTTTCCTCTTCTGTCCTAAGAAAGCAATCATGCTGTTCTTGACCATTCCTATCCACAGAAATCGGCAACAATGTCGCTGGATTTAATACGTTACACCGTTTAATGTGCACGTGACTGGCCAAAAGCGTCAACTAATTTTTATTTTTTTTAAATAAATGTTTTATTATTTTCCATTTCCATCTCCACATCATCTCTTACACAGGTGTTGTAAGCATTATTCAGGAAGATTGTGCTCCACCCTTCATCCCTACAAAGTTGTCATATTATGCAACCACAATGATTTACATTATTACCCACAGTCTCGTTGCCTATTATTCGCCAACTTCCGCCCTACCATCCCCCTTAAGCCCTTTTCCCCACAACCCTCCCGAAATCCAGAACTGCTATTTCTACCCACCCCTACCCTCCCCACCAGTGTGCTCCCCCCCAGTCATTAATCTCAATGTGCCTTGATCTATAGGTGTGTGTTCTTTGTGCACTCTTGCAGTTGCTCGGCTTCTCTCCCCCTGCCACCCATCTTCCTCTCCTTCGGTTGTGCTTTCGATCCCCTCATTCTCCCTTGCGCTGTTAACCACCCGTGGTCTAACTGTGGGCCGGCTCATCGTCTTGGTACCAAAAGCGTCAACTCATAACCCGACAACCTTGCACTAGTAAGATGCTGAGTCTTTGTTCTGTTCAATAAAGTATCCACTGCATGTGGAACCATCACCACCAACGTATTATCCATCACCAACCCAGCAGACTGTCGGATGGAAACAGCCGCTGCTGCTGTAGCTCTCAAGCAACTCGGCAACGCTATGGCTACCGGATCCAAAGTCAATGAGAAATACGCACATGGATGCTGCTTCTCACCAAACTGCTGCGTCAAAACTGACAATGCACAACCCTCTCTCTCATGAACGTAGAGTGTAAAAGGCTTACTATAGTCAGGAGTACCTAACACCGGAGCAGATCACAACGCGTCACGCAATTCAGAAAAACTTTTATGACAATCGTCAGACCAGGGAAGAGGACTCGGTGTACCCTTACAAGTCAAAGCCAACAAAGGTTTTGCCAACAAGGAAAAATTCGGAATCCACTGTCTACAGTACGACGTGATACCCAAGAAAACGCGTACCTCTCTCTGCGTACTAGGCACAGTCATTTGAGCAATCGCTTGGATTCGTTCTGGGGTCAACCTTCTTCCCTCCTTTGACAAGAGATGACCTAAGTAGGTCACCTCTTAGCGACAATACTGTAGCTTTGAAGGTGACACTTTATGATGCAAATCAGACAAATGTTGTAACAACGAAAGAGTAGTTTCTTTACAAGTTTCCTTATCATCAGCAGCTACTAACAGATCGTCAACATACTGAATAAGAGCAGCACCCTTAAGTAACACAAAAGTATCAAGCTGACTTTTCAAAGCCTGACTATAGATGGACGGACTTTCGCAATAGCCTTGAGGAGCGCGCTTAAACCGGAAGCTTCGTCCTCCCAAAGAGAAGCCACAAATATCTCTACTTTCTTCGGCGATTGGAATACTAAAGAAAGCGTTCTTCAAGTCTATGACGGAGAACCAGGCAGCTGAAGCTGGAATCAAAGTCAACAAAGCAGTAATGTCCGGAACAACAGGAAACTGGGGCACAACAATCTTATTAACCTCTCGAAGGTCAATCACAAATCGATACTCAGGCTGCTGAGAAGAATCAGTACGCTTCAAGACAGGCAGAACAGGACTGTTACACACGTTACCTCTCGTCTCTTCGATCACACCTTTCTGAATTAAATCATTGATGATCGCTAGAAGCGCCCTTTCACCATCACTCGAAATCCGATATTGGGGAATACGTGGCAATCTAACATTCGATTTGAGCATCACAACATATGGTGGAATCCCCAAAAGACCCACATCATTAGGAACAGTAGCCCAAAGAGTATCAGGGAGCCAATGCAATTCCAGTGAAAGCTGATCTCTAGACAGATACATCGGAAAGGTCACTCTCTTACCCAATGTAAGGTGTACTCCCGAAGGAGAACAATACAATGTCGCGTGCAGTCTCTTTAACAAATCCAGACCCGACAAATTTTCACCACAACCTGTCGTTAAAATAAGGGGTGCTTCCAATTCACAAGGCCCAATAGAAAGAGACAAGGGACTAGAAACTGGATTACGAACCGGGGCGCCAGAAAATCCCACTGAAATATTCGTTAAGCCAGACAAAGGTGCGCCAGGGAGTTTAGAGTGCATGATAGAACTCTTCGCTGCACCAGTATCCAAAAGAAAAGGCTCTACCACACCCAATGTAACCACTGCAACATAAGGTCCATCCTGGTCTACTGGAACTGACACTACTCCCTCTCTTTGTCCTTGGCTGTCCTAGCAATCATTATAGCCAGCACTCTCACTCTCAACATAGCGATCGTCAACATAATATTGCGGAGATCTGCCAGTCTGTACGTTCTGCTGATCAAAATAATTCATAGACGTCTGCGGGGGAAAAGAACGTTCGCTCTGAGGGAACGTGCCGCGTCCTCTACCCCTAGAAATCTGCTGGAAACTACCACGACCTCTTGGAGCCAACATACCGCTCGCACGTTGTCGTAAAACAGGGCACTCATTCTTGTAATGACCTTCCTCTCTACAGTACGCGCACTGATTCAGACCCAAAGGTGGTCTTGGAGGAAAATATTATCTATAAAAGCCTCTTCAAACCTGGTGAAGAAATCAGACACACTTTCGTCCTTCTTCTGCTTACATGCTGTCAACTTGTCCCAATTCACTCGTAACGCTGGCATCATCGTTTTCATCATATTAATAATTCTACCGGGTAAATCCGCAATTAGAGGCTCAGGTTTAGCTCCTCCTATCTGTCTGGCATCTGTGGCCGCAATATTCACCCATGTATCACCTAATTCTACCGCATGATCCTCGTGGCGAATCTTCGCCCACAACGGTTGAGGTACTACATTACCCAATAACATATCCACATCAGCTAGATTCATAATGCATGCGTCGACTGTCTGGGACAACTCCTTATAATACTCCGCGGGATTCTTACGGGGGTCGGGTAAGGTTTGCTTATGAGCCAAAACCTCAGCTCTCTTCCAAGGGACATGTATCCAAACTCGTTGGAAATGAGCCAAAATAGGGGGATTAGCTTTTGCGTCTCCCTCTTTCCAAACTGGAGGAACCTCTCTCATTGGATATTGTCATACCTTTTTTCTAGCTGAGGCATCAGGCTCAAACAATGGCTGGGGAGGAAGTGCAGATCTACATGGCGCACCTAACGTTTGGTCTTAATATCTGAGATGCCTTAGTAGTGCTTTTTATTAGTCCACAACGTCCTCACTCTGGTTTCCGGATAACGGGAGTGACGGCTTAACCTACCTAGGTTTTAGGCTATAGGTTCTTTCAAGCTTGATAATAAAAAAGGTTAAACTAATATAAGCCCAAGTGCTACTAAAGATCTCGTTGTATCTTTTTTTTAAGTCCTTATGGCGGTAGAAATTCCCGCTCATAGTAGGGTGTCTCTGCGTGCTCATTTGAGGACGTATGGGGTGCCTGATGACGGGATGGCAGTGGTATTTGTCGTAAGTGCAAGTGCTACTTACCTTTATGAGTTGTTTTACTCTTGGGTTACCTTTGAGGCTGTGGAAGACGTTGATAAAACTTTCCACAAATACACAGCCACGCCGGTGCCTCTACGTTATACCCCATATATGGCTTTGGAAATCACTATTTCAACCTGGCAGCACACTAAGCTAGTCGGATAAGGGGTTCTTAGTTCTGAGGGGAGTTTCTGGTACACCACAATTCTCTAAGGTTCTGGTTTCCTGCGCATAGTTCTGTGCATACGCAGAATCCCTACAATAAGCGTGCCTTGATCCAGTTGCGGGTTGCGCGGACCCGTCAGTGTATATGACACAATGGAACTCCTCCAACAGGCGCAATGTAAGTGGAGCCGGATGAACTAATGCCCTAACAATATGCTTCGCTGTGTTATTAAAGCCCTCGACTTTCTGGTATTTGCAGCTGCGTGCATGTTGTGACTAAACAGTGGTACGATCACCCTGAACATAATCAGCCGGCACCGTCTAGTGTCCTAGAACAGTTCTTTACTCGATGTACAGACCAAGGGCACTAGCAACTGTTAAGGATGTATAAATAACATTCACTTGAGATAAGAGCGAGTCTGCATTTCTCAAAGTAATAACATGTAACAACAGTGTCGGGTGCAAAGGCAGCAAAAGCAACAAGATGGTTTTCCAACAGCTTCGTGATTAAGCTAACTTAGCACTGTAAATAGGGAGTGGCCTAAAACCACGTGACAGTCTCACTACCGAAACCTCGACACCGGCTCCCACTATCGTCCCTTTGGCGAACTCACTCTGAATATCAAGCAATCCAAAAGGAGCCAACTCCAATTCATCATCTTCCCATTGTTCCCGAAGCAAAGTACACATCGTATAAACACATACCGCTGCGTCGGCTCTTTCCACTGTAGGAACGTATTCAAAACCACTCCCGGATCATACCTAGAAACCTTCGTAACCCACCTACGAGCCAACGAATCCAACACTCCACGCTCCACAGAACCAGGGAGCTGACTACGTCTCTGTCTGTCATCAGAAACGGGGGTCGTGACTAGCGACCCAAATAGAGGAGTTAAGAAATTAGCAATAGTGTCAGCTACTCGCTGACGAACAGAAGGGGAAGCAGTCATAAGAACAGGAGAAAAGGTACCTTGCGATGGCAAAGGAAAAGACGCAGAAGTGGAGGAAGTCGAAGGGACAGGAGCAAGAGGCACAGCAGTCTGAGTCAAGGCAGGCAAAGGTAAAGTAGGCAAAGGTAAAGTAGGCAAAGGCAAAGTAGGCAACCCAGGAAGAGGGGGTGCCGGAGGAACTTGAATCAACTGTGGAACAGGCGGAGGAACTAAAGGCTGACCAGCAGCCGGTTGTACAACAAGGGGTAACATCGGTGCAGTAGCACCTTGCACATAAGGGGGAGGTGACTTTAACAAATAAGACATTAATGGATCCTTTTCGGGATCCTTAACAGGACTCACAAGAGGGGGTGACAAAACTGGATAACATTTGTCAATAGCCATATGATGTTGCCTATTTGACACCTCAATCGCCTTATCTTCTTTAAACTGCCTAGCAGCTTGCATTATCGATACACCCTTCTCTCTCTTATCTCTTTTAGCTTGTTTTATCTCTCGTTGTCTGGCTTCTTTGCGCCAAAGGCGGAAGGAGTCGAACATTGCCGGCCGGGCTTTCTTCCTAAATAATTTTGCTTCCAAATTGTCTAAAATCTCTGTATCAAAACTACCATGTTGGGGCCATCGTAAGACACCATCTTTCCTAGTGTAGCGGACCCATACTTCATTGAACGTAATGGGGCCCACGCCGTGTTTAGAGTAGAGCTCATAAGTCGGAGTTCCAACTGGAGGTATCGGACACGAGTCCTCCAATCGGAACTTCCTGTTATAACCACAACAAAACCAAGTACCAATTTTGCTACGATTAGGCATCTTCGCTCACTAATCGAGCTTCAAACTTCAAGGGACTATCTCTACCGATACACTCGTAAATATACGAGACCCTCGGCTTTGGAAATTGCAATTTTCAAATCAAAACTAAGGACCAAACAAACTAGGAACCAAACTAAGAACCAAGCAAAACTAAGAACCGCTCAAACTAAGGACCAAGTAAAACTAAGAACCAAACAAGTTAGTGGGAGTGACCCACTTATACTTAACCAAGTTGTCTGCTACGCCACCCAGAAGATCCGTCGATCGTCTCGCTTTACGAAGTCTCACAAAAAGGGGGGGTTGTCCAAGACAGGGCGACAGTCAGGGCAGCGGTCCTTACGTAGCCGTAAGAAGGGGGAAATCTCGTGGAAAAGACCTTCGGTCCACGTTTTCGACATGCAGGGGTCGCTGAAGTGGGGGCCCTCCTCCAGAGTTTCCTCACGAAGTTCCTCTCGATCCTCGGGCTTGGACCGTTACCGCTTGATGTCGACCCACGTCGGGCGTCAACTGAAGAACCGGGCTTTTAGAACCCAGCGGCGCCAGGGGCACGCCCAAAGTCTTCGGGTTCACCTGTCTTAGAATACAGAGACACAAGATACTTCTGGATGGCGTTGGAGATCGTTTTTATTGGCTGCAGCCAGTAACAGAAGTCCTAGAAGTCATCACGGTATGAGTTGTCAGGAGACTGCTCAAATTTACAAAGCAAGTCATCCCTTTTTATGCCAGAAACATCACATTCCAGACAAACACCAATTATTTTACAAATTGTCCAATCGCATGTAACCACACCAAAAGTATCGCATGACGGTAAAACCCACTTTTCAGTTGTCCGGCCCATGATTGATCATCGAACAATCCCAACATTCTTCTTTAGACAAGCCGGACAGACCCATAATAAAGAGACCACAACCCATATCGTAAATGGACCATAAAAGTAGAAACAGAAACAGATAGAAGTAGGATGGGGCATGTTTGTGTGCAATAAAACTTTACGATATCCCGTGCTCTGACCCTTAATCAAGATCAGCTAGCGGGCGGGAACGGGTTTGGCAGGGTCGGCCTCGGGCAACGAGGTCAGTTCACTCGAGTCACGTAGGAGTCAGCACGAACTCGAGCTAAGGTGCGCCTGACCAAAAAAGGCTCGTTTGCCCATAGTCATCGGCCTATGTGAGGGCAACCACAAAATGGCTACCATGCGCAAAATGGAACCCAGGGTTCGAAACGAAAACCCTAAATGCGCAGTGAATCCATTGGTGTAATGTGACGGAAACACACGTACTAGCCGAACTCGCTAGTTACGGTTCGCTGTTACCAAAATCGTAACAGAACCATGATATTTATAACGCAGATTCAGATTTCACGGAACCTCAAGTCCCGGTGAAGCAGTACTGACTGCAGAGTCTGCGCTGAAGTCAGAGTGTTGTGGCAGTGGCTGTGAGAGCCAACAAAAATATTCACATCCTACCATACTATATGACACTGTCCGAGGGTTATGACATACTGGGTGGCAGTGATGCGGACCATAACGCAAGTGGAGGAGTTATCGGTAGCACCAGAGCCTAAAAAATGTTTACTAAATATATGGGAGCCCAATGATCTAACCCATCCGGCACAGGCAACCTTGGGAATGATGGTTGCTAAAAGAAATATAGCTAGGTTGTGGGGCTCCAGATGCCCGCCGAAGCTCAAGGCATGCTGTACGGATATGGATGCGGCAATGGTAGCAGAGAAGACTACATATATTAACCGAGGTTGTCCACAGAAATGGGGGAAGGTATGGGGAACCTGGATCAAATACAGGGAATTTATCTGCGAACCACCGGAGTTGCCAAGTGAGGATATCCCCACCTGAAACGGGGAAGGGGTGAAGTGATGTGTATGGGTTCATAGATGTGATCAGTCTGATATTACGATGTAACAGTGCTATGAACGTTGATATAAGAAAAATGTACCTGCAAACTGACCATATACGTGTATTTACGTGATTATGTTATGCCCTAACTTTAATAAAAAGAGTTTTTAAAAAAAAATATATATTCACATCGATCACATATGATATTATATGATTCATTACTGCGTCCAGACCGTCCGACTCTAACCATAATTTATTTATTTTTCCATTTCCAACTCCCATATGATCCACATTCAAATTCAACTGGTCGTGAGGATGCGCTTTGCGAATTTGCTTTAGTTAGGCGGTGGCCGTCCGTCCTTAGTTCAGTGTTTCCGGTGGGCGGGACGCTGATTGGGCTCAATTTGGGATGGATTTAGTTCTGCGCGCCCGTAGGGCTGTGCGGCAGGCAGCATGGCGTAGATTTTCTTTTTAAATGCCATGCCCCTGCACACCTGTTCCCCGCCACGAAACATGATCTTTTTTTTTTTTTTTTTGTCCTCATCTCACCAAAAACTTCCACAGATTTGACAAGCCAGGTTTTGTTCTCGATTCCTGAGGGCCTCTTTGGCTCACTGTTTCTGTCTAGGCCCCATGGCCTTCCTCCCGTGTTGGAGGACTGGTGTAATCATAGGACCATGAGGAAATGAAACATTTTTGGGGATATTGCCTTAATCCATCAGATCAAATACCTTTGTTGTGCCCAACGTATCAATGGTTGCCAAGTACTGGGTTGGTTGTCTACTCCGGTATCTTGGTCTAATCGTGCCGATTTAAAGGCGGCTCTGAGCCAATCTTCATTACCAGGGGGGGTTTTGTCCTTCCACTTGATACATATTTCTCTCCTTGCCAAGATGATTAAATATAATATTAAGGCCATATGATTCTGTGAAGGTACACCATCCGTAGACTCATTTTTACCAAAGAACACCAAAGAGAGATCTACAACTATATCCACCTCCAGAATAGATGTCAACACTTCCCCCACTCCTTTCCAAAATGTGGTTAACACCGGACACTGAAAAAAAATGTGTATGTCGTTTGCATTTGTGAGACTACATCTTGGACACCTTGGGGGCGGAATAGGAGCAAATTTGGCAATTTTAGCCGGAGTATAGTATAGCCTGTTTATTACATAAAAATGGTTTTTCTTCAAGGAAGCAGGCTTTATGTATTTATACAGCGTCTTTAATGATGGATAGAGTAGTTCCTCGATTTGGGCGGCCAAAGGTGAGTCATTCCAAACTGAAATTGGGGAGGGGATCCTGGCTTCCTCAGCGTCTTGGATTTGGGCATACCATAAGGCTATTTCTTTCTTCTTTGGGGACGGATCTTGAAAAAGCTGTTCTAATTCCCCTTTTCCTCCTATATCGCCTTTTTCAGACTCATACCAGCTATTCAATTGAAGATATTTAAACCTTGAAAAGGTGGGGCCTATTTTGGCTGATAGAGCTGCCCACGGTAGAATGCCCTCTGAGTCCACTAGATCTAGCCATCGCTCCATACCTGAATTTTTGATCGGAATCGCCAGACTATCACACATAAGGGGCGGTGTCCCAGGCGAGTCCCATATTGGAGCAAAGTCCGAGAAATATCCAATTCCCCATATCTTCCTTAAAATATACCAGGTTTGTAATGCTGATTTCAATACCTTTAGCCGAACCTTTTTAAAAAACCTTGGAGTACCAAATTTCTACAAAAACCCTTCTTGACTGTTGGCACCTTCAGCCGTAACCATTCCTCCCAGTACTCTCCCCCAAGATGTTTGTTCGGGGTGAGATAATAGCATTCTTATCCCTTTAAACTGAGAGGCCATCAGATACCAGTTTATGTCAGGTAAGGCTAGTCCTCCCTTAAGGAGCTTCCTCCTAAGCTTTTTCCATGACATTCTGGTATTTTTATGACCCCATATAAAGCTACCAATTTTACCCTGTATTTTAGTTATAGTTTTTCCAGGGAACGGTAAAGGGATTGCATTGAATAGGTAGGTCAATTTAGGGAGTACAGACATTTTAACAAGGTTAACCCTGCCATATATTGTCAAGGGGAGGTTCTTCCATTTAGCAAAGAGATAGTCTATTTCTTTTTCGATTTTCCCAAGATTTAAAGAAGGAATCTTATTTAGGTCTTTAACTATTTTAATACCCAAGTACCTAAACTCCTTGCTTATGGGGCCTCTCGTGTATATGGTGTTCCAACACATTATTTCAGTTTTATCTGAATTGACGCTGTAGCCTGAAACCTTGCCAAATTCCCTCAGCATGGAGACCAGGTATGGAATTGTATGCTCTGGATCGCTGGTATAGACTATCACGTCATCGGCATAGAGTGCCAGTTTGCATTCATATCCTAATGACCTAAATGGGATGATATCTCTGTCCAGTCTAATTGTTTGAGCTAAGGGCTCTATATAGAGATTAAACAACAGGGGAGACAGGGGGCATCCCTGCCTGGTCCCTCTCTGAATTTGAAAGCTAGGGGAAAGTGAGCCGTTCAAGAGAATTTACGTGATTATGTTATGCCCTAACTTTAATAAAAAGAGTTTTTTTAAAAAAATATATATTCACATTGTTCACATATGATATTATATGATTCATTACTGCGTCCAGACCGTCCGACTCTAACCATAATTTATTTATTTTTCCATTTCCAACTCCCATATGATCCACATTCAAATTCAACTGGTCGTGAGGATGCGCTTTGCGAATTTGCTTTAGTTAGGCGGTGGCTGTCCGTCCTTAGTTCAGTGTTTCCAGTGGGCGGGACGCTGATTGGGCTCAATTTGGGCTGGATTTAGTTCTGCGCGCCCGTAGGGCTGTGCGGCAGGCAGCATGGCGTAGATTTTCTTTTTAAATGCCATGCCCCTGCACACCTGTTCCCCGCCACGAAACATGATCGAGTGGTAACTGGTGGTTAACGAGTGACGACGTCGAGTGCAGGTAGCTGCAGGCCAATCGCAGTTATAAATTAATGAAGACAGACAGCCACTGCCCACCATCACCTAACCATAAGTGTAGAACCATGCTTGTTTTTTTTATGAGCATGGCCGTGGTGGGTGGTGTGTGACGTGACTCCAGCTCCCGCAGATGAAGAATCGATGATTGCGCAGGGCCCCAGCCTCTGGCATGTGCAGTAGAATAGGCACTGTGCAGCAGTACTGGTGTGCAGCACAGACAAATCATTTAACTGAATTAACTCAGGGCTGTTGGGAGAGGTCTGTGTCGTCAGCACAGGGTTAAATTGCCCCAGTGCAGAGAACCACAGCCTAGCCGGGCGAGGGTTCAATCATTTACTTAAAAATACACAAAACTTGTAAAAAAAAAAAAGAAACAGAGCTTGAAGTCCTCTTTTAGATCAGACAGTTATCGCGATAGGGCCGGGGTTAAAGCCCTGCCCGGCCCATGCGCTTCTTAAGTTCCAGCTTTCTCCTCTTGGCCCGGGCAGTCAGTGGCATTGTACTGGCACACGGTGCCCGGGGCCAGGGGCTTCGAGGCATGATTGCTCAGGGCAGGCCTTGGACCCGTCAATCCGTTTACTTTACAGTTCACTTAGGTCTGAACTGAAGTGAACCACGAATGCCTCGCAGCCTCCAGCGCCGGGCACCTTGTGCAAGTACCATGCCCTTAATGGCATTGATTTGTTTTTAATTATGGCAGTTTTTTTATATAAATGAGGCCATTTCAGAAATGTTTTTGAAGCATCCTTCAAGTACGCCGAGCAGAGAGGGACAAGTGTTATTATTTATCTAAAACCCTCACATTGGGTGACAAAGGCTTCTTTCACAAGACAATAGGACATCAATATGCCAAGCGCACCCAGGTCTAAACAATGATTGATAAAATGCAATCTTATTTGGACTTTTTTTAATGATGCATATCTTTTAGTAGACCCTTTATCATTCGGAGTAAGAAGTTTAATGTTTAGGACTCTGGACCCAGGCACTGAACGACCTAAGAGTCAATAGCACAGATCGAGGCGCACAATATCATGAAGGAAGGTCTGCAGTGAATACTGAAGAAGGGAAACATGGGGACAAAAAACAGCTGAAGTAGAAATGAACGCTACGAAAAAATGAACTTCATATGTGTTGCTAATCGTCCATTCCGTATTGGCTTCTTATTCACTGCTTGTACTGGCGCAAGGACTGTGAATGGCCACAACAGTTCTGCATCACCCTGTTAAGGAAACTAATAATAGTTCAAAATGTCATACCAGTGTGTTAATGGTCCAAAATAGAACCTGGCCTGGATGGTTTTAAGCTTTGTTGGGGCTTATCATTGAGGTGCAGACTTTTAACTGCCAACCATGGTAGTATAGAGCAAGACCAATCCACGCCACTGATAGGCTGCTACAGCACCTGGCGTTTCGGGCGAGTGCCATCCATCTTGAAGCCCCCTCTTAGCCCGAGGCGTTGGTGTGTTTGAGAGGTGGCTAATAACAGAGTTTACATTTTAGAGGCTACTTGATAAATCTTGATGGAAACCCCAATGTTTTGTGTTGCACCATTACTTCTACTGCAGCAGTTACTTAGATCTGCATAGTGGCAGCTCAATTTGAAAGAAACGCATGATGATGCGAACACAGAGGTAATCGATGTAAAAATGTGTCACAGTCACCAGGAGAGAATGTATATTAGGCAGACAATTACCTAAAAAGATTTCATTTGCAGAAGTCACTCACCTGTGAGCTTCAAATGTTTCAGCGAAACTATGTGGAAAGGAGATTTCCCTGAGGAAAATAAACTTTTTTATCTTTTTCATTCTTTCTCTGTACTGTGGCTTGATAATTTTAATACTTCTCATTGAATACAAGCTATGCTCGATTCTATCAAATATTTAGACTCTGTATATCCGATTCACACACTTTGTTGGGTTCATTATTAATATGCAGAAACTTGTGGTGCGTCTGCAACTTCCCTGTGAGTCAGCTGACATGTTGGATGTACTGTTGGGAAAATCATTGTCATCCAGTCACCCATGTTTTCTTTTGGAGCACATTGATCTCCTGGGGTGCCGCAGAAGCATGGTAGCAAAAGGGAGGTGAGGTGAAGAATAACTTAGAAGAGGGTAGGGAGGAAGGGTAGGAAGGAAGCAGAGAGAGACAGAGGTAAAGAGGGGTGAGGTCAGATACCGAGAGAGAGATAACGGAGCAAGAGATGGGCGAGGAGAGAAGTAAAGATATATACAAAGACAAGGGGTTGAGGGAGGGATAGGTAGGGAAAGACTATCAGAGTTAGAGGTACACGGGAGGGTGGGGGGAGAGATTTGGACAGAAAAATAGAAGCGAGTAAGAGAGAGAAAGAATAATGAGAGGGCCTTGGGAGATGGGGGCCCAGATTAATTGTCCATTTTGCCCTTGTCTTAAAGAATCTCTGGGTGACAAACTATCCCAATTACCCATATACAAAGTTGTGATATTGTCTTCAAAGAATCAAAATGCCCTCCAGCCCAGTTGATGAGTTGATGTAATTAATACTGCTGCCATGAGGGCGTTTGTAGTCTGTAAAGAGAAGACTACAGTGTTTAGTGCAGCACAGTGGCGGTTTCTCTTTGAGGGCGTCGGGGCTCCGCCCCAGGTACATTTTTTCATTTGCAAGAGAAGAATAGAGATCACATTTATTTAATAAAAAAAAAATCCAGAAGAACACAGGGCACGGTCTCAGAGTCTGCAGTAGTCTGCCCACTCACCAATACCTCCGTGCCAGCTCCGCTGTTCACACTACGTCACATCACGTGACTGAGTGATTGCTTTGCTGCTCCCGGGCCCAAAGGAGCCTGCTATGTGTTTTCCGGGCCGACAACCTCACAGCCCTGAAGGCTGTGATGTCATCAGCTCGGCAAAGACCTAGCTGCAAGGCCCAGTCTCCACCCCCTGATGGCGTGGAGGTTAAGTTAGCCCCGGGCGTTTTTAATACAAGCCCGGGATCGCTAACTCTCCACGTCAATCAGAGAGTGGAGGAGAGCTTGCCATGGTGTCACCCCACCCCTTCCCAACTCGTCACAGGGCGTGGTGGGACCCACCCTGTGACGAGTTGGGAAAGGGTGTGGCAGGCGGGCAGCCAAGGAGTCGAGTGACCGTCTGCGCAGGCTCAGACTGCTTCCCGCGCGCGTGAGTCGGCAGTTGGAGGAGTGGCAGCCATTTTATCCAGACGGACGGTCACAGACTGCATTAGAGCGGAGCGGAAAGCCGGGGTCGAGGAGCCTCAGTCAGTCTGTCCTGAAGGAAGCGGACCGGTCGTGCCCTGCAGCAGCAGCTAGTCCATGTGGTTGCAGGCTGCCAGGTTGCTGTCCGGAGTAGACTTGTGAACTCGGGCAGTTCACCAGGTAAGGCCCCCAGGCGGGCAGTTTTTAACTTATAGGCCTGCGTGTGTTAGTCTACTCTCTCTGATGGTGGAGCGGAGGAATAAGGGGAGATAGTTTGGCTTATTATGTAATCTTTCTTATCTGTGGCAATAGTGTTAGTACAGGCCAGCCGCGCCAGAACAGATAATGCAGTGCGCACAATTCACTTCAGACATTTGCTGCACTCCGTCCTACGAACGTCCTCGACGGGTATTTATCCTTCAGCGAGAGAACAATGAGTGAAGAGAATGTAAACGAAATGTAAACCACGACGCAATGCGAATTTAATTACGCACATCCCATTTCAGAAGCCAGCCTACAAGATGGAGGGTAAAAAATGAGCAAACTTTTGTTTTCAACTTTCCATCGGGAGCAAGACAGAATTTTAAGCAACTGGGTGTTGAGTATTTATTACTCCAAGGAAGCAGGCAGACATTGTGTGACAGGCCTGCATTAGATAAAGAATGATCCGCGATAACACAGATGGCCGGTTTGAAATTAGCAATCACGGCCATTGAACTTGCTTGGAAAATATAATTGTTGTTCTTTCAACACATGCTGTATGGGGAAGTCTGAAAATAAATAGAGATACGAGCAGTGAAGGTGATCGACTGAATGTGAAATTGCCAGAGAAAATGAATTTGTGAAAGCAGTTGGCGATGATTGAGTAGACTTTGACACACAGAAATATTGTTCTTAAAGACAATCTGCCGATAGTCCATTAGTTCTTTTGGGAATGCGGCCCATTAACTGTTATATTTATTAAGCTGAACGCAGTGGTGATACTAGAAAATATTATACCACAAACTGCATATTCACACTGTGCTAAGTTAGCGTGCCATTGGCTCTCCCGGGACCTACAAAGGTTATGCTAATGAAGCGAACACCGAGAGCGCTAAGGAAGGGATTCGGAAAGGAGCACTTCCTTTTTCGATCGTGCTGGAGACGGGCACTTTTCAGGACACTAAATTAACATTTGAGCATTTTGTAATTACTTTAAATGCACCTGGCCAGTTGCTTTTTATTTCGACACTAACTCTGTGCAGGCGAAAACAAAGAGAAGGATTTCCTTACCTGGATTGTAATGAGACTTTTGCCTGCATTATGGGAATTGTATTTTCAATAGACTGGTCATGTAACACCCGGGTGTTCACCCATATGTTCGCATGTGCATCAAGCTACTTATGTGATTAACACCGATCCACCCTAATATGCACATACAGTCAGCCAACAGTCTCTTTAACTATGTATTCCTCTTAACAGCCATCGGAGCATCCATTGACAACCACATGTGTTTGCATGTTGCCTTTTATGTATTGTCTCACTGCATATCTCTCTACAGTAGCATCCCTTCTTCCAACTAAACTGCGCTCAGAAAAGGCCCACTAATCTCCAAACTACAAGTGGCAGGGCATGTGCTGGGTGTATTAAAAGATTAGATAGATAGGTTTGATGTTATTTAAGGTGTTGTGCTTGAGCCTCATTGCAGTTCCTGTTGAAAGAGTTGGGCGGTCTCTGTCTAAACGTACATAAGTTGGATTTCTGGAAGCATGCTGATGAGCATGTATGTGCACCTTATGCCACCTTCACAAATGCCAAATTGTGCATTTTTAACACTACAAGTTGGTGGTAATTTGCGATTTCTTGACCTAAATTCGCAAGTCCAAAATGCTACATACATAGCATTTAAGGAATTGCTTATGTGTTTTTTGTTTATACATGGTGCCTTTATGCATGCTATTGAGTTCCAAAAAATGAACACTAACCAATATGAGATTCAATTCTTTATGGAAAAAGAAGGCATTTTACTCTGATGGGCTACCTTGAATGCAATTTTATCTCAAGTAGCCACTTGGTCAGTAGACAGATCCAGCCTATTTATGCAACATTGTTAAAATTAATTGTGGTTTATTGCAATTTAGAATGGTTTATTCATGAGGCCTTGGAACTGATGATAGTTTTAGGGGAGGCAGTGGCCTGTTTCTGTTAAGCACAATGGCTTCCGAAAGTCTTGAAAATCCACCATTTGGCTGCTAATTTTTCAAAATTTTCTCGGGGGGGGAACCCCCCCGAACCCTCCGTAGGTGGTTCGGGCTCGCTCGCTGCGCTCGCGCGCAATTCGACACCCACAATTTTCAGCCCACCACTTTAAAATCTCACCAGCCGCCACTGGTGCAGCAGTATTTATGTACAAACTTGTATGAAATATGTATCATTCATTTAACCTATAAAAGTTTGCAATTGCAAGTAATTTACATAAGGTGATGGCACTGCAGGCACATGGCAGTAGTGGCCACAACTTCTGATTTACACTTGGGAAACTTGCACTGCTGCTGTCACTGCTTCCTGTTGTTTAACTGTTCTTTGAGTTAGGGATGTTTGCGCTCTTGTTGTCAAAGCTATACCTGTGTTATATGCTGCTGAAGCCAAAGCAATGAACTCTATGAGGGAGAGGGGTGCAGGGTGCAAAGAGGTGGAGCACGTGTACAGAGAAGGGCAGGTTTCCCTCCCCACACAGTGGTGTGTACAGGTGGCTGTGTTTGTTGTCTGTGCATGTTGTCTGTGTTTTGGTTTGGTCTCGCTCGGTTGCTTTGAAGCTGAGTTGAAAGAGGGCATAAAGTGGTAAAGCTAGTAAGCCTGTATCTAATTCCCAGAAGCCCAGCGGTTCTGCAGCCTCAAATTTCCCTAGAGCCGTCTTTTTACACTGTAGCATTTTAAATTTTCTGTATGTGTCATGCAATGTTTTTCTTCCTGACCCATCTTGTACTTAATACAATACAATCCACGTACTGGAATGCCGGGAGCTCCTTTTAGGACAATTGAATGCTGATGACCAGTAGTGACTGGTATAGATCTACAACATTCCAATGTTTCCACCATTATGGTGCTTGCCTATTGTTCCTCCTTGTCTTTTTTAGAACATCATATTACCATTTGGCGGAATGCTCTAACAGCTTTATTAACCTTCTGTGTATGTCAATACCACTTATTAAAGGGCCACCCTCTCCTTTGTAGGCCTATGAGTTGGGCTTCGAACTCAGGTAGGGGGCCTTTAACAGCAAGTATAGGCACAGTAATATACAATCTCTGGTGCAGGAACCAGCTTGGTTACCTCGCAGCAGAGGCTGGGGATGAGTAAATAGGGAACAGCCAGGCCTGGAAGGAAGTGCTCTTCTCTTGGCAGCAGGGCTAGCAGTGGAGAGTTTCATTTACCAGGTAGTGAAGTCCTTCTGCTCTCGTTGCAGTACACCCTTTGCCCAGTGACACCGACACCCACTGCATAGCTGCCAAGGTTTCAGATTCCTATAGTGCCATTTCCTTAATTTTAGTCAATTCAGTGTAATTATGAGTGACTTTTTAACGACTATGAATGACTCTTTCTGGCGAGCAAAATCAAGCAGTGAAGACGAAAGAAACATAAATATCAGACATTGCACCTATTTGTACATCGAGATTGTCTGAATCATACGTTTTGAGCTTTATTAAAGCATCTGCTACATTATGGCCCCAAACAGGGCGTTACACGTCCGTGATTGTTCAACACCTTTGAGCGATGTTTGTAATTTTTAGGGCAACACTCTGAAAATTGTTCCAGCGCCACTGGCCTGGGTGCCTAGTTTGACATTTTGATGCTTTCTGGCTTGGGTGCCTTTGTGTGACATTTCCATGCTTTCCGGCCTGGGTGCATATGTCAGGTTGTCATCATTTACAATTTACTATGCTTTGAAAGTTAATGTAATGGAAAATATGTTGTGCACCATTTTGGTCTTTCTTTTTACAAAATGTTCATGAGGGGAGAATTTCCCCCAAACATCTCTAGCAGTCATTGAGTTCGCTGCGCTCGCTTGCCACACACCGTATGGGGGCCGATTTAACAAAACTTGCCAGAGCTGCTTTAGGTTCCCAGTTCGGACCTGAGTGTTGATTAATTAATCATTTTTGTGATTCACAGTGTGTAACTAACTCAGCACACTGCCACCACCTCTCCCTGCTTTTGTAGTAATACCGGAACACAAAGCTTAAAAGTGAGGCAAACATTAGAAGATTTTGTGTGTCTTTCGAATGAGCATAGACTCTGTTAAAAATGCCATACCCTACCTCAGTATTGACCCCAAATCGGCACATAGAGCACTGGAATATTTCAAGTGTCCCTTTTTAATGCATTAGTCATTTTAGCTAATTTATTCCAAAATTGTGCTTTAAATGCACTTTTGATTTAATCTTTTTCAAACTTTTCACAGGGCAGGGGAACCTCCTATCAAAACCTTACTATGAGGAAGACTCCTTTGCTGAAATTCAGATGGGGTATTACATCTAACTTTTAGCAGTGCCGGTTGAGGATGTGGGTGAGGCCAATAGAGTAAGTGGGTGGAGCCAATAGAGTAAGTAGGTGGAGCCAGAGGCAAGAAGGTGTGGCCTCCGACAAACATTTGAGCACCTGGACTTCATATTTTACAACTTGAGCACTAATGCAAGGCTGCCTTCTTTTGACTTTGCTTTCTAAATTAAATATATGAACTCAGTGGGGAATAAAATGGGCAACAGTGACCCCAACGTGATTTGAACACACAACCTTCTGATCGGGAGTACGACACGCTACCATTGCACCACTAGGTCCTTACATTAGGGGACAGATCAGCAAATGCTGTGAGCCTTTTGATTTTTTCTCCCCTCCTTATATGCCTACGGTTGTATTACAAGGTTTGGCTTTTTGTTTTCCATCCTATTTATGAAATTGAGTGCAGGTGCAGAGAGAACGCAGAGGATTGAAATGTTCAGGTAAAGGGTCTCAAGCAGGAGCTCTAGACCAAAGGCACATTACTATGTTTTATTAAAGTGCTTCATGCATGCAAAAGGAAACGTCCCTGGGTGGGATTGCACCACCAACCTTTCGGTTAACAGCCGAACGCGCTAACCGATTGCGCCACAGAGACTAGTGACGAAAGCACATCTCCTGAGACTCAACATATATCTTTATGTGTGCGCGCCTGCCTTGAGCTTGTGTTATATAAGGCGTCTTTATCCTACGCAGCATTTGCCATTTGCTTAGTGTCTTGTCACTGTTGGGTGTTATGATGCGCAGACTACTGTCTAAAGGTGTTAGGGCCAGTATTACAACCAGTCCCAGTGTATGAGATACATGTATGACTTTTCTGTGGCCTTCTTAGCGTAGCTATCTGCTCCTCTGGTGGTGTTCTACCAGCCTGTCAGGCGTGTGTCTTGCCCATCCAATCTTCACTGTGGCATGTTAGACTTGTCTTCTCTGTGAGCGGAGTCTCCTTCCCAGAGCAGGTGCTTTCTCTGAACTCTTGCTTTGTAAGACTGCTGGGCAAGGCCCTCCCTAGCCCCTCACTCAGATAGATACATTTACCTGCAGAGCTCAGCTTTGGAGAAAGAGAGGGGGCAGAGAGCGCAAAGGGGAAGGCCCAAGGTGCACACCTTATTTTACATAAAAGCTCAGGCTCTTGGGAGGACAGGGACAGGAGGATTCTCAGGGAAAGCCATCACATTAGTATTGATGGCTAGACCCTGTAACCCAGCAACCCCAGAGTGGCCTGGCCTAAGATGCCTGTGCAATAGGCCTGACCCTGTGCTTTCAGGAGGGCCCTGGGGATGAGCCTAGGATTTTGGAGGTCTTGCTCCAGAAAGGCTCCAATTGGTATAAACCCAAACAGTGCTGTGCCCGACCCGGGCTGTACGCTGCATTGGAAGCACACAAATATTTGCCCATTCCACCCCAGCATGATGGATATGGGAATGTTGTTCCAGATCGTGGGTGTATAGATGGAAAAGCCCTGCTGCCTTGTTACTTGGCTTTTACCATTCTTGTCCTGTAGTCTGATGGTGTGTTGGCTGCTAGTGTGCCAGGAACCAATATCGATTGCGAGCGTGTCTGTCAGATAAGCAGGGATGGTGGTTGTGATGACTTTGAAGATGGTGTGGGCAGGCCAGGGGAGCACATGGAGTTCCATTAGAATAGGGGTGATGGGATCATATTTCTTCAGGCCCTGAAGGAGATGTGAGGTGGATGTAGGTTTTTCCAGTGTTGACTTTGGTAGGCCATGGAGCGCGTCATTACTACCATCCAAATGTGAGCTTACAAGGGCTTGGACAGTAGTTCTTTTTTCATTTGATTTATTTGAGTTATTCATCACTAATGTTAAATATAAATATAACTCATGTGGAAATTCCACAAATAAAGACAATAAATACCATACAATATTACATAACAGATCCATGGGAATTAGTAAGCCAACAGTTTAAAAGCAAGCGTTTGATATCATACTAGATGTTTAAAAAAATACAAACATTCGTAATTAGATGTCAGCTGCGATCTATTACCATGTCTTTCTTCCTTTCACCTATAAATCAGGGCCCAGATGCGCTTCCCTAATCTCCTTGCTCTCCGGGCCTTCCTTTCATACACCCTCATTTCTAAGTTAAAAATAGATTGCAAACTTGAGGTAAGTGGCAGAAACAATTAGTAGATAAACAGCACTTTATTGTGAGTAATAGACCAGTACCCATGGCGGCTCCAGGCGACTTCAAAAGTCCAACCGCCACTCTCTCGAACGCCAGTAAGACTGTGTTCTAAAAGAGAATGATTAATTAAAGAGACAACACTACATTGAGTTTTCACTAGTCTAAAACAGCTAATACAAAAGAAGAAAAAAGGTACAATATTTAGTCATATTTAGTCATCATTTTCTCCATAAACAAAAATTAACAACAATGGAAAAATAAGACTTCAAAAGTGAAGATAGACAAGCGGGCCAATAAGGGAAAATAGAGGGCAGGGGGAAAAAAGGCAGAGGACAGAAAATACAAGGAGGAACAAAAAAAAAAAAACACTGCCAAAACCCCTATAAACAACCGACAAGAATATGAATACAAACGGTACCTGCTAGGAACCCAGGGTACTAACGGTACCTGCTAGGAACCCTCCATGCCCAGAAGCTTCTCTGTAGAGACTCACCAGGGGCCAACATATCTTCAACATAACCAAACGAAACCCCATGAGGCTCATTGTGGGACGTGGACAAAAGTGAGCGTTCCAAATGAGGTTTGACTGCATGATCAACATTTAGAGACTCCAACCTCGACTCAGCTTGTACAGGAGCTTTGACAAGCTTTGACAAGTTTAGCAACATTCCACCAATTGCGACTTTGGACACTAACAGCATTACCACACACCTTGTCAATAACAAAAGGGTCAGAAAGTTTTGGCTCACCCTTCGACAAACCCGGGTGTTTTTATGCGTACAGAATCATCAACCTTAAAAGGACACACTTTCACTTTCTTCCTTGCATCAAAATACGTTTTCTGTTTCTGCTGGGCGGATTCAGCATTTTGTTGGATAAATTCATTGCGACACTGTTGTGACAACTCTTTTCTTAGGAACGTACTCTTCCAAGTCGTCCTAAAGTGGGTCGCAGCTTTCCTTCCTTTTAGAGCCTCAAAAGGGAAAAAGCCTGTAGAAGAAGGCGGGGTGGTTCTATAGAACCACAACATAGATTGAACAGCATTTTTAACATAACATTTAGTTAGCAATAGCCCACCTCACACACTAACCAAGAACCCTGTTAAAGCATTCCACCAAGCAATTGGTTTTCGGATGGTACAGAGAACTCTTCAGATGCTGAATGGAAGTCTCACTCAGAAATGTTTCCACCTCACCAGAAACGAATTGCACCCCATTGTCTGAGATGATCTCTTCAGGAAGACCCTCACTGAAGAAAACATCTTTGAGGAAGACAATGACAGCTTTGGAATCAAGTTCACCAATAAATTTGACAAAGTGCCACTTGGAGTGGTAGTCCATAAGGACTAACGCAAAATGAGAATTGTGAGACAAAACATAAAAAGATCCCACCAAATCAATGCCTAGTTTCTTCCCAGGTCCAGCTGGACAGTCAATAGACTTTAAAGATGGGGTTGAAGTCTTAAATGATTTATCAGTTGTAGAACACACCACACAACTCTTGACCAAATAGTCAATTTCACCATCCATCTGTGGCCACCAGAATGACTCCTAAAACCCTGTGTTTAGTCAATGTGGATCCCAAATGGCCCTCATGAGCATTGGACAAAATACTGCACCTCAACTCGATGGAAGGAATAAGTTTGCCCCCTTTCAACAGTAAGCCATCTTCAATATGTTCAAGGACTCGCAGAGATGCTTCTGTATCTTCATGGACTGGAACCCTTCCTCATTAACGCTCCCACAGTGTCAACTCGATGATTCCTCTGGAACGGTTCGATGCCAAAAAGGGGTTCACCTCTCGACAGTCCCAACCCTAAATGCTATAACAGCACAGGTGAGCGGGATGGTCAAGAGGGGGAACGAAAGGAAGGGAACTTCAGGGAGGGAGATCTGTAAGGCAAAAATATAGGTTATATACAAAATTAGACCAGGATTCTCTCTTGCTACCCACTAATTCTTGCATACCTGTAAAGTATATAACTTCCTTGTTCCCAGGTGAGGGCTGAATAAAGGTCTTGTCTTACTTACGCAAGGAAGGGGGTTGTGCTGGGAAAGGGGTAAAACAGATAGAGCCTTAACAACCAGATTTCATAATGAGCGGAGATGTCCCTTACATCAGCATGACATATAACATAACATTCGTTTTTATCCTGTACACACCATGAAGCCTGCCAGCGCCCGCATCACAGGGAAAGAGCAGTAGGCCGCCTCTTGAACCCCCTGATAAGGGATACACAACAACTAATCACCAAAATACTCCTTTTGATATAATGCTTGTGTATCTGTACGTCAGGCCATAAGCGTTCTTGGCTGTGCACTTTCCTAAACACCTAATGCCCCCCAATGGTGCTTGTAGATTAGCGTGAATAAAGTTAATAAGATGGGCAGTAGGGGTGGGGCAGTTTAACAGCACTCTGATCATACACCCGGCAAATAAGCAAATAAGCGTCTTGAGCACAAAGCCCAAACAATGCTTGTGAAGCGAATACCGCTTCTTTACCAGAGTCTCGAGTTAAATGGTGCAAGTGCACCCTTAGCAGTACCAGAGCAGAAATCTGGGGCAGGCAGCGCAACGCGCTGCTATCACAATGAATAATCAGCACCGAGCCCTGCACCGGAGGCTTCTTTTAAGCTCCTCCGCTTCCGTGTCACATGTTTCCTTCCCGTAAGCAATAGCGGTACTTCCACTTTGCATCATGGGAATCGTAGTCTTTTGGCCTGTTCCGACCTCGCGCCGAACATCGGAACGCTCCCCCCTCACTCTCTGGCAGCTCCACCATGCGTTTACCCATGACCACGCTCTGTGCAGCGCCCCTGGAAGGGTCAGGATGGCGGGAGGACCCACTACACGGAGGCAGGTGTGGTGAGTAGGCGTGTGACACACAGGGCTGGCCCCCAACCCGAAAGTTGCAATCTGGAATGGATATTCTTGTGTGCTTCCACCACTATTTGGACAAAGAAAATAGATCCTGGCATGCCAACCTACGCATCAGAGGGGTCCCTCTGTGGAAAGAAGGCAAAGTCTTCTAGCAATATGTTCAAGCACTCGCAGAGATGCTTCTGTAGGTTCATGGACTAGAACCCCTCCGCATTATCGCCCCCACAGGACCGGCCCCAAACCCGAAATTTGCAATCTGGATTGGATATTCTTGTATGCTTCCACCACTATTTGGACAAAGAGGTCCTACTGGAGACACTGAGAGGGGGAGGTCCTATAAGATACAGTGGGGATTCCATCCAGATCTTACCCTCAAACCCTCACTCACCCAAGGGTGACATGCTTCATCTTTGGGCTCCCTCCTCACATCGAGGCCGCAAGGTCCCAGATGTGAGCTACAACTCTCCACTTAATGTGGTGGCTGGAGAGGAGCTGAGGTGTTTTCAGAAAGGGGGATGCCACAAAGCAGTGTAGGTGAGTGAGGGGCAGAATGCTAAGAAAAGTGTGCGTGATAAGTTAAAACTGTCTCAAGGCCTCAATTTCTTTATTCAGAAGTGTCCTTGGATAGGATTAAAAAGTGAGAGGACTGGAGGTTCAAAACAAATATACCCCCTTAGAGGTCAACATCTTTTTGCCTTCGTTAGACTCCAATCAGAGTTCATAGGCATTCTTCAAGACCAAATTTTGATACTAGTCACTATGTAAACTTATACAACACTCGTGTTAAACAAGATGGCTATACTGGCCGTAATCATATGAGGTAATCAGAATCTTGGGTACTTAATATACCTTCTCCATCTGCTAGAGGAGATAGATTTAGCCTCTCTACAGCCACAAGGTACCCCGCAGCCAGTACTGCTCATAGAACAAAGTCCTCAGCCGAGTGTACTGTGTAATGCAGGGTCCTGGCGAGAGCAGAGGCAGCTAGATTGAAAAAGGTTTGGGAAGAGCTGTACCAGAGGCTCGTGCCCGGCTTGAAATCACTTGTGGGAGAGCAAAAGTGCACAAATTCCCAAAGGTCTGGAGGAAAATCCTAATGACCCGGGGCCAGCTCAGCACACTGGAGATGGAGAGATTAGCTTATTGCCTGATGAAACTCAACAATAGGTATTATCAATGCATAGCTGCCAAATTTTGAGTTGGCATATGTGTGACATTTTCATGTTTGCACTCTGCAAATGAGCGACATTTCCTGGCCTTATGTATGACAATTGCAGTGACCATTTATAGCAAACTTATTTATTGACCTCAAACATAAGAATGCTACCCATCTACAACAAGAATTTACACAGTTGTCAGTACCATAAATCGTGGCCATGAATCGCGGCCACTTACAGGACTCCCATGTGAGCACCGCTTCCATGTCATCAGCCAGGATTGGCTCACTTCAGGTCTTCTGCTGGCTGCACTGACACCCTCCAGATTGTAAGTAAGCACAACTTCTGATAGCTCCCCTGCACGCACTGTCTCCCACTGGCTTGCCTGCAGACACTAACATCTGTAACAACCACAATTTTTGCAGGCACCTTCAGGCTCTGGTGCCATTGGCTGCAGCTTTCTAAATGAGGATGATTCTTTGTATTGCCAATGTTGTGTATGCCTGCTTTAGAGGCTATCAATAACCATTCAATCAAGCGTTTGTTAAATGTGACTACTCACTCGGAAGGGTCTCAAGGCACTGGGGGTGGGGGTTGCAGATCCAATCCATCAAAGAGCCAAGTTTTGGGATTTCTTGCGAAGATGGGGAGCGATGGTGTCTGTCTGAGGGATAGCAGAAGGAAGTTCCAGGCTCTGGCCGCGAGGAAGGAGAAGGAGCGGGCTCCTGATCTGGTCTTTCTAGTGCGGGGGACCACGGCATAGGAGAGCTGGGCTGATCGTAGGGCCCTTTGGGGTGCGTGGAATTTGAGTCAGCTGTTCAGGTATGCTGGTCCAGTGTCGTGGAGGGCCTTGTGTGTGTGGGTGAGCAGCCTGAAGGTGACTCTAGCCTCGATCAGGAGCCAAGCAGTGCTTAATTTGAGCCGGTGTTTTCCAGTGCTCAGCACCGGCACCTATTCCTCAGCTCCGGCGCTTATAGCACCAGTTAAGGACACTTATATTTAGAAGTCACGTGATTTCCCCCCAGAATCACAGGATGTTGAGCCACGCCGAGACTCGAATCTGGTTCCCCAGCCCCAAAATCTGCAGGTCCAGCTATTAGGCCAAGTCCTCTCCAGAATAGTAAGTGCTGGGGCTCTAGTCAGGAGGCACTTTGCACTAGCACATTTCTCCTGTTAGCGCTGCCTCCTGAGGATAGCCCCGGCACCTTTTAATTTACAAATTATCCACTGGAGCCAATGGAGTGTGCGCAGGTGCCGGGAGATGTGGCAGTGTCTTGGCAGGTTGAGGACCAGTTTTGCGGCGGCGTTCTGGATGTTTTGTAGCTTGCGGTGAGGTTTTTGTTTATTCCGGCGTAGAGTGCGTTGCCATAGTCGAGTCTGCTGGTGACCAGGGCTTGAGTGACGGTCTTTCTGTGTTCGAGGGGAATCCATTTGAAGGTCTTACGTAGGAGGCGGAGGGTGTGGAAGCAGGAGGATGAGACGGAGTTGATTTTGCGCTCAGAGTCCAGGATGATTCCCAGGTTGTGTGCGTGGTCCGTGGGGATGGGTGGGCTTCCAAGGGTTCTGTTTTGTTGGTGTTTTGTTGAAGGCAGCTGTTTTTCATCCATTTGGTGATGGCTTCCATGCCTTCTCGAAAGTTGTGTCTGGTGGTGTTGGGTTCGTTGGATAGGGAGAGGATGAGTTGGGTGTCGTCTGCGTATGACACAATGTTGAGTCCGTAAGTTCTGACGATCGAGGTGAGCGGAGCCATGTAGACGTTGAAGAGCGTCGGGCTGAGGGAGGAACCCTGGTGGACTCTGCAGGTTGGTAGGTGTAGGGTCCGAGAGGAAAGGGGGGAGTCTGACCCACTGCGTTCTGCCGGAGACGAAGGAGCAGATCCAGTTGAGGGCCCTGTCCCGGATCCCTGTGTCATGGAGTCTGCGTATTAGGGTGCGGTGAGAGACTGTGTCATATGCCGCTGAGAGGTTGAGGAGGATGAGGGCTACTGTTTCTCCTTTGTCCAGTAGGGTGTGGATGTCGTCTGTTGCTGCGAGGAGGGCGGTTTCCATACTGTGTTTTTTTCTGAAGTCGGATTGGGAGGAGCCGAGGATGTTGTGCTCTTCAATGAATGTGGCGAATTGGCTGTTGATGGCTTTCTCAATGACTTTCGCTGGGAACGGGAGCAGGGAGATGGGTCTGTAGTTTTTGAGGTCGGTGGTGTCCGCCGAGGGTTTCTTCAGGAAAGGGTTAACCTAGGCGTGTTTCCAGTTGTCGGGGAACGAGGCGGTCGCCAGGGAGCAGTTGATGGTGTGGCAGAGCATGGGTGCGATGGTGTCGGCGGCTCTCTTGAAGATGTGGTGGGGGCAGGGGTCCGTGGGGGCCCCGGAGTGGATTTACTTCATTGTCTTCAGTGTGTCTTCGGTGGTGAGGGCTGTTCAGTTGTGAATCGCTGGCTTCAGGGTGTCGGGGGGGGTTGGTGAGCGTTCAGTGTGTTGGTTGTCTTCGTCATGCTCTTGATTTTGTTGTGGAAAAAGGTGCTGAGTTTGTCGCAGAGGTCTTGTGAGGGAGGGATGTCAATAGATTCGCTGGTGGGTTGAGCGAACTCCTTGATGATGTTGAAGAGTTCTTTGCTGTTCTGGGCATGTGTGGACATTCTGTCTTCAATCGCTTTTTTCCTTTTTCTCTGATGAATTGGTGGTGGTTGTTGGTGGCGGCTCTGAAGTTGTTTTGGGCTTCTGTGGATTTGGTGTTCCTTCATGCCTTTTCAAGGTGGCGGCAAGTGCATCTGGACTCTCGAAGTTCGGTGGTCAACCATCTGGCTTTCTTGGCGTGTGTGCTGTTGTTTTTCTTTATGGAGGCTATGGTTTTGGTGCTGTCGGAGATCCATCTGTGCAGGGTATGGGCTGCAATGTTGGGGTTGTCGTTTTCCGCGATGGTTGGGGTAGAGTTGCTGAGTGAGGAGGAGGTGAGCTGGTCTTTGGTGATTTGGGCCAAGTTTCTTCGTGGGAGCAGGTGCTGGTGTTTGTGGATGGTGGGTGTTCTGAAGGTGAAGTGGACGCATCGATGGTCAGTCCATGGGAGTTCGGTGGTGTGGCTGAAGGTGATGGAGTTTCCTGTAGTGAAGAGTGGTTCGAGGGTGTGTCCTGCTGAGTGCGTGGGCTCTGTCACGATCTGGCAGAGCCCATTGTTTTGGAGGTTGTCCAGGAGGGATGTGGTATTGGGGGTCCAGTTGGTTGTCGTGGTGGAAGTTGAGGTCTCCTAGCAGGGTGTAGTTGGTGGATGCAATGGCCTGCGGGGAGATGATGTCCGGGGTCCAGGGGGTCAGTAGATGAGAGTTCCCCGGAGTGTGGTGGTAGGGCTGGCCAGTAACTTGAAGTGAAGGTGTTCCATCAGGTCTGTCGGCTCTTCGGGGAGTGTGCTGAGGCGGTGGATGGCTTTGTGGGCGATGGCGATTCCTCCTCCCGGGCGGGTGGGGCGGTCCTTCCTGGAGATCTTGTATCCTTGGGGAATGGCGATGGCAATGTCCGGTCCTGAGGTGGTGTTGGTCCAGGTTTCGGTGAAGAACGCTACGTCCGGGGTGGTGCTGTTGAGGAGGTCCCAGATTTCGGTGGCGTGTTTGTGGAGTGATTGGACGTTAAGGAGGATGCATTGCAGGGTCTTTGGTTCGGGTGTGTTCTGGCGGGCGGGTTGTGCTGCGTCAGTGTTCCTGGCGGTGCTGTAGGTGTGCCGGCAGCGGTGACAGCTGAAGGGTCCGTTGGTGTCGGCTGGTGATGCAAGCTTGCAGTTGTTGTTCGGCTTGGGTTGCGGGCGGGCGCAGGTGGGCTTGCCTTTGGCGCGCCATTGGTGCAGAAAGTTTGCCTTAGGTGCGCCGTCGGTACAGAAAGCGGAGTGAGAGAAGAAGTCAGGGGTCCACTGGACCACCAGGGATGAGGCACAGGTGTAAACCTGCGGGTCGAGGACGGCCAGACTAACAAAGAGGGAGAAAAAGACCTGAAAAGAAGATGCAGACAGATTGGCCCACTTAATTCCTGGCCAAAGAAACCCACGTTGATAAACAACTAAGGGACCCACTTTGGGAAAACCCTTAGTGTTTTTAAAATTGCCTTCACTCACTAAATAGTGACATGCTTCATCATAGAGCCGCTAACACACCCTGGCGCAAGCCAACCTTCAGGGTGAAGCAATATTATTTTTAAAAAACTTTTCTCAAACTAGGGATCCCAAGTGCAGAAAACAAATTAAGTACTGTCTAAGTGGGTACCGCCTGATTTTAATATGGGTCCCACTTGGCAGGATTACAAACACACTAAATGGGTATATGTGAGAAACAACGACTCCATTACCCTATCTGCTGTACCAACATGTTTCAGCCTATCACAATTGCCCAATAGGGTAAGAGCCTTCCTCAGGATACAGATCCCTTATAATTTATTAGACTCCCTCCTAGTTAGTCACTGTGTGATAGGGAGGATACCTGGCCATACTTGCCCTTAGTAGACACACTTTAAGAAGCGTACCTACAAACATAAAACAAAACAAACTCTTTGTTAAGTCTTCATTCCTCTGCGGGGATTGCCCCTACATCATTTTCCAATTTTTTTTTCACAGTGCCCACAGAGATCCACTAATGCTCTGTGCTCACCTCAACCCCAAACAACACAACATGTGGTGAGATATATACCAAGGTTACCAAGTGTGCCAATAATTAACCCAATAGAGGCCAAATAACAGGAGCTGAATCCTCCCTTCCGTACCCAAGTTTCATTAATCATAGTCTAAACATGAGGATCGAGTGGGAACATCGCCCTGTAGTCACACTCTATTGAAACTAAGAGGTATAAAAACATATATATGCAGTATGATGTCAACAAAAAGATTTCGTCATCAAAACAGAAGGGATAGAAAGGTCTCATGTCTTATTGTCGGTCGTACTCTCAACAAAGGCTAATAGTCACATTAATGAAAGAAAATTCTGTGATAATTTATCTCTGATGCAGATTACCAAAGTATTCTAAGTTTTTGTTCTCTTAAGAGGATGATACATTTATTACAAAGAGGAGATCGTGTAACTATAATCCTCTACCCTCCTATTTTTATGTCATTCTATATATGTGTATAAGTCTCTACCATTTAACCCTGCCATGGTAACACAAGGCAATCTAACCGAGGTCACTTCTCTAAAACCCGCTCTGGGTTATAGTTTCTGCCCACCTGCATCATGGTTACATAAACATGTTCATTCAACCTCAAAAGCGTCTAAATTTGAATTCAGTCTGTAACTGTAACCTTTGTCTGTCTGCTCGCTTCACGAGGCAGACAATATGGTCCCCTAAGTCTCCCTTACTTACTTAGTCAAGGTGCGATGAGGCTGGCTGAGCCACTCTGCTCCTTCCACCGATGTCGGGCTTATTGTGGAAACGGAGTAATTATCCTCCGTGGTGCGGTCACATGATTTCCTGTTGTGGCCGTCTTCACATCAGAATGGTAGGCATTTTCAAAGGGATAGTGTCGGCCATCTTAGAATGTCCCGGTAAAACAGATACTTCTATTTATTCTACGTCAAAGAGGGGGGTTCCCAAATGTAAAACACATGAAGAAGGTTTTATTTTTATCAGTATTCCTAACAACCAAATCTGGGAGAACAAGACTCACCTGTAAATTCGTACAGCTACTCAAAACACAGACGGGGGAAATATATCCAGATAATGTTGAAGCAGGGTCTAGTTTTTAGAATATAGTGCTCCAGGCCCATTCTGTCCATATTTGAAGCATGAAAGTCTCAAATGTCCCTGCCAGCCCATGGACAGGGTTGTGCTCAAATTATCTACACTGCCTTCAGCGTCTACAGAAGCAGTAGGCTCACGCCCTCTTGTAACCTCAGATGTATCTCTCTTACGAAGGCCAATAACCTCAGGTCACTGTCTTTCTGATGAACAAGTCTTTGAGCCCTTGTCCTCTGCGTGTACATTTTTCTGAACATCAAGAAGACGTAGCAATAATAGGATGCATCTGTCATCTAGAAGAACAAGATGGACTAAGAGTAGGAGTGGGGGCCAGCTGGGACTTCCCGCAGCTTCTCACCTGATGTTTTGCTAGCTTAGGAAACTAAGATAGGGACATGGCTTAAAATAAACAATGGCCTTTTAAGGAGCTTCCGCCTTAAAGTTTCTGAGAAGTGACGCAAATTGTTTTTGATAAAATTTTCAACTTTTGTTATGTTCTGCCGTCAAACACCTGCTAAATTTAGGCTTTGGGGTCAATAGTTCCTCATTAAAACTGTATAAAAGAACTGCTTACTCTTCAATTCGTTGACCACATCTCACAGTGTACTATTTTCACGAACGGGGTGCTCCCGGTTAACCGATTTATTTAGCTTTTGATTGAGGTTGCAATACTTCATTGTACTTTAATATTCATTTTCTCACTCTCTCTCTTTTTTCTTGCATTGCCGTGATTTAAAAAAAAAAACATATTTTAACTTTATTTATCATTTATTGCCAAACCAGCAGTAATTTCTTTTCAGTTGTTAAAGTCGTCCTTGGTATATGATAAACAAACACAACAATGACATCACGGGGGGAGGAGCCAAGATGGCGACCGGGACGGCAGCGTAGACTCCCGGCTCCGTGAACCTCCGCATCCCGCACGAATATCCTGCCTGAGATCCTCAACCTGTGCTACGTGGTCGTGTTTCTGAAGGAGAGGGGCTCCCGACTGTGTGACTCCGAGGTTTCTAGCAGTGCTATCGCCGGAGAAAACTGCATCTGAACCTTGCGGCCTGTGCGACCCTGGAGCCGGGACATCGAGTGGACGCCGTGGCCGGGTGGCAGTGCGACAACAGCGGCTGGTGGTGACTGGGTGGAGTCGGCTCACCGGAGCGGTGCCAAACTCGGCCTACATTTCGGCGTGGTCACTTCTACTGCCCAGTGTAGCTGACCGAGTACATGACCGGGGGCGCAAATCTTAGATCCTCCGGTGGCTGCCTCTGCCTTGCTGGTGAGCTGCCCGGCCGCCGTCCGTATCCTGCCCCGATCATTGCGGGCCGCCCCCGGATTTCTACGGGAGCTGGTCCGTGGTGGGGACGACTGTTGCCCGTGACCACGGATAGTTTTTTGCCTGCCCCCGGAACCCGGTCACCCGCGACGTGGACATCGCGACGCTTGTCCCGGGGTCCCGGCCCCGGTGAGGGTCGGGCATACTTGGCGGCCATCTTGGGTCGATGAAGTCTACCATCCTGTCCGCTGGGCCGCAGCGGGCCTGTGAGCGTACGATTTTTGGGAGTGTGGCGGCGAGATCACAAAGAGCTGAGCTGGGGTACGGCGACCTCCTCGAGGCTATTGGTACTCTTCACTCCTCCTTGGTTCATGGTTTCGTGATCTTGGGGAGTAAGCTCGATGGTGTGGCGTCGGAGTTGGGGCAGTGGCGGCCCGCCTGTCCGCACGAACACAGAGTCTACCCACACTGCGCGCAGGAGGACGCTGTGGCGGCCACCCCTGAGGTTAGTGTACGACTGGACGCCCCGGCCAGTATGCTACAGTGTGTTCGACCTTCTGAGGGCCTGATCTGTCCCGGAGGCGTCGGACCTGAGTGGGATGTGGTGGCCTCATCCCGTGCATGCCCTCCTGCGACCCAGAGACAACTCCAGCAACTAATGTCTGCTTTGGCTGCTTCTGCCTTCCTGAACCTTGCGTGCAGAGCAGATCCTAGGGCAGCACTGGGAAGCCTGTTTCCTCAAGCGGCGGACTGTGTTGATGCTCAGAGACTTCCACCCCACCTGTGTGCGTCGCTTCTCTGTTGTTGTTGGACATTCCTCTGCCTAGGAACATTGGGTATGGTGCTGGGTCGAGGGGTTGGCATGGGCAGAATTCCAAAGAGTGGTCAGGGATGAGGCTGGCCCCTCGGGGGTGGTCGCCTAGTGGACGGGCGGGCTTGGGGTGGTGTGCTCTCCTGACATGGCTACTGGCACAATAGGTGCATAATGCTCCCCATCAAGGTTTGAGAAGATTGTTTTTGTGCTGTTCCTTGTTCACTTTAGGGGAACCTTACCGTGCGGGAGGGAGAAGCCGGGGGTCTGTTATGAAGGCCCTCCTCCAGTTTATAAATACTTTCTCTACCCCCCCGTCTGGTGGGGGTCCTTTCCTACTTCTTTTTCCCTATTCTCCTACATTTCGGGTCTGGTTCCAGGGCGACAGGCACACTGCTGGGGGGGGGGCCGTACTCATCTGCAGAGGTGCAGGGTGGGGGGTTGGGGGAGGGGATTCTGTATTCTTTCATCTTTTTTTCCATGGCCTCCTTTTTCTTCTCTGATTCTTTTTGTTTTCTTTTCTGGGATCAGCGTGATACACCTCCTTTTGCTATGCCTCGTTGCCGTTCCATGTGTTCACAACTTCCGGGGTGTTCTTGGGGAGTTCTGGCGGGTGACTGCGGGCGCAACTGTATACTATGTGTTTCCCCATCCTGATGTTCTTGTGTTTGCGCCATTGACCGAATAGATTGCTGTAAATCGCTAACGTTCATTACTCCGCATATCCGTGATCGTTGTTTTTAAAATTGCTTGTCACCTGATCCTTCTGCCTTGTTTCATCATAAAATGAAAACCTCTTTCTCCTGGTGCCCTACTTACGCTGTTCACAGTATTAGCAGTACGATTTTGCTCCCCGAAGTGCTGCCTGTGTTTATACCTGTTGTTATTGCTCTGATTGCTTAGCGGCCGGCCCTGGGGGGTTGTAGGCCCATACTTGTTCTTATTGAACTGTCAATAAAGGTTTTCAAAAAAAAAAAAAAAAGAAAAAAAACAATGACATCACGTCCGTCTCACCTCTCAATATACAATGGCATCTCATCAGAATAGAAATATAACATGCTATGCCACATATCACATGACATTTAAGTCTCAATAGCTCCATTTGCATAGATATGACCCCTCCAGTTTTTACCAAGGCGGCAGAACAGTACCCTCTATCTGTTGTGGTCTGAACTCCAGAGTGCTCAACGATGTGGACTGGGCGAAAGAGATGCAGGGCGAAATACTCCCCTGCAGCACAATGCCCAGCCCGACATGCCAATGTGCAGACCAAATGGTCTAACCAATCCCCGTGGGAACTATCCCTGAGCTAGACTGGGAGGGTGAAGCATTGTTCAGGGTGTTAATATACGCCTTGTACAGGCCCCAGATATCTTTAGGGCGCGCTGTGCTGGGTAGCAGGCTAGAATAGATCTCGCTGTTTGTACTACAGAACGCCAAACTATTAAGCCAGCTGTGTGTCGTAGGAACAGTCCTGCCACCCCAGTGCAATGCTGTCTCTCGTTTTGCCAGAAGGAGACCAAGGGATGCTAGCTTCCGAACTGCTTTAGGAAAGTTGACCGTGTAACCCCACAGTGCCACCTCCGGAAAAGGAACCAGTGTGAGCCTAAGAATGTCCCCCAATATTTTGTGTACCTCTTCCCAGTATGAATGTATGAGTGGACATGTCCAAGTCAAATGGGCGAAATCAGTGTGTTGCGTGCCACATTTCCGGCATATGTGGGGCCTTTCAGGGTCAATTTTATGCAGTTTTGCCGGTGTCATGCAGATTCTACGAAGAAACTTGTAGTGTAAGAGCTTATGGCGACTATTTAATGACACGTTTTTGGTAACCTTGCAACAGGCGGACCACTGGTCATCCGAAATAGGATGTCCCAGATCAGTCTCCCATTCCAAACGAAGCCTGTCGTCCACACTGGGAACTTGTGCTATACATAATTTGTACAGTTTGGAGATTATGTGTGCACCATTTTCCTTCTCAATGAGCAGGGTCAGCGGCTCAAATGAGTCTGGTTCCAAAGGGAAGCCAACTATTGTAGCTCTTAATGCTGAATAAAGTCTACTGAGGACGAATGTATCCATGAACGTAGCGTCATGGAAGCGTGCGTTCTCCGAGCCCAAAAATATGTGTCCACCCGGATACAAATCACCTATTTTGGCAATATCAAAATGAGTCCGTGTGCGTTGCACGAGTTTCCCGCCCTTTATGGGGAGCCAACGAGCATTTGGCAATGGAAGAGCCGATGAATATAAAATTTAATTGCCCTTATAGCACAGGAGCCTGCCCCATGCCCAGCTAGTTGTCGAGACCGTTTGTATGTCGACCAGAATCCTGGGTTCGCCCTTAGGTAAGACAGCTGTCAATCGCTCAGGGAGGACAAAGTCGGCCTCCGGACGCAGAAATGGGATCCGTGCGTCAGGCTGGAACCAAGCAAAGGCATAGCCACACTGAGCTACCAAGTAGTATAAATAAAAATCCGGCACTCCAAATCCGCCTCTATCATATGGAAGAGTGAGTATCCTCCATCGTACACAAGGCTGTTTGGCTTCCCATACCAGCCTGACAAGATGGGATCGCAATGATGCAAAGAAACTCTGAGTGAGTGGTATGGGGATATTGTTAAAAAAGTATAAAAATATGGGGAGAACCATCATCTTAATGATAGCGATTCTGCCTGCCATGGATAAAGGGATACGTAGCCATTTCTCAACTTGAGACTCCAGTTTCGCGACCGCTCGATCATAATTAAGGCGTATGATCTGATCTTGATACAGGTGTACGTGGATACCCAAATATTTGACGGAATCTGAGCACCATTCTAATGGAAACTCGCATTGCCAAGGGGATGTGCTGCTGGTTAAGGGAAAAATAATCGAATTATGCCAATTAATTCCCAGCCCAGAGTGCCGACCAAAGCGGAGTATTTCCTGTATGAGCGGTGCCAGGTTCAGATGTGGCTCTCTGACATAAAGGATGGTATCATCGGCATACAATGAAACCAATAGGGGGCCCGTCCTGAATTGTAGTCCTCTATGAAGATGTTGCTCCTGGAAATGCCGTATTAAAGGGTCCATGGCAAGAATGAACAAAAGAGGTGACAGTGGACACCCTTGGCGGGTGCCTCGAGTTAGGGCAAATGAGCCAGATATAGTGCCATTAATGCAGAGTCTCGCCGTGGGCCGACTGTATAATAGGCTCGTAGTGGCTATAAAGCCTGCCGGCATGCCCATCGACGCATTATAGATATAAAGAGGGGCCATTCGAGAGTGTCAAATGCTTTTTCTGTATCAAGCAGTATAGCCGCAGCCGGAGTTTCGGGATTTATTCTGTGCAACACTGCAAAACAAAGTTCGCAAATTCAGTGAGGTTGAGCGATGTGGGACGAAGCATGATTGGGCCGGAGAGATAATAAACTCCATTAATTATGAAAGTCTGTTGGCCACGATTTTAGCAAGGATTTTATAATCGATATTCAATGGTGATAGACTTCTGTACGACCCACAAAGCGATGGATCCTTGTCAGGTTTTGGAAGAAGAATGGTAACCGCTTCATTTAATGTGGGAGGCAGGGTTTGTCTTTCCAGGGCCCCAGCATAAACCTCAATCAGTTTAGGTGCTAAAACATCTGAAAAGGCCTTGTAGAACTCCCCTGTGAAGCCGTCGAGGCCCGGGGCAGAGGAGCCACGCAGTACTTTAATTGCCCCACAAACCTCATTCACCGTAATGGGTTCTGCCATGAACTCCTGCATGTCTTTCTATAAGAATACTAAAGCAATTTCGGATAGATAATCCTCTCGTGCAGTTGTATCACTGCTATGTCTAGATGTGTATTGCGCCGAGTAGTATGCAAGAAATTCGTCCCTAATATCTGTGGAAGTTGTGCAAAGTGTCCCGTCCTGACCACGGATTTCTGTGATAAATGCGTTGCTGTATGGCGGTCTGAGAACCTGAGCTAGGGTGCGTCCAGGCCGGTCACCCTCCCCGTAACTACGAGCAGTTTGATATTTACCCAAGTACAGGATCTCGCGATCCACAGTCTCCTTGTAGTCGGAAAGGAGGGCCAGCCGCCTGGCATGCAGCGAGCCAGGGGGAGCGTGCTGCGCTTCTGCATCCAGCGATTCCAGCTCAGCCTCCAGCCGTGCCAGTGTTGTGCGGAATGCTTTGAGAACCCCTGCGTGCTTTGATATACATACACCGTGGATGTAGGCCTTGAACCCCTCCCACAACACAGCCCAGGAATCCACCGAGCCAGTATTGATAGTAAAGTACTCCTCAATCGCTTCACTGACCTCAAAAGGAAAAGGTCGTCTAACAGAGCGCGGCCAGGAAAGCCTCATTGCCTTTCGAACCCTTCAAGGCGGGGAACTTGGAGACATAACTGCACAGGGGAGTGGTCCGAATAGGTTCTAGGGAGGGTCTTCAATGCCCGATACCAGGGGGACACACCTTGGGAGATCAGCCAAAAATTGATCCTAGTCCATGTGTTGTGTTGACCAGAGAAATGTGTGTAATTAGTAGTGGTGGGGTTGCGCCTGCGCCAAATGTCTATCAGGGAAAACTGGTCACAGAGGTGTCCGCAGCGCCAGAGGTGCTATCCAGTCTGTATTCAACAGGAGATTAAAATCCCCACCTATCATATTCAAAGCGGGTTCTAGTCTGGAAAGTTGAGTGTGCAGTGTGTGGAAAAACTCCGGGGAGTCAGTATTGGGGGTATAAACACAAACCAAAATGACCCTGTGTCCCATTATCGAGCCCATCACAATTACGTACCGTCCCTCCCCCTCCCTGATGACCAGCTGGCAATTAAACAGGACTCTTTTGTGGATTAGAACTGCCGTGCCCTTCGCATAATTGCTGAAGTTAGCAAAATACCTATGGGCACCCCAACTGGCAGCAAAACGTGCAGCGTCTGTAATGGGTCAGTGAGTTTCTTGCAGAAAGTCGACATCTACATTATATCTATTCAGGTAGTGCACCACCTGTCTTCGTTTGCACTGATTATTAATATTAAGACCCCTGACATTCCATGACAACAGGGACAAATTAGAGGTTGCATTGCCATGATTTTAAACTTACTATCTTGCCTGTTTTTGCTCATGGTCTGCGATGTGTCTTTGACACTTGTTACTTGCTAGATTGCATAGTGTTATTTTTGATTAATGATGTGTCTTTGGCAATTACTGTCTAGTTGTTTGAATAAATAGTGTCACTCCTGACTCAATTCCTGCATTTTCAGACGTGTGTCTTGTTATTTCAGATAGCACGTTTCCGTGCTAATTTATGTGGTAAAACCACTCTCCAACAATTGACCAGGGTCCTAGATGATCCTAAGGACCCGGTCTCGTCTATTCGTATCGGTAAAGATTGTTCAGAAATCTACTTCTACCTGTTGTACCTACTTTGAATATCAAGGACCCTCATCTTTACATCGAAATGTATAATTTTCATCACGTAATCGCTACTGTATACCTATTCCACAATGATGATCAAATGGTATCATCATTGAACATCTCTACATGTTCTCATTCAATTCTAACATCGACTCATCATTACGCTTCTATAAAGACTTTCTGCTGCGTAGCGTTCTTAGGGGCCAAATTCAGATGTCCCGCAAGCCTAATATCTATAAGTTCTTACACTTCTCTTATGTTATGAGACCTATTGTAGTTTTTATAGGCAAATCCATCTGTCACCCTCCCCACCTGGTCTCAACTATTACCGTATGCTGTTTAAATGGTACCAGGGAATAGAATCATTCAGACCCTTTTCGCTACTCTGGAGTCTATACCCCCATCTTTGCTTTCGTAGGAAGAAGAATTTTGTGATATTACATACAGAAGTTGGGATAAAGGATTTTTCAATTATGATCCATCAGAGATCTTTCTCAGAATGGTTCATCTCCAAGAAATGGGCTGTGAGTTTTGTCATCTTCTTACACCTCTCATTACTCATATGTTCCAATAGCTTTACTTTCACACATCTTGTGGTCATGCCTACAAATTGATACCAACATGGGCATTTTATCAGATAGATGACATTCTCTGAGTTACAGGTTGCATGTTTCCTCAGCTGCCATGGGTACTCCAAAACCACTTCAACAGTTTTACTTACAAGTTCCGTAAGGATTGTGTGTTTGGAAACAGTGAGCCTGTTCCGTTTTTAGGTCTCAAGTCTAGACGGCACACATACGCAGTCTCGAATCGAGACATGCTGTCTCTCCTTTGTGTGCAGTTTCCCAGCCTGCTGGCTCGGGCCACTACTTGTTTACATTGGGCTTTTGGTCAGCTATACTGTTTTTTGTTGTAACGTTGCGGCTCAGCAAACTAAGTCTCAAAATCTCAAAGGTCTAACATGAATGTTTGTGTATTGAGATAAAAATCTTTGGAACAACATTTTTATGGAATGCCCTATTTAAACTCTTGTGGTCACGGTCTGCTCATTGGTGATGGCCCTGCAGATCCTATTAACAAGAATGTTTCTCCTAAATTTAAGTGTTGCTTTAGTGTGCAGTGATAAGTTTTTATGTTGTCTCACTTCAACTCACAAGTATTTCTTTTGTTCCTCAAATAAGCATTTTTTGGGTCGAGCCTGGGCAGCGCATGCGCTGCTCTGTGAGGCATGCTGTAGTCAGGTATGGACTTGAAGTTCCGCCCACTCTCCGTCCATATTTTCTATTGGCTTGTGTCACTGTCTTTTGTAATCTGTGACTTCAGATAGGTCAATAGGCGTAGTAGTCTCTCCTCAGTACTGCCTTGTCTCATTTCGGAACCTCCCATGAGGACACCCCCTGTTACAGCCTCCGAGCACTGTTTGGTTAAATGTTTTTCACATGCTTGCTGTTGTAGGAAGGACACGCTTTCCCACAGCAGGGCACGCCACACTCATACGGTGGCGGCCGAGCCTTTGATTCATTTGCGGTGCAGAACGCGACTGAATGTTTTTTCTATCTCTTCCCTTTTATTTGTTTACAAGCACCCCATGCCACTTTCACTTTAATGGTGGCTGCGCCCCTTTATTTAGATGAGCCATGTCTAAAGAAAGGGGCGCGGCCACTATAAAAGTGAAAGCGTGGTGTGGATAGCTTTTCCCCAAAAATTCCTATGTTTGTTGCATTGCAAATGTTTTTTTTTTATTTGCCTCATGCTCCTATTCTAAGCTTCTGGTGTTTGCCTTTCCCAACACATTCAGCCGAAAGCTGGCTCTTCTCCTGTCCCCCAATCACCATCCTCCCATTGTTCACTGTGATTAAACTTGCTCTCCTCTCCAAGCCTCTCTCCACCCCTCCTTCATTCTCACCCACTTCCCTTGCTCTCTTGCTGGAGCGGGTAGTACAACATTTTGTATACCCCCCCCCCCATTCTGCATGTTTATATTAATCTGAATAATCAACTAATAGTAATCTTATTAACTTATTTGCAGTGAAAGACTTACCAATTATATTAATAAAAGAATTACACGTGGGAATTGCTCTTTGCATGGCTAAACGAATTGTAAACTAACATATGTACGCATACTAATAGTAGAAAATTAGAATATTGCATGATAAATGTTGCTTTTGTGATGTAATTGTAAGTTGCGCATCATAGAGTGAGTATAAACGCTTTGAATGTTGCTATTCTGCTAGATAATTACTTACACAAAAGGGAATTAGTGAGGGTTTAACATTTTATTAGCCATTTCCATGTTTTAATTACGTTTTTGTGTTTGTTTTGCTTAAGTTGACCATTTCGGCCTAATCCAAGATGGCTGAACAAGACGTATAACGTAACTGCTCCTGACACACGAGGTTCTGGGTGAAGTGCGCATGCGTCATTGCCAGCAACAATGGCCTAGTCCTGACCCCAGGAGATGATGTTCTTACCAAGGACACTCTGGGAACTTCGCCAACGACAATACAATGAACTGTCTTAAAACCGGAACTAGCACGTGCGATGACTTCATTTTGCTGACTATGTGAGAACTTTACCGCTTGACCCCATGTCCACCAATGAGGACTTTCTAAAACCCCAATCTTGATACATTTTGACATTAATTTCATTATAAAAGTAGGTAGGGAAATGAACTAAAAAACTCTTCCTTCTTTGACGAACTTGATTTCCTGACGTTATGCTGACGGAGAGGACGGTGACACTGCTGGACAGCTGTTATCCTAAATCTTTGAGAGAATGAATTGCGGCCTGACTTTGATGAATTTAAAGATTTTCCACGACTTGACTGACTTAGAGGACGACTATTAGCCAGATTAGGTAAATATGATGTTCTATGGTTTGGATGATGATTTCTAACAATTTGCAATTTTATTAGATAAACGATATTTGATTAATTGGAGTACCCATGGCAGCTGAGGAAACATGCAACCTGTAACTCAGAGAATGTCATCTATCTGATAAAATGCCCATGTTGGTATCAATATGTAGGCATGACCACAAGATGTGTGAAAGTAAAGCTATTGGAACATATGAGTAATGAGAGGTGTAAGAAGATGACAAAACTCACAGCCCATTTCTTGGAGATGAACCATTCTGAGAAAGATCTCTGATGGATCATAATTGAAAAATCCTTTATCCCAACTTCTGTATGTAATATCACAAAATTCTTCTTCCTACGAAAGCAAAGATGGGGGTATAGACTCCAGAGTAGCGAAAAGGGTCTGAATGATTCTATTCCCTGGTACCATTTAAACAGCATACGGTAATAGTTGAGACCAGGTGGGGAGGGTGACAGATGGATTTGCCTATAAAAACTACAATAGGTCTCATAACATAAGAGAAGTGTAAGAACTTATAGATATTAGGCTTGCGGGACATCTGAATTTGGCCCCTAAGAACGCTACGCAGCAGAAAGTCTTTATAGAAGCGTAATGATGAGTCGATGTTAGAATTGAATGAGAACATGTAGAGATGTTCAATGATGATACCATTTGATCATCATTGTGGAATAGGTATACAGTAGCGATTACGTGATGAAAATTATACATTTCGATGTAAAGATGAGGGTCCTTGATATTCAAAGTAGGTACAACAGGTAGAAGTAGATTTCTGAACAATCTTTACCGATACGGGAAAGACGGAATTCTCGTGAGAAAGGTCTATTGCTATTCCTTGGTTAGTGAAGCGGACAATGGTGGTGTTTTTATGTTGTTGCTAACAGAATTGTAAATTTCGAAACAAAACTTACAGAGTGGATTTTGTGAAGGAGGGGTAGACAGGAGCTGCGGCCGCGGCTACTGACGTCAGAACAACCGCGCTGGGATTGGACAGTCGGTCAGAAACGTAGAACGCTCCGGATTGGTGCGTTAGTGTGCGCCGCGCTAGGAGTGGAGAAGTGTAGGGTGACGTAGACGCTCCGTATTGGTGCATTAGTGTGAGTCGCGCTGGTATTGGAGAATTGTAAAAGTGACATAGACGCTCCGTATTGGTACGTTAGTGTGAGTCACGCTGCGATTGGACAGAATAGCGGTACAGTTGTAAGGAGAAACTAGTGATACACGAAAGAACGGAAAATGAATTACGATCCACCAGAAAAGGAGAAAAAGTCTTGGTTTGGTAGAATTAAAAAGTGGTTTAAGAAGGACAAACCGATTGTAACTAGGGAAGGACAGTTACTTCCTCCACCGAAAACCCTTGCATCCTTTATGGTTGCGAAATATGGATATCACACCTGTATTTGGTTAGATAATTGGGTCAAGTATACCGAAAAGGACAGAGTGTTGGCTTTTCCAGAACATGGTTCATTTAATTTGGCAGTTTTGAGACATTTGAGAGAGAAAATGATGAATTTAGAACCAAGATCTAGACCGACACAATTTGAGGCATTGACAGAGTGGGAAGATGAGATGCATGACCGAGAAAGACAGAGAAATGGTAGAGGATATAGGTACATGTTTGGTAGGTCATACGGACATGAGACTCATGATGATCGAATGAGAAGGTGGCGGAATGCGAGTATGACTGAGGGTTTGTTTCCCGTAAGAACTGCAGGAGAGAATGAAGGAAGAAAGTGTGTAGAAAAGAGGCATAATGTGGAATCGAGAGAGTATAGAGTGAATGAGTCAGAGGATGATGTTCTTGATGACATGTTCTATAAGAATCCACCCCCATATCGACCAGAACCAGAAATATTAACCCCAAGTGCCCCAATGAAAGAAACAATACGAATCATAAAATCGGAACCAGAGTTCCAAGATTTGGGAAGAAACAATTCCATTAGAGAGGTGGAGAAGAAATCCAGAGGTAAAATAAATGATGAAAATTCAGCAGAACTAGCGAAAACAACCCTAGAATTAACAGAGAAAATAAGAGAATTGACTAAAAATCTGGAAGCGGAAACAGTTCCAGTAACGATAGGTCCAGTAATGCCTATTTTTGATAAACAGAAAGATAGTGAACACTGTTTGACTGTCCCTTATAAAAGTAATAAACCGGTTGAACAACCAAGAATGAGTCAGAATGAGAATCCATGGAGACAGACTATGAGTATGATTGAACCGAATTTTTCAAATAACCCGTTTGTAGGCCAAAACTGTGCAGAAAGGCGTATGACATTAGTGGAGTCAATATCAGAAACACAAAAGGATTTTGGACAAGGAAATGTAGAGAAGCCAGTAGGACCATCTACAGAGGAATTGAGTGAATGGTTGAGAAGCTTGCAGAAGAAAGACAAAGAATCTCAGTCAATAGATGTGGCCAAACTACGAATGGTACTGGAAGAATTAATAGTAGGAACTATCCCTAAGGAAAAGTTAAAAACTTACCAAGATGAGGAGTTGTTATTTCTGTGTAAAAGCGTAACATGGAGAGCAAAAAGTCTCCATGAAAGATTAGAAGTGGCAAATGAAATGGGTATTGATATTGAAAAGGTAAAAGCACTACAGAAACCATATCGGGTAGATTACACTGAAAAAGACATTTAAAACATGAATACCACAGGACGAATAGGTCAGATTAAGGAGATAATTATTTTGTTGAGAAAATGGGGAGTGTGGACAAATGGAAAAGTAGATGGTATCGAAAACGAGATGAAGTTTTAGATAAAACTGTTTCAGCTTTCCCTGTCAGAGAAAAAGAGAAGGTTGTGACAGAATGCCCTATGAGAGAGATTCCAGGAGGAGGATATGTACATGTCCCATGGACTAGACAGGATATTTTGTCATTTACGAATGACTTCCCTCGACTACGTGAAAAACCCGTCGAGTGGTACAGACAGGTGGACAGATTTGTAAAATTATCCAAAGTATTGGGGATTGACCTAAATAGCTTGTTTGACATAATAGTACCAGCAGATCTATGGACAGAGTGTAAAATCATGATGGATTGGCCGACACAGGAATACCCAAGGGATACAAAAACAGGGCTCCAGACCCCGAGGTCATGAAGAAATGTGAACAGGTTATGGCATTTTTGAAAAACAAAGTACCTCCTAAAGAGACAGACTGGGTAAAAATTGACAGAACACATCAGGAAAGCAAAGAGTCAGTACATGCCTATTATGAGAGGTTAATTTTGGCCTTTAAACAATTCAGTGGAGATGAAAATCTAAGTGAAAAGGATTTGAGTCATTTTGTATACAGGTTTGTATATGGTCTTCGTCCAGAAATCAGTGAAATGATAAAACAGCATACGGTAGATTGGCAAAATAAGAAAATAGATGAAGTACTGAGACATTTCAGTAATGAAATTGAAGTAAAACAGCGAAAATTGAAAGAAAAGGCTATGTGGGCACAAGTAAAGGTAGCAGAGAGACAGGAAGCTCAATTAGCAGAACAAGCAGGTTCAAGACCAAAATGTAATCCTGGGAAAGGTAAAGGAAATATCGAGGAAGCTAAAAAGTAATTTCCGTGTCATAATTGCGATAGGATAGGGCATTGGAAATCCGAGTGTAAATTTCCTCTGAGTACTAACGATGAAAATGCATCATTGAATCCACAGGTGCAGAATGAGGTGAGTGGTCAACAGCAACGACAACAGCAGGTTGTAACACAACAGAATCAGGTGCCAAAACCACCTTTTCCACAGAACAAAAATTGCCAGAAGTATAGTAAAGAGAATGGATTCTACAACGAAGAACAGGTAAATAAGCCGCCACGCGCTAGCGCTGCTTCGCAGTATTGGCTGCAACGTGTTGAAAGTGATTCAGAAGAGGGTTATTGACGGTGCCGAAGGGAGGAAGAAGAGTGCGTGCTTGGCGCAACTCTAAAAGTAGACCAGACAGGCCCATTTGTAGATGGAAAAGTTAATAATGAAAATATTACTTTCCTAGTTGATACTGTTGCTACTCGATCAACTGTTAGATCAGCTGATGTCAAGAATCTTCCTCTCTCGGATGAAACGATCCAAGTAGTTGGTGTATCCAACAGACTGATTAAAACTTACCATACAGAACCAGTGAAAGTTAGCATAGGGAATTTCTCTGAAATGCACCGATTTGTCGTGTGCGACACCAGTCCTGTGAACTTGTTAGGTAGAGATTTATTGTGCAAGATGAACTGCACTATATTTTGTACTCCAGATGGAATAGCCTTTGAAACACCAGATGATGATGTGCTGTATAAAATGACAATGGCAAACAGGGAGAAGGAGGTTACTGGAACCTATGCTGTATTTAACCCTGATGAATTACCAAAAGAATTAAAACAATCTGTAAAAGCAGAAGTTTGGGATTTCACCGGAGAAGATGTAGGATTTATGAGAAATGTAGACCCAGTAAAAATAACTGTAAAAGAAGGAGTAAGTTACCCAAATGTCCCACAATATAAATTGACACCTGAAATAATTGAAGGAGTTACTCTTGTGATTGAGAAAATGATAAAACAAGGAATTCTGAGAGAAATAATGAGTAGCCCATGTAATTCACCAATAATGGGATTGAAAAAGCCTAGTGGGAAGTTTGGAATAGAGCAAGATCTGAGAAAGATAAACAAAATTGTTGTACCATGTTGTCCCATTGTACCAAATCCATCTGTGATTTTATATCAGATTCCCCATGACGCAGAATGGTAAACAGTGATTGATCTATGCCATACTTTCTTTTCCATCCCTTTGCATCATGACAGTCAGCAAATTTTTGCATTTCGTTTCGGTGAGCGTATTTTGGCGTGGTGCTGAATTCCACAGGGGTATACAGAAAGCCCCTCAATATTTAATCAGCTATTGAAAAAGTCTTTGGAAAGTATAGAAATGGTTCAATACATCGATGACCTGCTTGTGGCATCGAAAACCCGTGAACCTTGTGAGGTAGACACGGTAGCCTTGCTGAATCATTTGGCAGATGGAGGACTAAAAGTGTCACCATCGAAATTACAATTTTGTAAGAAGGAAGTACAATATTTAGGACATAACATTGAAAAAGGACTGAGAGGAATAACCATAGACAGAATCAGGATCATAAAGAGAATGAGTCCACCAATGACCCAAAGAGAAGTGAGAATGTTTCTGGGAATGGTTGGATATTGTTGTCAGTGGATTAGCAATTTTTCATTGATCACAAAACCTTTGGTACGACTGACAAGAAGTGATGTGAGAGATCCAATTGATTTGAACAAAGAGGAATTGGCAGCATTCAAAAGATTGAGAGAAGGATTGTGTGAAGCACCTGCATTAGGAATGCCTGATTATGACAAGGAGTTCGAATTGTATTGCAGTGAGAGAAATGGATGTGCACTCTAGTTCTAGTACAGAAGCATGGAAAACTGAGGAAACCAATTGCATATTTTTCATCCATGTTGGACCTAGTAGCTGTAGCCCTTCCTGGGTGTTTAAAAGCAGTAGCTGCTACATATCGAAGTTTGGAACAGAGTGAGGGAATTGTGATGGGATATCCTGTGAAAGTGTTTGTATCTCATGATGTGGCGATCCTTTTAACAAGGAGTCGTACTCAGTATATGACACACAGTTGGCTGACTAAGTATGAAAAGGTCATATTGGGTGCAACAAATGTGAGTCTTGTGAGATGTGTGAATGTGAATCCTTCAACACTGTTGCCAGATGCAGAGAATGTGGAAGTAAGAGATGAAGCAGATCATGACTGTTTGGATGCGCTTGATTTTTGTACAAAACCACGACCTGACATAAAAGATGAACCCTTACCAGAAAGTGATTATGTTATGTTTGTTGATGGATCCTGTTTGAGGTCAGATGATGGAGTGTTGAGTGCAGCATATGCGGTATGTACAGTTGCAGCAGTGATGGAAGCATCCTATTTGAAAGGAGTAAGATCAGCCCAAGTAGCTGAACTTGTTGCCTTGACAAGAGCATGCAGGATTGGGAAAAGTGTGAGAGTGACTGTGATAACTGATAGCCAGTATGGCTATGGGGTAGTCCATGACTTAGGCCAAATATGGCTGCAGAGAGGTTTCTTAACCTCGAGTGGAACTCCCATTAAGAATGCTGAAGTGGTTGGAAAGTTGCTTGAGGCGATACAGCTGCCTAGGCAATTGGCTGTTGTAAAATGTGCTGCCCATAGTCGCAGTGGTGATTATATTGCCACTGGTAACAAATTTGCAAATGACATGGCGCAATACTGTGCACGAAATCAGAATTCAATCAATCGGGCAAAGGAAAAGGAGGTGATTTCTTGTCTCCCAATGTTTACTAACACTGTGGGAACATGGGAAGAAGGATGTATGACGTTACAACGCATACATTTACATCGCTGTACATTACATCGCGGTTTTTACAACGCAAGTCGTTACAACGACTTGTGTTGGAGGGCGCTGGACTTAGGAGTAGTATAATTTACTATTCCAACTCCAGTCTACGTACAGTAGGGAAGGTGTTGGATAGTAAATTATACTATTCCTTGTCCTAGAGCGCCATCTAGCGCAAGTCGTTGTAACGAGTTGCGTTGTAAAAACCGCGTTGTAATGGCATCGCGATGTAATCCCCGTGTTGTAAACGATGTTTCCCTGGGAAGAAGTTGGACAATTGCAGGAAGAAGCAGGAGAGGAAGAAATAAAACAGTGGATAAAAGCAGGATGTGCACCAAGAGAGAAAGATCATGTGTGGGTCTATCGAGATGGAAGACCAGTCATGCCTGATAGCATGATGTCTGCCATGGCACGAATGTATCATGGACAGGGACACATAGGGAGAGACGCTATGATTAAGTCCTTTAAACAGACTTGGTATAATGCAAAATTCAGACTTGTAGCAGAAAGTCTTTGTCAGAGATGTCTAATTTGTCAGCAATGCAATCCGGGAAGAAAAACAGTAGTGAGTCTAGGAACTATAGGTCGAGAAGGAGGGCCTTTTACCAGAAGGCAAGTGGATTTAATTGAAATGCCTCCCTGTAACAGGTTGAGGTATGTTTTGGTTTGGTATGTCTATTTTCCAGGTGGGTAGAGGCGTTCCCAACAAGAAGAAATGATGGAATGACAGTGGCAAAATTACTTTTGAGGGAATTTATCCCTAGATTTGGGTTCCCAGTGACGATTGAATCAGACTGAGGAGGACATTTTCATAATGAGATCATAAAACTGATTTGTGAAGCATTCAATGTACGACAAAAACTGCATTGTGCCTATCGACCAGAGGCTTCTGGTGTAGTAGAACAAATGAATGGTACTATCAAAAACAGAATAGGGAAAATGTGTTTAGCCACAGGTATGAAATGGCCTGATGTCTTGCCTCTAGTACTCATGACTATTAGATCAATTCCAGACAGAACTACAGGGTTGAGTCCACATGAAATCATCATGGGACGAGCCATGCGCCACATTTTGATACCAGTCCACAAGCTGATGACTATAACTGAGGACATGGTGTTGGAATACTATAAAAGCCTGGCTGACGCAGTTCATTCTGTGTTTCATCAGGTTGGAGCGGAGGCCACCACCCTTGAAAAGAAGCCAGCCCATGATCTAAGCCCAGGGGACTGGGTGAGGATAAAAGTCCACAGAAGAAGAAACTGTTTGGTTCCCAGGTGGGGAAAACCAAGACAAGGCATCTTGACCACAACAACAGCTGTGAAGTGTGCTGGATTAAAGAACTGGATCCATGCAAGCCATACTTTGAGAATTCCAAATCCAGTCGACAGCAAAGAAAAGGAGTATTTCAACGAATCAGAATCCAGTACTGAGTCGGATGACGGAGAGCCAAAGGACAAAGAAAACCCTGAAAGGGGGGAAACTGAACCGAGTTTAACTTTTGTCCCCAGAAGTAATTCCCTGAGGAAAAGGTTACAGATTTCTGATACCAGTTCAGACTCAGAGACAGAACAAAGAGAACACTCTTCCAGGAAAAAACAAGGGAAGAACAAAGAGGAGGGCAGTGGAGAGACAATAAAAGAGATTCATGAGAAAGAAGTGCCAGATGAAAGATTGAGAGAAATTCCACCTGAAATAACACACTTAGATGAACAGGTGCCAGATACAGAGAGAGTGGGAAAGATTATTGCGGAAGACCCCCGAGGAGGTGTAGGGAACTCCAACATCCAGTTAGAAGCAGGGACAAGTAGTCTGCAGGAAGATTGCGTGCCGGAGATTCGAGGAGGGACAGAAGTAGGGAAATCAAAAGAAGTGGTGGAAAAAGAAACTGTTGAGAGTAAAAAGCAAGTTGAAACAGAGTCAGAGGAAAGCGAAGATGAAGTACCAGAAGGCCGAGTTCTGAGAAAGAGAGCTTGGAGGACTGAAAAGAACGATAAAGGGAGTAAATTGAAAAGAGCGGCAAAAGACGACGTTTGGCCGAATAAAATAAAAAGATTGAGATATCGATTGACACGAGTAAATTCACCAAGGGCTGAACAGGTGAATGAAGTAACGAGTCAGGAGAAATCGAAAGAAGAGGAAACAATTGTGGTTAAAGAAAGCAAAAGAACAAGGAAACCTAACCAGAAGTATAAATCACCGGAATGGACATATGTGGCCCTGCCTGAAGTAAAAGAAGAGGCGAATCCAGAGGTGGTTGTACCGGAAGTGGTTGAGGAAGACGAAGAATCGGAAATCCTGAGAGTTATCTTGTCCGATATTGGAGAGGAAGCAGATGTTCAGGACATCCTGTATACTGAAAACGAAGGAAAAGTGAAAGATGATGAAATGCCAAACTGAATGAGACAAGAAAACTACTGATGGAGAGACAATAAATACAGAAAAAGACAAAAACTGGTAGAACCACGTAGGTGCTTCGAGCCTTGGGTTAGAAAACTAGTTGTGAAGTAGAAGAGGCTAAGTCAAAAGACACATCCATTTTAGCGAAGATGGCAAACATAGATAGTAGTAAAGGTAGATGTACATTCTTTAGAAGATGGTGTAAAATGTGTTGTTGTTGTTGTACAGGATTATTAATGCTTCTTTGGAGTATACTTGCTCTATTAATCTCATTTAAAGTTACTATAGATACCTTAGAAGGACATAATGATAATATAAATAATATAGGGAAGATTCAAAAGGTAGTTCCGACTAGAATAGATAAAAATTATTTGCATAAAGACAGGTCTATAACAGATTTTTCAAATAATGTGTTTTCAAAATTATTGTATGAATATGTAAAAACAATGGACGTAAGGGATTGCTATGTATGTATGCAGTTACCTGCATCTGTATCTGAAGGAGTGACTTATCATCACCTTCCAGTAACATATGGAATAACATGTAGTGTAATAGCTAGTTTATTTTATCAAACAGGTAAATTAGAGTATTATTTTTCAGATGTAGATACTATATGTTCTTAAGTACCGGCAATTAACAAACTAAACAAGGTAAAACCTGCAAAGGTATTAGGTGAATTTTTCTTAGAGACTAAAGAACTAACATTAGAATACATATTTAGAAATAATTTGACTTGCAGTTTAAAGAAAGAAGAGAAGACATTTTTAGATATGGTTGAAGAAAGGAGATTGAAAATGCAAAGAAAGGCTTCAGAAGGGAAAGTGGAGAAAACAGTTTGGCATGTGGAAATGGAGAAACACTTGAAAGGGGAAACGAGTCCAACTATGGATTTAGATTGGCCTCAGAAAGGGAAATTGTGTATAAGAAGGAATCAAACAGCGTATGATAATTATTTTGTAGGGAATAGTGAATGCCATGATACATACCGAATCATGGGAGGATGGGGATTTAAAGGTGGAAAAGATCCAGTTTTTCCAGGACTGTATTTCATTTGTGGGAACAGGGCATATTATCGTTTGCCAGACCATTGGTATGGCACATGTTATGTTGGCCTGGTTTTTCCAAAGATTTTTCATATGGATAGAGGAGAAGATGGTGTACATAGTTTAGGTAGTTATTTAGCACGTAGTAAAATAGAATCTTGGACAGAAATGGTGGGTGACATTTTTGGAGCACTAATACCCGCAGTGGGAATATCTCTGAATGCAAACAAAAGTAGAAGACTTTCAACAGTAGTGGATCACTTGTCAACAAGCTCCGCTGGAGGATTCTTTTTTTTTTTTTTTCTCAAAAAGTTTATTGTGCAGGAAAAAAAAAAAAGGTACAAGCACGGGCCTACAACCACCTGGGCCGGCCGCTAGTATTCAAAATGATCAAACAGTTCAAAAAACAATGACTGGCCCACAGGGGCTCCGCTAAATTACAGGAGATCAAACTGCACATAAAGGGAAGTCAGGATACACCCTTTTAACATAAATATCAACAAAAGTAAAGAAAAACAAAAAGCAAGACGAAAAACATTGAAAGGGCGTCTAACCACGGCAGGGGAACTCCACACCCGACCACCCAAGGGTGGTCAATAAAAAGGAGGCCTGAGAGGGAGGGGGGGGCCACGGGAGAACCAAATCTATACTCAGATGAACGAAATAAGCAAGGAACCCTCAAGGATCAGGGGGACAAGGCAACCTCAGACGTATCCACCAGGGGGGGAGAACAGATAGTCCCTCGATACACATTCCACTGACCCCAGATTCTACCCCATGCCCCCGGTTTACCACGAGCCACATACACAGTCTTCTCCCTGAACATGCACCAGTCCATGTTCTCCTTCCATACGGACACGGTGGGAGGCCGTTGGGAACCCCAAAGCTGCGCTATATCTCTCTTTGCGATCATGTTCCCCAGGGCCGCCCACCGAGCCTGGGCCGCATTATAGTCATTGGGCTCCCACACATTCAGAACACATCGACGCACCTCCGGCAGCAGAGCGACCCCAGTGACTCGTCTCATAACCTCATGCACCTGGCGCCAATATTCCGCCACCTCGCGGCACTCCCAGAGGATGTGGAGAAAGGTGGCACTGAGCCCGCAGCCACGCTAACGCTGGAGGATTCTTATTGGTAAATACTGAAATGGTTGCCATGCGTGCTATGGTAATGCAAAATCGACTTGCCCTTGATATTTTATTGGCAAAAGAGGGTGGAGTCTGTGGAATGCTGAAAGTTCAACATTGTTGTACTTACATTCCTGACGAAAGTAGATATTTGAAAATTTATATTAAGAATATTACAGAATTGCATGACGAAATTGCACCACTGGAGGTTGAAGGTGTTTGGGAAAAGATTGGAAAGAAAATATCAGCTATTAAAGATTTTGTAGTTAAACTAAGTAGTAAAGTTTTAGGTAAAATATTATTTCCATAAACATGTGTGATTTTCTTGGTATTAATAATTAGACTAGGATGTATTTGTCGTAGAAAAGATAAAAATCAGAAAAGATTAAAAAGAGAAAACTTAAGGAGAAGAGATAAGAAACAAGAAAGAGATTTTGAAGAAATAGAATTGGAAGAAATCAGGGAGAGTATGTATAAAACAGCAAAACGAGAAGATACAGGGGAAACTGAAATATGAATAAACCAAGAAATCACTTTGAAATTCTGTAAAAGGGGATAAAAAATGTTGTTGGTGTGGTGATATAATCACCAAAGGGGGGATTGCTGGAGCGGGTGGTACAACATTTTGAATCTCCCCCCATTCTGCATGTTTATATTAATCTGAATAATCAACTTATAGTAATCTTATTAACTTGTTTGCAGTGAAAGACTTACCAATTATATTAATAAAAGAATTACATGTGGGAATTGCTCTTTGCATGGCTAAACTAATTGTAAACTAACATATGTACGCATACTAATAGTAGACAATTAGAATATTGCATGATAAATGTTGCTTTTGTGATGTAACATTTTATTAGCCATTTCCATGTTTTAATTACGTTTTTGTGTTTGTTTTGCTTAAGTTGACCATTTCGGCCTAATCCAAGATGGCTGAACAAGACGTATAACGTAACTGCTCCTGACACACGAGGTTCTGGATGAAGTGCGCATGCGTCACTGCCAGCAACAATGGCCTAGTCCTGACCCCAGGAGATGATGTTCTTACCAAGGACACTCTGGGAGCTTCGCCAACGATAATACAATGAACTGTCTTAAAACCGGAACTAGCACGTGCGATGACTTCATTTTGCGGACTATGTGAGAACTTTACCGCTTGACCCCATGTCCACCAATGAGGACTTTCTAAAACCCCAATCTTGATACATTTTAACATTAATTTCATTATAAATGTAGGTAGGGAAATGAACTAAAAAACTCTTCCTTCTTTGACGAACTCGATTTCCTGACATTATGCTGACGGAGAGGCTGGTGACACTGCTGGACAGCTGTTATCCTAAATCTTTGAGAGACTGAATTGCGGCCTGACTTTGATGAATTTAAAGATTTTCCACGACTTGACTGACTTAGAGGACGACTATTAGCCAGATTAGGTAAATATGATGAGCGTAAGGTATTGGAGTGCATTATTAGCGTCTGTAACTCTCGCTTCACACTTTGGGGTATATGTACAAAAACTGCCGCTAACTACTGTTAGCGTTAGTTAGCGGCAGTTTTCGTAACGCGGCCTATAGCCGGAAGCTATTGCCCTATTAGCGATGTATTTTACAATATGTCAGTACAAGGCGATAGTTTCAGGTAGCCGCGGTGAAAACTGCCATTAACACTTGCGTGAAGGTGATACAAATTCTGATGTTAGTGGGGGTAAAAGTGATGAAAGGCCAATTAGCGGCAAAAAAACTCACGTTAGTCAGCCCAACATTACTTTTTTGCCTCTAGAGGCAACAATAGCCTATAAATCCATCTCCAATTAAAAATATGAAACAAAACCAATGGAATGCAGCTGGAGCACCCAGGGCCAAGTGCAGCACAGATCAACAACCCCCTCAACCCCCCCAACAGCCAGGATGACCAGCCAAAGTCCCAGGGGAAGAGGAAATATTCAGGACTACAATCATGGAAAGAGGTACATCGCTGGGCAAAACCAGTGATACATCACTTATCATTGCGAAATCCTTGGAACACCATAGCATCTAAACCCTTGAAAGCGTGGACAGGCCCCGGGGCCCGGAGGCCTCGCTGGGCCTGCGTCTGGGACCCGGAGTGGGAAGCGGAGGTGCTGTGGAATTGCTGGGCCGTGGCAGTAGACGTTGAGATGTCAGCGATCGCCCTTACCTCGTGGTGAAGTCTGCCAGGTCACATGGAGACACATTGCTAACCTGTGTGGGAAGACCGCCTGGTGCCTCTTGGAGCTGTGAACAGTAGAGGCGCTCCTGCGCACCAACGGAGGGAGGTCTGCATCGCGTACCACGCACCACCACTACACTGGGGTACACTGAGGAGATTTCCAATAGTAGGCCGCACCTCTCTGCATCACAGGCCATAGGATGCTGCGCTGGCTGGACGCTGTGGAGGGTGAGCTGCGCCGAACTTGTGTGGTGGGAGAGCTGCAACCTCACGCCTAAGGGGGCCCAGTTGCATCACCTGCATTGGGAGGTTCCCCAGCGGACTTGGCGGCAACTGCTGTACCCAAGCTTGTGAAATCCCACCTGGCTGAGGCTCCTGCTGGCTGAGTCACAGATTTGGAGAGAGTGCAGAGGATTGCGCCACGGTGTCTCCAGGTGGGGAGAAGGTGGGACGCGTAGCGGATTAGGCCTGGGGGCGAGTCGGACCTAGGCCTAGCAACTGTAGGTGACGCACCCGCAGTGGCGGCTCATCTGCTATGGCGGAAGAGCGTCACCCCACTGCTTTCAAGCAGTGCAAGAAGAGGAAACATAACATAATGATAACTTTCTGATGTACTAATGCTAAGTTTTCTTTGCGGGCGGGAGGGTGGGTGGGGCTGCATTACTCATGGAGCCTGTCAGGGGTGAAGTGGTATGCCCTCTCAAGTGCACAATGACTATTTTGTCTGCCCTCTTAAGCCGCCCAAAGCAGTCATGCGCACATCCCTGTTAGTAATGCAGGCTGTATTGCAGCCTGCATGGAGAACATGCCCACCCCTCCAGCCCCTGGCTGAACGCCTTGTCACGGCACTCGAGTACAACCACAATGCTGCATTGCAGCATTGTGATTGGCTTAGGCGAGGTAGCCTGGCTGCCTGCTTCCTGTTCCTGGAAGGAGACTCAGGAGCGCAGGAGTACAGAAGACGCGAGACCTGGCCTCGAGATAAGATTTTAAAAATATATATATATTTACAATCCCCGCTCCCCCTCCCTGCGTCACCGCCACCTCAAGTGTCCTTTCCCGTGTTTTCTTTCTCCCAGTTATCCAGTCCCCCCCTCAGCACTACATAATTGCGGCCCGCTGTGCGTTCATGCGCTGCGGGCATACCACTAGTAAGCCAAAGGCAAGCCCGTCTGCATCCTGCCGGCCCTGGACCATGTGCAGCACCAAGGACCCTTCCTCTCGGACACTCCACCCCTACAATGCCAGCACCCTCCTCGCCATCAACCCTGGACATCACACAGCCTGCCATCTAGCAACACTGTAGAATTCTCTTGCACCCTGCGCCTGTGGAAACTGCCAACGCACCTTCTGCCACATCAGCACACCAGCGCCTCCTGCCGCACAGCCGTCCAACAGCGCAGCTGATCAGTTGAACTGCATCCTCCTCAACGTGCGGTCCCCCCACAAACACGCAACAGAAATCTGGGACCTCCTCAACGCCACCTCTTCAGATATCGCCTTCTTCATGGAAACCTGGACCAACCTCTGCTCCGGGCCATACATCGCCATCACCATCCACGAGGGCTACAAATTCACCAGCATGGACTACCCCGAGCGCCCAGGAGGAGGCATTGCCATTGTCTAAAAAAGGCACACTCCGACAGACCATGCACTCTAATGACCCAAGATGACCTTTGAACACCTCCACTTCCAGATCCGGACCAACCCCAACCCCTCCTCGGCGGCACCCTCATCTACAGGCCCCCCCGGGCCATGAACCCCCATTCACCGATGCCATTGTAGACCTCATCGCACCTCCACACCCCAGCCTCTCCCATCCACCAACTACATCCTACTTGGAGACCTCAAGTTCCACCTGGACAAACCCAGTGACCAGAACACCACCCGCCTCCTGGGTAACCTCGCCAACATCGGACTCAAGCAGCTAGTCACCGCCTCAACCCACATGACACACGCTCGAGCCTGTCTTCTCCACCAGCGGGAACTTCAACTACAGCCACACCACAGAACTCCCTGTATCGACCATCATTATTTACATCATGTCTTCACCACACCCACCGTACACCATTGCCTTCATCATGCCCCCCTGCCCCCGTCGCAGCTGGATCTAGGCCACCGAAGAACGTCCTGTCCACTCCCTCAGCACCACCACTCCGCCAACGCTTACAGACACCAACACCGCTGCGCCCAACCGCCACCGATGGATCTCCAACTGCGCCAACACCCTGGCAACCCTCAAGATTAGACCAGGCAAACAACACTCCAAGAAGGCCAACTGGTTCACTCCCACCCTCCACTAGTCCAGCCCCACATGCAGAAGTCTCGAGAAGAAATGGAGTCACAACATCAATCAACTCTGCAACACAGTCACCCTTTCACCATGGTGCAAAGGTGCCTGCGTTTTCTCATGGCAGCCATTGTGTGCCAACATAGGGGAAAAAGACAGGGGGCTTATTAATGAGCCCATTCTGACAGTTTTATTCAGTGATTCTTGCACCACGTTGGGCCATATATGCAAAGTGAAGCATCTAGGCATAGGCGTGACCTTGTAAAGCCCTGTGCCACATTATCTCTGCACCACACGCTAAAGCCCATGAATGCCTTATGTTTGAAGTGGGAAGAGGATAGGAAAAGCCCAGGGACAGGTCTTGAATGGGAGTCCATATTAGCTAATCCCACATACATACCGAGGAATTCCAAATTCCGCCTTATACAAACATATATTACACATAGGGTATACCTCTCACCAGATAAATTGAACAAATATTTCAATATGACTACTTCAGCATGCCCTCAGTGTTGACAGGGAGATAGAATCGTCTTCACATGCTGTGGTCATGTACCACCCTAGAAACGTATTGGCAGCCAATTACAGAAGCACTAGCAAAGTACACTGGTAGACCACCGCTGCGAACATGGGAGGAATGCATACTGGGCTTTTACCCAAGACCAAAACAACATAGAGCCACAGCGAGGTTCATTGATCTGGGGCTTATAGTGGCCAAAAGATTGATCACAAAAAGAAGGAAACGTACAGAACCCCCTGTCCTAAATATCTGGAAAAATTCACTTGCCCTATGGGCTCAGGCAGAGAGTATATCATTAAAAAGGGAAGAAACAGCAGGCCAGCGTAAATACCCCATAGCATAACATTGGGATACCATGCTGGTGGAATTAAAATAGATGGACAGGGAATATGGGAATACCTCACCACAAGCAGCAAATGAGAGTGACTCAGACACTGATCGAACACCTCATATTTAGGCCACGAGATGAAGCTAATACTGTCATGCGCATGTAAGATCAAACAGGGTACGTAGTGTACTTGAGACATTAGAGACTCAGTTAAACACCACACAAGACGTTGGAAAAGGGAGGTGACTAAAATATTATAGTATAACAGACATGATTGAACACCTCTGCAGAACATTATGATGGATTGGCGATGATTTTTTTGTATTTTGGTTAGCGGTTTGGTTAAGAATAGAATAAACTGTATCATATTTGCATTAAAATGTATCATCGTATAGAGAAGTATGATATAGGAATATGCAACAAACATTGAAAGGGCACATAGACAATAGACCCTCTTGGGGATAGGGTAGCAGATACCATAGACAGCTCAAGGAGGAACTTCTTGTACATATGCGATAAAAGAATCCAAAACAATGTGTAAACTGAATTCAGAAACATAATTGTCTAATGATCAAGATGGAAACTATGTGCAGAAATAGCTATGTATACTTGTAGTGCAAAAATAATATGTATTACTTCTGATATGGTTGCTTGCCCTCCTCCAACATAACCTATGTCTCTCTTTTTTCTTTTTTTATTGTTACCTATAATTGAAAAATGCAAATAAAGATATTAAAAAAAATATTCAGGTATGATGTATGCAGGGTGGGTGTCCCCACGCAACAAATCCTCATAGGATTGGCACAGTGAAATCCATTCGATTTCACTGCAACTATTGTAGGACGCCAACGCGTCAGTATCTTATGCCTGCCTCATGGCAGGCGTAAGGGTGACGCAGTGCCACAGGGATAGGCTGGCCCCATGCATTGCTGGAGTTGTATCATGCTTGTGACACAACTGCTGCAATGTGTGACTTTAGCGCTGACAGATACGTCAGGATTCCAGACATAACTGTCATTATTTGCGACATTGAGCGCCATACAATGAATACAGTGCATCCATGGTGTCGCAAGAAGGGCATAGTGAAAAGTGTTGCTACGCTGCTTTGTCACAGCGATGCAACACTTTTCATAAATGAGGCCCAGGAATGTGTCCTATCCTATTGATGGTGCGCATTTGTGCCCTGTAGTTTTGTCATAGGGCAGCGCAGCAACATTCCTTGCAGCGCTGTCCAGCACCAAAACCTTCCAAAAAGAGGCCCCAAGTGTTTGGGTTTGGCACCATACAAGGAATTCCTTGTAAATATCGCGAAGTGGGGTTAACTGTAGTTTTTGCACGGGAATGCCCATTTTGCATCTCATTTCCTTTAAGTCCCGCTACCAGAAGTGGCGATCTTAAAATTCATGTTATCGCCGCAAAAGTACCGCTAACTACAGTCAGCGGCAACTTGTAAATACGGCGATAAAAAAATGCAGCTGTAACGTCAAAGAAATTGACACTATGGAGGCGTTAAGACCTTATACATATTTCCCTTTGTGTCTGTGTAATTTACAACACGTACACATCTTGTTCACTGCACTATTTATCACTAGTGTTTGTACTTTGAATATGTGGCAGGCTGGTCTCTTCCAATAGGAAGTCGAGCACTTGAAGCAAAACACAGGATACTGTGACATCATATGTTTATTACAAATGCATGGCAGACATTTACAACTGTAGGCATATTGTAAACTCTAGAGCTTATGCATCATAGCCTAACCCGCTTAAATACCCAATTTAAAAACACTCGAGTTAGTGACTTTAGAAAGACTAAAGGCTTGTCTCGATTCGAACTCGTGACCAGCAAAGCTTATCTCTCAGTTTGTGTTCACCCACTGAACCAGCCTGCAGGAGCCGTTCTGTAGATACAGCTTGATATGTCTCTCTGCCTCGGGTGAGCCCAGAGTATCTGATGAGCGCACTGTACAGCTCTTCATATATTTATGTGGTCAAGCCTACAGGCAGATCGTGAACTTAAAGTATTTGTGAACAAGTAATGTTGCTTCAGGGCTAGTTCATCAGTGCTGTACATAAAAACCCAACTCGTATCTATTGCTCTGATCGTGCTATTTAAAAGGCCTCTCAACTCATGGGATGGCTTCTGTCCTGAATCAATCATGCGACAATCTGCATGCTTGTGCTCCACCCACAACCTTTATTTCAAATGAATTTTTTTTAAATAACTTCATAGCCAAAGGGTCCTTATGATTCTGTTTTTCACAACTATTCTTCCATAAGATGTGTCCGATTAAATTTCACAATTCCATCACTCCTCGTAGAACAGGCTTCCTCCCTTATAAGGCTAGATTCTTTGAAGTTGGCCCGATTTGTGCTAGCGCTTGTGGTGTGTGCAGTGTAATATACATTTTACATATTTGGAAAGACCCAAAAACTTTAGCATGCACTACCCCTATAGCTCTCAGGTTGCCAAAATCTATTCTTTCTTTCTTCAGCACTATTTATAGCGGCTCCCAAAAGCTTGTCATAATAGCCATGGGGTACTTCGTGCTATACAAAATACTACAGAAAGGCACACCTCAGAGGTTTTCATATTGGTGGGGAGGGCATAGTTATCGCATAGGTAAATATGACTAACATTTACAATACCAACAGCTCCAACTTCAACAAATGCGAGCCCTATTCAATTCCAGTGCTTGTTTTTATTGCACCTCTACCCTCGCACCGCAGGGAGAACCAACAGCTGCAGGGCAGAGGAAGGGTGGTGGCGGGGCTGGGGCTCGCTCAAGTAACACCGTCTGCCGATGAATGTCAGAAATGGCCTGAGGGCACATACAACATACTAATGAAGTCATCAGCGGTGCATGAAACACACTCTCCCAAAGCGCCTGACTGCTGATGGCCTTGGTGGCTCTGAAGAGGAACTAGGGCCAGTTTCACTCTGGTCCATTGTTTTCTAGAGACAGCCAATAATGGCAGGATGCGTCCCTGCGATGAGCGGGAAAGATGCGGCACTCCTGGGAAGAGAAAAGGCCAATGTGTACATGTGTCCGGTCTCTGTCGTACACTGAGCGCCGCAATGCTTAGAATGTTCAGAATTGTAGTTTCTTTGTTCGCGGGTCAGTGACTGAGGGGCCACAAGGGGCCCCCACTGCACTCCCTCGAGTCACTTTGAAAAGACTGTGATTTCTTGCTTGGGCGGCTGCTAAAGCCCAGTGAGGTTCTTTTAAGCAAATGGCGCTCTTGATCACAAGCACACAGAACTAAAAAAGCATTGGCAAGGCCAATATGTTTCGGCAATCTGAGAGCTGTAGGCGTTGGCAATGTTTATGCATTCGTGTATATCGATAAAAAGAGCCCAGAACCCAGCACATTGCCAACGCCTAAAGATCTCTCACCCCTGGGTCTAAACACTACATTTGCCAGTTCTAGTTCTTTTAGTTCTCTCTAACAGACTGACTAAATTATAGTCGACAAAGGATGATGTTTTCCAATCATTATTAATCTTAAACGTCTTTCTTATCTCATTAATTGCAATAACTAGGAGGGACTGTTGCGGCCATTGTCCGGCAGATGGCGCCCTTAGCCACTTGATAGCCAACAAAGTCACACGGCACGCACAGACGTGTTTTCTCTTCCGGGGCAGAGGAGGCAGAGCCAGCATCAGCCACAAACTTGAGTCCTGGCAGCATCCTCTTTATCAAATGAACTGCAGAGCAGGAATCGGTTTATACCCCCATAGAGAGCGCCTCAGACCCCAGATCTGCCCCTGCTCCCGCACTCCCGGCTCCGGAGGAGGAGAGAGCGTGGACATGTCTGCACAGGTCTCTGCTCAGGTAGGAGATTGTCAGCACCTTCTGCTGTGTTTGTAGAAATAGACTGAATAATCCTGGAGGGAATCTCTGCAGTTGCCGGCTGAGCTGGGCTCTTCTACCCGGGGCCTCTGGGGGCTTTCCTTGCGCCCTGAAGGTGTTTGTGGGCATCATTGATGTTAAAAAGGGGATCTGCTCATGATGCACTGCATCTTACTGCACTGAGGAATCTGTGCACACTGCACTGTATCTTACTGCACTATAAGGCATCAGTGCACAAAGTACTGCATCTTACTGCCCTAAGGTATCTGTGCGTACTGCACTGTGAGGAATCGGTGCCTGCTGCATTGCATCTTACTGCACTATGACAAATGTTAACACTGCATCTCACTGCACCGAGGATTCTGCCCATGCTGCACTGCATCTTCCTGCACTGTGAGGAACCTGTGCTCAATTTATTACATCGTTATTGCACTCTTATAGTCTCTTAAGAATCTGTGCACGCTGTACTGCATTTTACTCCACTATTGGATTTAAAAACAGACTTTTATCAAAGTCCGGTGTCTTTCTACATTGCCAGTAGCACACTAGGTCAGTGCATTCAATTACATTAAAGTAACAACAACCTAATATCGTGCAATAAGAACAACCACACCATTATTTGCACTTAGCAGAAAAGGTCACTTTATTAGGCCAGGCAACAGAAATTAGCATCTTTCTACAATAACAATTATTGGTACAAAAAATACCCCATTGTCATTACTCTTTGTAACTTTTGTGATATACAACCAAATATTCCCCACAAGACTTCTCATCAAAATACCCCATGAAATGCACAATCCCAATCAACCTTTCCAAACCCCCCTCCCCCACCCCAGAGGGAAGGATAAGCCCGCTCCAGACTATCCAACCCCCCAAGAAAAAACGCCCAAGGAAAATCAACAATCAAAGGAAAAAATTGTCACCTGACCTAACGTGACGTGTTTTTTAATTTTTTATGTATATATATATATATATATATATATATATATATATATTAATTTTTTAATTAATTTAATTTTTTTTATTTTTTTTTAAAACAGAAAACAGCAAATAACACAAAACTTTTACGGGAGGGTGGGTGGGTCACAAACACGACCGCCTTCCAATCGCCTCACAGAAATCCCCGTTTCCATGAAACTGCCGCCCGCTAACCTAACGCTACTATGCCACGCCCACCACCTGCCTAGAGCCCTCACGCGCTGTGTGGACTGTTCCACCGCGTGAAATTCCCCAGGGGGACAACGGCTCATGCCGCGATCCCCCTGGGACCCCATTTTCCCCTTCAACCCCCACGACCTGCGTTGTATACGGTCCCATGATTCAGTAGGCTATTCATTAGGTCTGAGGCGTGAGGGCCACGAGATCTAATGGTCGTTCCCATATTAAAAACACACCCTCGCTCACAAGAACACTGGGTTGGGCATCCCCAACCACAGAGATGGCGCTGCTGTGTAAGGGTATGGTTCCCTCATACATTTCCCCAAACTCTCCCATGCACAAGCTGTCTCTATGGAGGCCCAGCCCCTCCTGGCTTCCTGGAATAGGACTCAACCTTCATGACTGGCCAGCTGTCCAGTTCCTTGTGGCAAGTTCACTCTATGTGGCTGAAAACATATGGTGGACATCTGCTCCAGCTAATCCACTCCTACGCCAAGACTGCTCGGAGAGAGGTACGCCCTGGGAAGGACATAGAAAGTTATCAATTTAAATCTAGAGTTTCTTGATACTTTTTGGGGTATGCTCCAGGATCTGCCCCCAATCACCCTCTGGAACCAGGACACCTAAGTCCTCCTCCTACTGCTCACGGAGCCTGTCTAGAGCCTTCGTTATATCTGCAGTGAGGGCCCTGTAGAAGCGCGAGACTGCCGTCAACACTCCGGAGGTCTTACAGATAAACTGATAGCTTTGGTATGTAGTTGGTTCTGCCAGACCTGCCCCCCAGGACTTTCTCAAGGCGTGCACCACTGCTCTGTGTAGCAAGAAGTGCCCCTGTGGGATACCAAACTCTTCCTTTTCTTCAAATGGAATCAACACCGGAGCTCAGAACACATCTCCCACCGGGTGATGCCAGCCTCCACCCACCCTGCAAGCCCTCTCCGGCTCCCCCATGGGGGCAGTACTTCTAAGATTAATAGTGGCATCTCCAGAGAATAAGGGCACTGGGTGCGGGCTCTGCATCTTACTGCACTATGAAGAATATGTGCACACTGCACTTTATCTTACTGCATTATGAACAATCTGTGCACACTGCACTGCATCTTACTGCACTATGAAGAATATGTGCACACTGCACTTTAGCTTACTGCATTATGAACAATCTGTGCACACTGCACTGCATCTTACTGCACTATGAGGAATTTGTGCACACTGCACCTCACTGCACTATGAGCAATCTGTGCACACTGCACTGCATCTTACTGCACTATGAGCAATCTGTGCACTCTGCACTGCATCTTCCTGCACTATGAGGAATCTGCGCACACTGCACTGCATCTTACTGCACTATTAGGAATTTGTGCACACTGCACCTCACTGCACTATGAGCAATCTGTGCACACTGCACTGCATCTTACTGCACTATGAGCAATCTGTGCACTCTGCACTGCATCTTCCTGCACTATGAGGAATCTGGTCCTTTGCACTGCATGTTACTGCACTATTAGAAATCTGTGCTCGCTCAAATACTTTTTACTGCACTATGAGAGATCTATGCACACTGCACTGCACCTCACTGCACTATGAAAATATGTGCACACTGCACTGCTGTGTACTGCTCTATAAGGATTCTGTTTCCGCTGCAGTGTTGATGAAAGATTTGTGCACATTGCACTGCTTTTTACTATTATGGTAAATCTGTGCACAGTAAACTGTCGTTTTTGCGGACGGTGCTTCTTTTTTATCCCACTGTTCTATTTGGTTAACAAAATGCTGAGGAGGAACTGGTACACAGTTAGAACCAAAGAACAGGACTATGTGAATCTTTGCTATAAGCATGCATTAAATGTAAAACATGTTTCTTGCCCACTGCTTTATAAACATTTGGGTGTGCTTCCAAATTATCTAGATGGTTTTATGTTTTTTGTGAGTATAACTCCCAAACAAATAAGAAATTGAACCCCTTCTAAATGAAACCCACTGAACAAATGGAATTCTTTTTGGGGTATTTACTAAAAAATATAATTTTACTTTTTGAAGTAATCTTTTTTGAAAAATGATTATTGGAATACACATTTAGGTAATCCAGACAAAGTTGGGACCCGATTGGTGTCTGATTTATTATTATTTAATTGTCAGTGTATAATAAATAATTTAATTCTCTGCGGGTCATTAATTTGCAATCAATTGTAAATGTAATGAAAACAGTAATGTAACCAACAGGTATTCCCATTTAATCCATTTTCAGTACTGATCTCACAATTACAATAAGACTTTATTGTTTGATTAAAAAAACTATTACAATTTAAAAAAACCCATTCGATTCATTCATAAAAGAGACCACTGAATACAAAATACAGAACTTGTAAATTGCTTAAAACCCTCAAAAGCATTGTAGGCAGTTAATGTTCACCTAGTAAGCCAGGATCTGATCGCTATCCTTGGCAGTCTAGGGTTCTGTTCTTGAGCCTGCAGAATGAATGCTGTCCTGCTGAGCTAAGAGAGATTTGGTGGCGCTAGTGTCACCCAACAGTTTTGACGCCTTGTTGACAAGTTTGGTAAGCCCAATATTCAGCTTGGTGTTGTCTGAATTTAAGGCAGCTATTATAGCCTGGCGGCATGATTGAACTCCAAGCCTGATCCATTCTTCCCGCAATAATGACCGTCTGACTGTAAGCATTGCGGGACCGTAGGAGAGTAGGATCTGCACTTATGTTGCCCCCACTTTTTTTCTGATGTATACACTGGTTTCTGGCTATAGTCTGGCTGGGTCCCTGCTAATCAGGGCCCCAGTCTCACTGATCTCTCTAAACAACTTGGTGTGCATATTAGATGCACTAGTGATTGGATACTGTGGTACCTTATGAGACCCTAGTATATGGTACCTTAGGTACCTAGGGCATTGGTACTTCACAGGCCTACCAGGGGCTGCAGCATGTATTATGCCACCCCTGGGAAGCATTCTCAATCTGACACCACAGGCATGCTGCTGCAGCCTGTGTGAGGTAGTGTTAGCACTCCTCACTGAGGTATAGGTTCCTATATCTCACCATACACACACATATAAACCTATCAGCCACCCCTCTTGCAGGCCCTAACAATCCTGAGGGCAGGGTGCTTGGTTTACTATGCGAGGGGGTGCTTCTGCATGAGCAGGACCCCTCTGCAGCTGGCAGAGTCTATTCTCTGCTGCTGTTTGTGGATGCGGTTAAACCATATACTCTTAAGTGCATTATAACCTCGCGGTAAATGCTAACTTTGGAATGACTGCATCAAAACATGTCGTGTTTGGTGTCAAACAACTTGGAATCATACCCCCACACCAGTAACTGGTGTGGGGGTATGATCCCACCCTTTTAGAGGGGATGACATGTACCCACTGTACTAAACGGTAGAAATCTCCTAGAGCCCTGGCATCACAAAATGGATGCCACCAGCACAGACACTGGGCTGCCCTCCTGCTGCTGACCGAAACTCGCAGTGGAGGAAGCCCAACAAAAGGTATCCTGTCACAGGGAGGTGTCACCACCTCCCAGACAGGATTTAGTGTATTGGAGCTGGGTGGGTGCACTCTTAGAGTGCTTTGAAGTCCTGCACTGGGGGAGCAGATGGCTCCTCTGTGCATATGCCAGCTCAAACCGGTTCAGGGGCTACCTGCCCCTGCTCTGGCACGAAACTGGACAAAGGGAAGTGGGTGTAACCACCCACTACCCTGACCCTCCTAGAGGAGTGATCATAGAGCTAGTCCCTCCCCTATCTCCACTATAAGATAGCAAGCATTGCCAATGCAATTCAGATTACCCTGGACGACGCTCTACAAAGAAGAATCCTGGCCCTTCGACGTTCCACTATCTTTGGAAGACTGAAGAATCTCCCTTGGAGTCAAGGAGTGACTCCCCTGCTTGGCAGGCACCTATAACCTCAATCAACGGTTGCAAACTTCACCGCTCCCGCCGGAGTCCGAAGTCCCTGCTGCCCAAGAAGCAGATTTCCTGACCTCTCGACGGCCATTTTGAGTCCCCAGCGAAGCTGTGGCATCTGGACCCCACGAGTGACGAGGAACTGCAATACCTGGGAACCGTGCACTGATTTCGGGAACTACAAAAAGCTTGGCATGACCAAAAGGCTGTCCTGACTGTTTACCAGCCAGGCCAGAAAGTGTTGGTGTTGGAGCCTGTGGCCCCAGCAGCTCTCCAGGACAAATGGAGTGGCCCCCATACAATTGTTGAGAAAAAGGGAGAGGTCACCTACTTGGTAGATCTTGGCACTCCCAGGAGCCCCCTTAGGGTGCTCCATGTCAACAGACTTAAGCCATATGTGGACAGGGCTGACATGAGCTTGCTCATAGCAACTGATGAGGACCAGGAGGAGGAGAGTGACCCTCTCCCTGACCTGATCTCCCAGAACCCTGATGATGGATCAGTTGATGGTGTTGCTTTGGCAAGCAGCCTCACTGAACATCAACAAACTGAATGTAGACAAGTGCTACATCAGTTTAGACATATGTTTATCCTGACCCCAAGTCAGACTTCCTGGTGCACCCATGTGGTGGACACTGGAAGCTGCGCTGTGTATGCTGGGAGGAGAGCTTGAGAGGATGACCCATCAGGGGAGCGGACGCGGGCGTGGGGGGACAGCACGGGAGGCTGCTGCAAACCCGAAACCCGAAGCTCGGACTTGAAGCTCGGAGACGTGGAGTGGAGTGGATCCTTCTGGTCTCTTCAGGCGCCATACTCGTTATACCTCTTCGGGCGCCATACCTTCGCCGGACCTTCGCCGAGTCCCGCTTTGTCAAGGAAAGTTAGTGGGAACATCGGACTTTTGTGCTGCTGCTGCTTGGAGGATTGTTGAGGGATAATAGCAGGGCTGCGAGCACTGTTGCCTGGCCAACCTGCTACACTTGGCCCGCTCTGCTTGCTCTCCCTGCTTACCCTGCCCCCTATACCCTCTAAGTGATTAAAACTCCTTCGCTCCTTTGCCTGCGGGAACCCTTGTGTGTGGCAACCTTGCTTTTTGTGGACTGCACTTTCTGGACCCTTTCAGCTCGTCACCCTGTGCCATACCTCGTTGGACCCGCATCATCAGGGAAGTTTGGTGCATCGGACTGGAGGACTGCTAGTAGCAGGGCTGCGAGCGCTGCTGCAGGGACTCCATTTCCCAGGAGTCCCTGCCTGGCCAGCTTGGCTCTCCGTGCTTGCGCCGCCCCCTGTGCACATTGAGCACACGGGAGGATCCCAGGCCAAGGACGGGACCGTCTGTGGCCATTTTATTTGGCCATTTTATTTGGCAAAATATTGGTAAAATAGTCGTAAGACATTATTGTAGATTTTGTGGGTGGTATTGAATAGGGAAGGTATTATATTTGTTAATTAGCCGTAAAGGGTAGGGTGTGTATGTTACGATGGCCTTACGCTCAGGGAAAACTAGAGTAGTTGCCATTAAAACAAACGCTGGGGTAGTGACGGGCACCATTGATGACTTTTTCACACGAACCACAAAAATCATAGTGAAAGAAATAGCACTTGCAGAAAAACGCCTCTCACTAGATATTGTTACGGGGAAGCCATCCTCTTTAGGGACAATTAGAGCTGCGGTAACCCCAGCTGAACGTATTGAGTTGGCCCCTTTAATAATCGCAAGCCCGATTCCCTGTGTGCTAGACGCAGTGGTGGATAACCGTCTTGCGGATAATGCACCAAATTTAATTGCTTCTAGTCCGTCTTTGGCTCTAGTAAGTTTTGTAACCCAATCACCTAATCTATCCTCAACCCCCAAACATGCTTCTCAATTACAAGAAGATTCAGAGCTAGATCTGGTAGAGCAGATTGAAACTAGTTCAGTAAGCCCTAAACAGGTGAGAAAGAAGAGAAGGGGAGGTCAAAGAAAGGGCGGGAATGCTAGGAGAATGAGGGCAAATAGACAGGCAAAAAAGCATATGTCTCGGGCTCTTTCAGAGCCACCAACTGAGGAAGGAAACCAGACTAACCTAGTGGATAATACAATAGTTTCCCAGACTCAAGAACCCTTAACTGAGGGCATTTTTCCAAAAATGGAAATATTAGTTAAATCCCTATTAATGCCTGTGGTTAACCGATTGAAGTTAATCATGGGAAAGTTAGATAAATTAGAGGACATCGCTAAAGGGAATATGTTGAAAATAGATTCATTGATTTAAAGTGGGAAGCAAAATAAGGGTATAGTTGGGACTGTGAAACAAGCTCCTAACATCTCCAAAGCGGTAACCGCAGTACTTACTGCCATGCCGAATGCCTTGCCAGCTTCAAAATCTAAAGGCACGGCTCAGGGGTTAACTGTTGTACCGAACGTAACTCGGTTGGTCCCCGTAGAAAAATCTCCTATCTTAAAACAAGGGTTGACTACAACTCATACTGCCGCCCCAATGGGTACTCAGCACATTAAGAAGAAGTCATTATGTGTAAACCTCCCTCCAGATTCAATTCCTTTTGTGGTTATTTTAACAGGGGTTCCTGAACTTGGTCCAAATGCTAAAGAATCTGATGGGGATTTCAAAAATAAGGTTTTATACTGGCTTAGGAGAAATAGAAGGCTACCCCCAGGGACAAATACGGAGATTATAGGTGTAAGGAGAGTACATTGGATAGAGCATAGCACCAAGGATCTCGAGGGTGATTGTGTAATTGTTAACCTCAGAGATACTTGGGCTGTTAAATATATATGCAGGAAACCCAGATTTGGCCGCCTGGGGGATATCCAGTCTATTGATCTACACTACTTTTATCCTCATTCGAATAATGACCATCCTTATGGGCCAAAGACCCCTGCCTGGGGACCAGCGTTTGGGTCATATAGACCAGGGGGGGTACCTCATGCTGCACATTTTCCACATTTCTTCCCGTTAATGAACCGGTTTGAGCCACTCATGGGCTTAGAGGGGGTGGATTGACTTCCTATGATGATTTCCACTCCTAGAGGGGTGGAGGATGATCATATAGACAATGTTATTGTTAATTTATTAAGTTTGGATAGGTTTGATCTGGTGAATGTTGTGACCCCTTGGGAAATGTCGGATAGAAACGTAATTATGCCTTTAAATGGGTTAATTGTTAAATTACTATCCAACAGTGAAAATTTGTATGACGGTGAACAACCTAATAAGGGGTTTGTTGGCAAGTTAAACCTCAACTTTAGTTTAGATCCACCAGGAGGGGAAAACCCAATTAATTGCAAAGGCATTGTGGTATCCTGCATTGAAGAAACTAGCCTTGTAAAGGAGACACTAACGAGTGAGTCTGATGTAATCAAACTGTCTGGAAAAGGGCAACAGGGTGGAGGGGGGATCCTGGCGATGAAAGATAATTTTCGCATGATATCCTGGAATGTAGCTGGTCTTTCCCGGAGATTGTATGACCCAGTTTGGCTGCAATATATCAAAACTTTTGATATGGTATGCCTCCAGGAGACCTGGAGTACTGGGGATCCAACCCTGGATGGTTTTCAAATGTGGAATGTTCATGCAGAACCCTCACAAGCAGGGAGAGCAAAGGGGGGGCTTCTCACAGCTATCTCTGTAAAATGTAGCCAAATTCAGGTGGTTAGGCTGGTTGAATCTGTTTGGTACCAGTTACTTATGATTAGGGACTTGTTTTCTGTTCCCTTACTTTTGATAAACTGGTATTATAACATATTTGACCAACATAACATTTTGGTTATAGAAAAATTACAGGAGGAAATTGTTGAGATAACAAATAAAGTTCTTCCCCTTTTTATTGTATGGATGGGCGATTTTAATTGCTTATTGTGCAAATTTAGTGGTACTAAAGCTTGTGGCTTGGTGGATAGTAACGACCAGCCCATGGCCCACTTTACCCATTCAAAACAGGGGGATGCATTGAATAGCATTATTATTAACAATGACCTATGTATTATGGAGATGTTGAGTTTTTCTGATCAGTTGGCCATCCCTACTTTCCATGGCTCAGGGGGTCGAGTAAGTACAATAGATTTTGTTATACTATCCATGGGTTATGCCCATTTTGTAAAGGATTTTAGTATCGTTGCAAACCCTGCCAGCGACCATAATCCTTTAATTGTGAACTTTTGCTCCCCCATTCGGAAAACTCAGCCCGCAGAACATGTGATAAAATATAATAAAAATCGGGGGGTTACGGTTAGGTCGGATAAGGTAAATGTGGGGCAATTGGAGGCAGATATTTTTAAGGAAAATGAGATAGGGATTTAAATATGTTTAATGCCCATGTCTGATCCTTTCCTCATTATTGATAATTTTAAGGCTCTTTTGGGTAACATTGCTTCCCACCTGATAAAAACAATAGGCGGGGGCCAAAAAAGGGGCCTCAAATGGTTTGATGCAGAATGCTCTGCTGCCCAAACAAGCATAACTAAGGTCTTACAACAAGTGCTGCTTGATAGAGACCTGGTTAGAGCGGCCAGGACGAAATATAAAGTTGCAATCAACAAGCGGAAAAACGAATTAAAGACCAAGGCTTGGGAGGATCTTATTAGAGCTGTGGAGTTGAGGGATACTAGCCTTTTTTGGAAGGTTATAAACCGACCTTTTTTTAAATCTGATAAGGAGGTAATACAAGTGCAAATAACTGAAGACTCCTGGGTAGTACATTATAGCAACATTTTTAATCCAAGGGAGGTAAAATTATCTGATATGGTGGATGTTGGTAATTTTAATAAGGAGACAGCCAAAGAGCTTAGTGCCTCACTGACTCTTGATGAGGTAAGGAGTGCTCTATGCAAGGGTTCCGCTTTAAAGGCCCCAGGGCCAGATGCAGTGCCCTTGGACTTCTTTAAATATAATTTGGATGTATGGGTGCCACTCATACTAAATGTATTTAGAGCAATAGTGGTTGGATTTATCCCAGCCTCTTGGAAAGATGCTCTAGTGGTTCCGATTTTTAAAAAGGGCAATAAATCGGACCCGTGCTGCTACAGGCTGATTTCACTATTAGATACGACCTGTAAATTAATGGGCAGGGTGATATTGGCACGTCTTGAAACCTGGGCGGATACAGCTGGTCTCATTGTAGACTCCCAATATGGGTTTAGAAGGGGCAAGGGAACCACCGAACAGTGTCTAAACTTGGCGCTAATTATGGGCAAGTACATGGGTGCCAAGCATAGTTCCATCCACTTGGCATTCATGGACTTGTCTAGCGCCTTTGACACGGTATGTAGGGCCAAGTTGTGGCAGATGATGGAGACTATGGGATTTGAAGAGGCATTGGTGTCTCTGCTCCGTAGACTACACGCTGCTACTACAGTTAGTATTCGTTATGGCCCGGGTGGGGAAAAAACTAAACCCATTCCATCGACTGAGGGTGTGCGCCAGGGATGTATCTTGGCTCCCTTTTTATTCCTGGTCTATACTAACGGGCTGGAAAGTTTTTTGCTGGAGTCTGGTGCTGATTTTCCACAGGCTAATGGTAAAAGGTTACCAATCCTGTCATATGCAGATGACACGGTTTTAATGACACTGACTGCTAATGGCATGCAGCTTTGCTTGGATGCCTTTGAGAAGTTTATGTGGAGTTTAGACCTGAAAGTCAACTTTACTAAATCCTTCGCCATGACCTGCGGTTTGAAAAGTGTCAAAACACGTAGATACAGGGTGAGGGACTCTATTATATTGAAGGTTGACAATTTTAATTATTTGGGCAATTTATTTAATAAGAAATTGAATTGGGATCCTTTGATAATAGCTCGGGCCCAAAAACTTTCACAATCTGCTGAAGCCCTTTTTCGATTTGCCAACAAATTAGGACAAAAACCAGTACCTACCCTAATATCCTTATATAAAGCCAAGTGTGTCTCGGTTGCAACCTACGGTGCTGGAGTGTGGGGCTCTCATAATATTGGAAAGTTACAGGTTATGGAGAATACTTTTATTAAGCGTCACCTAGCCGTTCCATCGGGAACCTCGAATAATTTCTGTCATGGGGAGGTGGGCATTGAGTATCTCAGCGAGATCATACATGTGTCTCCCCTATTGTTATTGGCTAAAGTTTGGCAGTCTGAAGATTTAAAACTATCACAGGAAATTTTGCAGGACTGTCTTAAACTTGACCATTGTATGAAGATCCCTTGGCTCTTGTATGTTAGGGATACTTTTTATAAGATTAGGTTAAATAATACATTTGATGGCCCAGACCAGATTGGTAAGGACTTTAAGCCCCTGATAAAAAATGCCTATCGTCATAACCTTGGTACCTTACATTCTAGCAAGTATCAATTGTACCTGAGGGGTAAGCTGTCTTGCCCATTTTATTTATTTTATATTACTCAATCGCAATGGCGTTTCTATTTGACAAGGTTTCGCATTAGCACCTTACATTTTTTACTTGCATTTCCAAAGCAAGGGGGGTGGTTCAAGAGTTTGCCTCTGTGTCCTTGTAATAACAGAGTTTCGCAAAGCACCATCCATTGTATTTTATTCTGTGCACTGTATAAAGCTCCAAGAAATAGATTTCTTAAACCAGTCTTGGTATCTTTTGGTTCCAGTTTTTACAGAGAGGCTTATGAACATTTATTATCCTTGTCCACCCCAAGTATTTGTAATGCTGTATTGAGCTTTATTAGATCGGCCCTTGCCATTAGAAACCTTTACTGAAGTCAGCGAGTGATAATATTTTATAATGGATTTACCTGTCAAATGTTATTTTTTAATGCACTGCTGAAAAAATCCTTATTGTATTTTGGATTTTTAGGTGTCTCTTTTAATATGTGTGTACTGTTTTTATTATATGTGTATACTTTTATGATTCCTTTTTGGATTCGAAATAAAGTTATTTTGACTTGACTTGAGACAGTCTGCCTGTAAAGAGTAAAATCTACAGGCAACCTGACCATGTCAGAGATTTTATCAGGACTGAAGTCCAGAAAATGTTGGAGCTAGGTGTTATTGAGCCCTCAGATAGCCCTTGGGCTAGCCCAGTAGTCCTTGTGCCAAAACCTCACACCCAGGGTGGTAAGAAAGAGATGAGGTTTTGTGTTGACTACAGAGGCCTCAATGCAGTCACCAGGACTGAAGCCTACCCAATACCAAGGGCAGATGAACTAATAGACACTTTGGCCTCAGCCAAGTATCTCAGTACATTTGACCTTACAGCTGGCTATTGGCAAATCAAGTTAGCTGATCATGCCAAGGCTAAAACAGCATTTTAGACCTCTGGTGGGCACTATCACTTTGTGGTAATGCCCTTTGGTTTGAAGAATGCACCTGCCACAGTTCAGAGGTTGGTGAATAAAGTCCTGGTATGGAAACCTATTGCTCAGCTTATCTTGATTATATTGCTGTCTTTAGTTCCACCTGGCAGGATCACCTGGTCCACCTCAGGAATGTACTGGAGGCCCTGCAGAAAGCAGGCCTCACTATCAAGGCCGCTAAGTGCCAGATAGGGCAGAGTCAGGTTGTGTACCTGGGCCACCTAGTAGGTGGAGGCCAGGTTCAACCATTGCAGAGTAAGATCCAGACCATAATGGAATGGGGAGCTCCAACCACCCAGACACAGGTGAGAGCCTTCTTGGGCCTGACTGGGTATTACAGGAGATTTGTTAAGGGATATGGATCTATAGTGACCCCCTTAAATGATCTGACCTCCAAGAAAATGCCAAAAAACGTTCAGTGGACAGCTAGCTGTCAAAAGGCATTTGATGACCTCAAGCAGGCAATGTGCACTGCCCCCATCTTACAGAGTCCAGATTACAAAAAGAAGTTCATATTCCAAACAGATGCTTCAGAGCTGGGTGTGGGAGCTGTACTGTCTCAACTTAATGATGAAGGTCAAGACCAGCCAGTAGCTTTCATAAGCAGAAGGCTGACCCCTAGAGAGAAACGTTGGTCAGCTATTGAGAGGGAGGCCTTTGCTGTGGTGAGGGCCCTGAAGAAGCTGAGGCCATACTTGTTTGGCACTCACTTCATAGTTCAGACTGACCATAAGCCCCTCCTATGGCTCAAACAGATGAAAGGTGAACATTCTAAACTGCTCAGGTAGTCCATTTCCCTACAGGGGATGGACTATACAGTGGAACATAGACCTGGGACCCAACATGCCAATGCAGATGGACTCTCAAGGTATTTCCACTTAGAACATGAAGACTCAACTGGTCAAGGTTAGTTTAATGTCCCAGCGTTTGGAGGGGGGGGGGGGGTTGTGTAGGAGAGTAGGATCTGCACTTATGTTGCCCCCACTTTTTTTCTGATGTATACACTGGTTTCTGGCTATAGTCTGGCTGGGTCCCAGCTAATCAGGGCCCCAGTCTCACTGATCTCTCTAAACAACTTGGTGTGCATATTAGATGCACTAGTGATTGGATACTGTGGTACCTTATGAGCCCCTAGTATATGGTACCTTAGGTACCTAGGGCATTGGTACTTCACAGACCTACCAGGGGCTGCAGCATGTATTATGCCACCCCTGGGAAGCATTCTCAACCTGACACCACAGGCCTGCTACTGCAGCCTGTGTGAGGTAGTGTTAGCACTCCTCACTGAGGTATAGGTTCCTATATGTCAACATACACACACATATAAACCTATCAGCCACCCCTCTTGCAGGCCCTAACAATCCTGCGGGCAGGGTGCTTGGTTTACTATGCGAGGGGGTGCTTCTGCATGAGCAGGACCCCTCTGCAGCTGGCAGAGTCTATTCTCTGCTGCTGTTTGTGGATGCAGTTAAACCATATACTCTTAAGTGCATTATAACCTCGCGGTAAATGCTAACTTTGGAATGACTGCATCAAAACATGTCGTGTTTGGTGTCAAACAACTTGGAATCATACCCCCACACCAGTAACTGGTGTGGGAGTATGATCCCACCCTTCTAAAGGGGATGACATGTACCCACTGTACTAAATGGTAGAAATCTCCTAGAGCCCTGGCATCACAAAATGGATGCCACCAGCACAGACACTGGGCTGCCCGCCTGCTGCTGACCGAAACTCGCAGTGGAGGAAGCCCAACAAAAGGTATCCTGTCACAGGGAGGTGTCACCACCTCCCAGACAGGATTTAGTGTATTGGAGCTGGGTGGGTGCACTCTTAGAGTGCTTTGAAGCCCTGCACTGGGGGAGCAGTAGGCTCCTCTGTGCATATGCCAGCTCAAACCGGTTCAGGGGCTACCTGCCCCTGCTCTTGCGCGAAACTGGACAAAGGGAAGTGGGTGTAACCACCCACTACCCTGACCCTCCTAGAGGAGTGGTCATAGAGCTAGTCCCTCCCCTATCTCTACTATAAGATAGCAAGCATTGCCAATGCAATTCAGATTACCCTGGACGACGCTCTACAAAGAAGAATCCTGGCCCTTCGACGTTCCACTATCTTTGGAAGACTGAAGAATCTCCCTTGGAGTCAAGGAGTGACTCCCCTGCTTGGCAGGCACCTATAACCTCAATCAACGGTTGGAAACTTCACCGCTCCCGCCGGAGTCCGAAGTCCCTGCGGCCCCAGAAGCGGATTTCCTGACCTCTCGACGGCCATTTTGAGTCCCCAGCGAAGCTGTGGCATCTGGACCCCACGAGTGACGAGGAACTGCAATACCTGGGAACCGTGCACTGATTTCGAGTGCAAACCCTAAACAACGTTCTACGAACTTGTGCTTTGGACCATTGGTGGCCCAAGTCCCCAGCAGGTCTTGTTCCAAAAATCAGCGGCCTACCCCGTCCCGAGTGACCGTGGGCTCCTGTGAAACTTTTCCTGTGGTGGCGTCTCCGCGATGCCTTGCCCGTTGACTAGTGGGTCCCCCGAAGACTTTCTCAACGATTCAAAGGGCTCTCCTGGTTGCTCCGGGCCTGCCCTCACTTGCCCTCGCTGGGTAAGTCCATCAGACCTTGCTAGTCTGCATCACCGACTATCTTCAGTCCACACGAGACTTGCAGCTGCCAAGGCTTGTTGGCTCCAATCCGGTTGCTGACACCGTCATCAGCTGCAGACGTCATGGGACACTCCGAATCCAGCTGCTGGTCATCGTTGATCTCTCCTGGACCTCGTGAGCGAAGAGACAAAACACCATCGACGACCTGAAGCGACGCGACATCTGTGGTCATCCATTTTGCTGGCCACCGGTCACTGGCAAGTGACTTTGAAAACTGTCCCTTCAATTTTCAGGTCCTCTTTATCTTCAATCCACCTCCGGATTCCAGCGGACACCTCTTCAGTCGTCTCAAGCAGCAAGTCTTCATTGGTCTCCATTGAAAACAGCATCGCAACCCGACACCAAAAGACACCTATGCACCCGGCTTCCCTGGGTGAGGTAACTCGTGCACTCCGGTGCCCAAGTGTGTGTTGGCCCTCGAAATACTTACCCTGTAAGTGGCTTGCTTGTGGACTTCCTCGAAGTGCCCTAAAACTTTAAAATACTAACAGCGACTTGCTCTATTGTAACCTACAGGACACCCGCGGCTGTGTTTAAACACTGCACGCGTCTCCCGTGGGCTTGTTACTTACCTGCTAACACTGCAGTAGTGAAGCCCCAGCAATTCCCAAGGCCCTAGGCTTTGTCATTTTGCAAGTCGAGTTTGTTAAACCATTTTTTTAGTATATGGTCTGGTACGCCCCTAGGGCTCCAGCCATATTTGTGCTTAATTTATTGAGAACTGTTGACATTTGAATGTTTATCTGGCTTCTAATCTCATAAAGAGATTAGTAGAGTGTGTCTAGAAATAAATACATATATATTTGATATATATACCTGTGTGGTGTCCTTTTCATTTGGTAATTCAAGAGATTATAAGGTCAAACAAGCTGCTTTACATTCCTCAGAGACTTAGCCTGAAGGCTGCTCTCCACAGCTACCACTAGGATAGCTTTCTTTAAAAGGTTGTCTTAAACCTATCTACCATAAAAGTCGAATTGGACTGGTGCAAGGTGGCCACTATAACTAGTGACCAGCATATGCCAGGCCAACTTCTCACAGGGACATACACAAACTATGTGTTCCATTGCTTCAGAGTGATAGCCGCACATCCTACCATTGCCTGAACGGCACCATTCAGGAAGGTTCTTTTAAAATGCCCAGACACACATCCTCAGAGCTAAAAACTTATGTTTTCCAATAATGCGCGAATGTGCTTGATAAATAGAGTGACTCGACGCCTGGTTTGAAATGAGAAATTACTGCCCAAGCGTGTTTCCTTTTTGACAGTGTTGCCCTGTCTGAATGAAAAGACCACAGTCTGACGCTCTTCTTGATTTTTTTTTTTTTTAAACATTTTTTTATTGTTTCCAAGACAACAATGCAATACAAACCCCTCCACCCCCACCATCGAAAGGAGAGCGTTACATTTATCAGTGTTGCCAAATGTCCAGGAACTTAATCCTCCTTCCCAGGTGGTCCCTCCCCCCTCCCCCTCCCCCTCCATGTCAGTGTGCCCCCCTCTGCTGTCTCCACTCCCGATGTACCCTTCCCCGACAATGAATCATGTACGGGTGCTCAACCGTCCCTAGGAAACCCAGGCTTCCCACACATCCCGCTACTTCTAAAACGTCCAGCACTCACCATTGCTCCTCCGCTACTCCCCACCCACCGCGTCCTCCTGCCTGTCAGAGGTGCTCCCCGCTTCCCCCGCGCCAGACATCTGCCCCTGAAGTTCCACCACCAGCGCCTCCCACGCTCGTGCCGTCGCCAGGGCCTTCTCATCTTCCCTCCGGAGGGCCAACTGCAACCGGAGCGTACCCTCCGCTCCAGCCCATCTCGCAAACGCCACCCTCCACCGCAAGAAACTAGGCCCCGCCCGGGATTTCCAGTGCATAGTCAGTTCCCTCTTGGCCATAATCAACCCTAAATTGTAGAACTTACTGGTAACCTTCGTCCGTCGGGTGTGGGGAAACCAAAGTAACAAGCAAGCCCCCATTTCCGGAGCAATAGAACGGTCTGTCACCCGATTCAGGCAATCCACAACATCTGCCCAATAGTCACCTAACTGCTGACGCTCTTCTTGATGGCAACCTTTAGCACCGGCAGAGAGGGGTTTGTTCCCCAGAGTTCTTTGACTCCAAGTAATTGTAAACTGTGATCCAGGTGTTGCTGATACTTCTGGCTGGTCTGGTTTTTCAATATTTCCTGCCATAGTCTGGCCTCCAGAGAACCCTCCCGGGCGTGGCGCAGTCTGTTGCAAAACTTTATTAATGCGCCAGCCTCTACGCCATGATGGTCTAGTAGGCCCAGTTTGAGTCGAACTTGGGCTGGCGAAGCTGATTTTGGCAGGCGAAAAGCACGTTTAAAAATTTTGAATGTTAGTTTGTTTAGTAAAATACTTGTGCCATTCGTGATCTTGTGCCCATACGACAGAGAGTTGGTTATCTCCGCCTTCATCAATTTCAGCATAGGGATTAGGCTTGGGCCAAGTATCTGTTTTGACAGTTTCGCGGCGGCGGCCTCTAATGACAAGGCTTTGGTCCTTAATGCTTGATGAATGAACATCTGGGGTCGAGAAAGATTCCCAGGTATTTGTAGTAAGGTGTTGATTCGAGCTTTGCATTATTGAAGTACCACCCTCCGCGAAGCCTCTTTTGATTCCTGAAAGATATTGTTTTAGTTTTTAGCAAATTCAGTTCTAATGAGTTTCTTGTGGTATAGGGAAGCAGTTCATCAAGTAGTCTCTGTAGGCCCACTTTTGTGTGGCTTAGCAACACCAAATCGTTGGCATACAGCAGGTTGCTGATGCGGGTTCCGTCTAGTTGAGGGGGGTGGCAGTTAACACTATCAAGTGATGGGGATAAGTCTGATATAAACAGGCTAAAAAGGAGTGGAGCCAGCACACAGCCTTGTTTGACACCGGTTTTGGTTCCAATCTTCCTGGAAACGTGGGAGCCTTCACCCAACTTGATTCTGATTCATGTTTCCGAGTGGAGTTGGACTATAGCGTGCAAAAGGGTCGTTGGTATGCCCAGGACTCTAGTTTGTGCCACAGCAGGCCCGGGGCACGTGGTCGAAGGCCGCTTTAAAATCGACAAAGCAGCAGGTCAGTTGAGTTTGTTGAGCTGCCGCTTTCTCCATCAGTACGGTTAAGGTAAGTAAATTAGTTGTTGTGCTAGTATTGGCCACAAAACCTGTCTGGTTAAAAGGGAGGCGCATTGTTGTGTCGGCTCAGGCCTGCAACTCTTCCAATAAAATGCTAGCATAATATTTGGACTCGACGTCGAGGAGTGCTATCTTTCAATAATTATTAGGGTAATTTCTCTTCCCGCCTTTATAAATTGGGTGAATGATAGCAACTCTCCAGGACTCTGGAACAATGTTATTTAGTCTGCAGTAGAGAAACAGGGGGGTCAGGTGAGCTGACCATAAGACGACATCAGATTTGAACATAGCCTGGGGAAGACCGTTTGGCCCTGGGGCTCCTTCATCCCTGGCTTTCCATATGGAGCATGAGATCTCGATTTTTAGTTCATCTGATGTCACTGTGGTCTCCGACGGTGAGTCATTGGTTTTCGCAGAGCCCTCATTTATTGGTTCTTCTGTCACGTTATTAGCTAAGTGACTAAGATCAGATTGTCTTGAGCTCTTGGTTTCCGGAGATGAATTCACGGTGTTGGTTAGACTGAGGGATTTGGGATGGTTGTCGTTTTTGTTGTGATCCCTAAAGTGAGATGATATAAACTGGCTCCATTCGTCTACACTGACGCTTGCATTACCGTGACCACTGCTACCTTGTAAGCCCATGTTTACGAGAGACCAAAATTGCTTTGAATTGAGATTTTTGCATTCGTGAATATGCTTCAGCCAAAATTGATCCGAAGCCACTTGTTTTTCCCTGCGTATTGCGATCTTGAAGCATGCTTGGGCGTGCTTCTAGTTGTTGCCTGGGCTCTTCCGTGACAGGCGGAGTGGTCGATTTCTGTGTGCTTTTAATTTCTTTGTGGCCTGTGAGATGCGAAATTGAAATACTTTTAGCGTAGTGCTCCTCTTGTGTGGCAATCCTTCAAGTAGTTGGTTTATGAAGCTAGCCCAGCCGCTGATAACAGATGTATCTGACTCCACTGGTAAGTGTAGTAGAGCTCTGCATTTTTCCATCAAAGGGAGAGCTGCAGCATCCAACCATTTTATTCACTTTAGGTTCTCTATGTGACAACCTGAATGGGTATGAGCGAGTTCCTGATGACATGGGCTGAAATGAAATTAAATGAAAAATTATATTTATATAGCGCATAGACTACCCGGAGGCCTCGCAGCGCTGTTGGCGGATAGTGTTATAATTTGAGGCCGATGGTCACTCTCGCTTTGTGGTGCGATGTATTTCCCTGCTCCCTCAGGTGAAATCCAAAAAGGAGTGGGTTCGGCCGTCTCTTCGTGTCCAGGCAGCAGGAGTGTCCGTATGAAGACGGTGAATCCTACACTGCTAAGCTGGATGACTGCATAAATGCATTGTTTAGAGACTGTAAGGATCTTAGCCCATGTATGCTATAAGAGGCACTAAAGGAGCCCTAATAAGTTTTTGGGGATCATTAACTTAGCCAATTTGCACCATAGAAGGGAACTGTATACCTTATTGAAAGCAGTGGTGAATTCAATAAAGGCTTTATAAATATGTTGTGTTTTTTGCCTCCTACATATTGTTCTGTTATTGAACGAATGGAAGATGGGTTATCTAAGCTGGATTGTTTATCATGCAAAGCCACCTATTGGAGGTGGATAACATTATCCAGTTTTGAAGGTGTCCCAAAACTGCTGTAGAATGTATCTAGAAGTGCAGTTTGTCTCTAATTTGAGGACTGTCGGAGATGCTCCATTTTACGTCTCACCTACCAGACAGCTTTTAGTTCTCTGGTATGCGAAAGCCTTTTGTGAAAGATGCCAAAAACCTACAGTGGACTTTGGCCCAACCCCTTGCCTACTATTGGTTGCTTTCGCTGTCAGTTTTCTTTGCTTGCTTTTGAATAAGTGGCTTTCCTTGTTCATCTTTTGTTTATCTCTTCCCTTCTTCTGTTTGCTCATCCCCTGGAGCATAGTCTTTTATCACGGTTTTGAATGGATGACTTGTGTTCTTCCACTGCTCACTTTTAGGGAATTGCTTTTTTTCTTTTGTTTTAGGTCGAGCCTGGCAGCGGGCATGCGTTGTCTAAAAGGCTAGTTGTATTTACTTAAAGGACTGTGATCCCGCCTCCTGCTTGCCATAGCTTCACTCCAGCGTCGCTCTTGTTTGCTGCTTCCTAACTTGTTTGTGCAGCAGATACCTCACTTCCGTTTAATGCCGAGGAGCACCGGCCAAGTACAGTTTCCTTACGCTTGCATTCTTTATCTGTTGTTATGGGAGAACTCTTTTGGTATTTTGGCTTTTCACCCATCACTGCTTGTTATTATTAGTTTCTTTCCAACCAGCCACTGGTTTCGGAATGTTCCTTTTGAACTTCCAAAATGTATGTTGGGCTAAAAAGGCTTTCTCTTTTCTCTTTTTTATATTTTATTAGCTTTCATGCTTCTCAAGGATGCTGCATTTTTTTTTTCATTGTCAACGCAGCACCCAAGTCACAATCGCCGTGCTTTATCTAGTTTTTTAATTCATTGTAAAGAGACTTTCACACTAAGAGCTGCACCCGTTTCACCAGTGCCGCTTTACTTGTTTTTCTTTTAACTACAGCTGGTTTTCCAGCAAAATGCCAGCCGCTACCTCTGAGGCTCGTGCGGTGCCCACTTTACACCGCTCCATGCTTGTTTTGTGTTTCTTTTTGTGCCGGGGACAGGAGTCAAGCTATCCTGGCTGATGACGGCTGATAGCCAGAAACCGGTCCTAGGATGCTTGATTCCGGTCCAGGGAAGACATGGCTTGGCAGTTCGGGCTGGACTGTTCCCATGAGGCACAGGGTCAAGACTGATTTGCATATGGCCATGTCTGAACTGGGGTGGTGTAGTGGGCAAAAGAACGATGGATTTAACCCAGATCTTTTGACTGGGGGAGAATGTATGCATTGTCAGCATTCCGTCCATCATTTGTTTGTTGTAACGCTTTTCGCCCTAAGTGGGATGGGTATTCCCAGACGTGGGACCCGTGCTCACTACGCCACTGGAGTCAAGCTATCCTGGCTGATGACGGCTGATAGCCAGAAACCGGTCCTAGGATGCTTGATTCCGGTCCAGGGAAGACATGGCTTGGCAGTTCGGGCTGGACTGTTCCCATGAGGCACAGGGTCAAGACTGATTTTCATATGGCCATGTCTGAACTGGGGTGGTGTAGTGGGCAAAAGAACGATGGATTTAACCCAGATCTTTTGACTGGGGGAGAATGTATGCATTGTCAGCATTCCGTCCATCATTTGTTTGTTGTAACGCTTTTCGCCCTAAGTGGGATGGGTATTCCCAGACGTGGGACCCGTGCTCACTACGCCACTGGAGTCAAGCTATCCTGGCTGATGACGGCTGATAGCCAGAAACCGGTCCTAGGATGCTTGATTCCGGTCCAGGGAAGACATGGCTTGGCAGTTCGGGCTGGACTGTTCCCATGAGGCACAGGGTCAAGACTGATTTGCATATGGCCATGTCTGAACTGGGGTGGTGTAGTGGGCAAAAGAACGATGGATTTAACCCAGATCTCTTGACTGGGGGAGAATGTCTGCATTGTCAGCATTCCGTCCATCATTTGTTTGTTGTAACGCTTTTCGCCCTAAGTGGGATGGGTATTCCCAGACGTGGGACCCGTGCTCACTACGCCACTGGAGTCAAGCTATCCAGGCTGATGACGGCTGATAGCCAGAAACCGGTCCTAGGATGCTTGATTCCGGTCCAGGGAAGACATGGCTTGGCAGTTCGGGCTGGACTGTTCCCATGAGGCACAGGGTCAAGACTGATTTGCATATGGCCATGTCTGAACTGGGGTGGTGTAGTGGGCAAAAGAACGATGGATTTAACCCAGATCTTTTGACTGGGGGAGAATGTATGCATTGTCAGCATTCCGTCCATCATTTGTTTGTTGTAAAAAGGGACAGGAACACAGCATAACATGCCCATTGTTATGGGTAGGAAGGTGGTATCCCAAGATAACAGCTTCTCTGTCTTTTGTGCGGCAGAGACGGGGACTATGTTAGCAGATAGAGCACTTGTTTTTAATGCACTTTGACTACTGGTGGTAATGGAAGGCGTGTTCTTTGTGCACTCTTTAGTGCCCTTTGATGATTGAACGGGTTTCTGGAAAGGAAGAAAGGAAACACAGGAAGCGGCTCAATCAGTGAGGCTCTGTGGCCAGCAGTCATCTGCTGCATCTCTCTGAGGCTAGTGTGTGCGCTGCATGTCCTAGTGCCTCCCTCTGACAGTCCTGGGACAATGGCACAGCTTCTGGCTGAGATCAAGGTATGCTGGTAGCAACACGTACTGCCCTGAGATGAGACTTTTAGTTTCCTTAGTTCATGCACCCTACCCCTTTTTGTCTACTGAATCCCACTTTTTCGTATCGCGACTTGTTTCAACTTGTTGAACACTTTCTTTTGTTTAAAGTCCCATCCTGTCTACAGTGCTGGCATTCCTGGCTGGGAAGGCATCATGTGTTTTCCAACTGCTTCCTGTGGCTCGTTGTTGCCTTCAACTTTTATTTTTCAAACTGAACACATTATTCTTTTCATGCATAGTTTTGCATGCTAAGAGCCGACACTTGGTGTGAGTGAGAAACTGAACATTTGCTTCATTCTCTGAATAAAAGTTAACCAATATAAGGTAACCAATATACCTGGCTGTTTAAAATTTTAAATTCAAATGGAAAGCCGCCGGGAAGAAGATTGACCAGGTTAGCACCTACAAATATCTAGGGGTGGAAATTGACTCAAGATTAAACTTCTAAAAGTATCTCTGTCAACGAAGGGCTTTAGCAAATAAATCTATTTTTGCCCTTAACCTAATAAAAAAAAAAGATGGCGAGCTTGTCTTAGTCATGCCTACTGCAAATCATTGGAGCCAAATTCTTGCCATCATTGAGCTATGGCTCACAACTCCTTAAGGGCAAAGATGTAACAACTCTTGACATTCTGCTGTCCGTTTTGTTCAAAAGCATCTACCGCATACCACAACACACCTGCCAAGCTCAAGTGCGCCTGGCATTTGGGCTCATGCATCAGCTCCCGGTGAGAATGGCTGCCTTAATCAAATTGTGCTGGAAGATGAGAGCCGCCCCACCTGTGTCCTTGGCCGCTTTGTGTTGGTCCGAAATGGAAAGCCAACACACGATCAAAAACAACTGGCCAACGGTGCTTTGTTAAGCTTTGACATCCCTCAACCTACATGAGGCTTGGGAGTTAAACATTGGCCACGCAGCATTTATAAAGATCGCTAACAAAGCTGCCAAGCTGAAATCGTAGTCTCTTAATAAAGTGGACATGGCAGAAAAGAAACACAGCTGGACAGTCCTACAATCATATAGCGCCTGGGGGCCCCAATCATACCTCACGTGTTGCATCTCTCAAACTATTCAGTATTTTTACTTAATAACACGAATGGGAGCCTTTCCTTCAAAAGACCAGGTTCCGCCCTGGCAACAAAGATGGTCAAACTCTCTTTGCTGACTTTGCGGTCGATTTGATGAAAGCCTACTACACTTTCTGTGCATCTGCCCTGCCGTAAACCACTTAAGACAAATTACCATGCCCCGCCTTTCGGGCCCTTCAGATAAGATCATGCTGTATCGCAGTACTGACATTATTGAACAGCAAATCAATTCAGCTCTCTTGTAGGGCCGCCGAGTTCCTACTACAAGTGAACAAACTATTAATGTCAACTCGGTCGGTAAATAATGGCCGTTGCGGGGCAGGGAATTTTTAGATAACGTTTTTAGAAATAGTCAGCTGAACTGTGCCCTTACATTCCATCATCATTTAAAAACTAATCTTTGCCAAGGCTACAAATAATCTGACATGCACCAAGCATGAATCAAAAAATTCCTGCAGGAACACTCGCGAATAGAGCACTTTATGTACTATTATTTTTATAACCATTGTTTTTGCACTGTCAGGAATTTTAAATATTTATTCTTATTTAATCTTTAATGTTCTCTCTTAGAAACATTTCTTACTCCATATTTCACTGCACAAGCATCTGCGGCATCTTCGATAATAGCAAAGTGCTCCCGTGCGATCTGTAGTATCGGGGAGCTGCACAAGCATCTGCGGCACCTTCGATAATAGCAAAGTGCTCCCGTGCGATCTGTAGTATCGGGGGAGCTGCACAAGCATCTGCGGCACCTTCGATAATAGCAAAGGGCTCCCGTGCGATCTGTAGTATCGGGGGAGCTGCACAAGCATCTGCGGCACCTTCGATAATAGCAAAGGGCTCCCGTGCGATCTGTATTATCGGGGAGCTGCACAAGCATCTGCGGCACCTTCGATAATAGCAAAGTGCTCCTGTGCGATCTGTAGTATCGGGGGAGCTGCACAAGCATCTGCGGCACCTTCGATAATAGCAAAGGGCTCCCGTGCGATCTGTATTATCGGGGAGCTGCACAAGCATCTGCGGCACCTTCGATAATAGCAAAGTGCTCCAGCAGTGCAAGAAGCAGGCGCAAATGACAGTTGCGCCCCAGGGCACTTATTGTAACAAGGACCTTGGTTTTCCACCCCAGCATCTTCAGGTGTTTTTTGGAGACCCATTTTCTTGATGATCACATAAATCTCCCGACTTATTTCGTCATGAGGATTTGTGCAGCTAAGTTTACTTCGACCAGGGAAAAGGATTCCGCCAGTACTGTTGTGTCTTTCTCTCTCATTGCAGAAAAACTGTGATGTTGCATCTTTACTTAAGTAAATAGTATGGACATTCAAAACAGACGTTTAGCAATATCTATTTATAGATGTGTATGTGTGTGATGGTAGCAACAGGGCTCAGCAAATAGGTGTGATACTTGGAAAATGATCCTATACATAAAGTGGGGATGGCAACACCACCTCGGATAGTCATGATATATCAGCTTTGTGATCTCATCAGTGTATGCTGTTGGAGGCTGGGTAGTGATGGTATGTTTGTGAGGTGTGTGGTAGTGAGCATCCGTGTGATAGGTTAGTATATGAGGGTGGTTTAATCGTGGGGAGATGATTTTTATTTCAAAGTACTTGTCAATTGCTATGAAAACAAAAATATGGTACACTTACATTGGATTTGTACAGTTGAAAACCGATTTTGTATCTCACAAATGTTTGGTGATCCATGTTTTTAAGATATGTATAATGAAAAGATATATTTTTGATAGCATGCTTTCAAATTGGGAAAAAAGGTAAAAATGAATCAAAATAAAGGAAAAAATGAATCAGAACTTTGACTAAAGATTGAACATGTGCTTATGGCAGTGGGTGGCCCTTAGAGCTTGTTTAAGCCCATGGAAAATACATTTTAGGTCGGGTTGGAGTTCTTTTTGCAAAAGCCTATATGTCCCATTTATTGATGAGTTTGCAGTGAATGAACAGAGCTCATGAACAACCTGCTTTCTGCTGGATTTTTTCTTGTGTGGTGGATATGTGTATTTATTTATTTAGGACCTTGTTTTGCATAGTAAAATTATTTTAGCACTATTCCTTCCCCATTTTCCAAAGTATTTTGAAAATCTTTAAAGTGGAGAGTTCTTTAAAAATGAGTTAAAGTTGTTTATTGAGATGTAATTAAACTACATTAGCATTGTAGTTTACAATTTCTTCAAAGATACAGCGATATAATGTTACCACCTATAGTACTTTTCACGAGACCTATGTGTTTAGTAATTTTACACCTCTTTGCATCCAACAGACAGCAGACACATGAATACATTATAAAATGATGAAGAAAATATTTCGGTGTGTGACACGCATCCGAAATTTACAAGAAGAAGCAGAAATGAGAGTGCCTAAAATTCAGAAGTGAGTGGCGCTGTAAGAAGGACAACTCCCACATGAACAGATACTGCCCCCATGAAGCAGACGTGCAATCCAGTGAATGTATGCATCCATAGCTCCATGCCACAGGATTCAAGATGGGACAAAAGTAAAAAGGACAGTGAAACTGTAAAACCACACCAATCAAAGAAATGCATCCATCTTCAGCCTAGAATGATGGAATCAAAGCAGTTGAACTCATTATAGCCACCAGAAAAAAAGAAAAGCATAAAAATCATGAATTGTGAACCAGAGAATTGAAAGTTGAAATCAAGAGGTGTGCTACTTACCATATGCAGCAGTGTACTAAAGTGCACTGTTTCTGCCAAACTACCTATATTTTGATGTCATGCATGCACACATGTACCCCAATATGAAGACAAAGTCTGCTGCTATGCACGCATCATGAATGTGGCAAGACCCTTAGTGAGCAGTGAACAGTACTGTGAAATTGAAAAAGTCCCATATTGAGTACCAAATACGTACAGTGACTTTCAGAATATCTTTAGTTCTTCCTAAAACATGGAGTTTGATCAGCCTCCTGGGGCATTTGCAAGCAATATAACCCACTCTGAAACACTAACCCTAAAATAAAAAACATATACATACAGCAAATGTACAGTGTGTTAGTTCCACAGTAAAGTGATACGAGCAAGCATAAATAAGAAAAAAAAAAAATGTTTCTTGAGCGAGTGAAGACTGTTATTGGTCAGGATACCTAACTGTCCATACATGGGTGACTATATCTTGCATGAGAAGAACTGTACAATAGCAGTGACTGTATGATGATTGTTTAAACATTGTCAAGACAAAGGGTTCACCCGCCATTGAATATAGGCGAAATAAAGTGCAAACAATGTGACATGAGTTTTAGTCATTTGGTGCTTTAAAGGATCGTCTCAAAACCCTTAAAAGAGGAAAAAACAGTTGTGTCTCCAGTGTCAGGAGAGCGTTATCAACCCACCAGACCTAAGTAGTTAAAAAGCAAACAGTAGAAATAAATAATCAAGTGTCATGAGTTTCATCCACTCATCAGAGCCTGGAAACCACCTACAAACCTATTTAGGGGAAAATAAATTTACATGCAATGAATGTGGCAAAAGCTTTAATCAGTCATCAAACCTAAGGACCCATCAGCGAATACACACTGGAGAAAAACCATATATGTGCAGTGAGTGTGGAGCGAGTTTTAACCGATCATCACACTTGAAGCGACATCGCCAAACACACACAGGAGAAAAAAGATATGTATGCAGTGAATGTGGAAAGAGGTTTAATGTGCTATCAAATCTAAAGGTCCACCAGCGAACACACTCAGGAGAAAAACCATACAAGTGCAGTGACTGCGGACTCAGCTTCAGCTGCTCAACAGGCCTAAGACACCATAGGCAAAGGCACACAGGAGAAAAACCGTATAAGTGCAGCGAATGTGGTAAGGGATTTAATGAATTTTCATTCCTAAGGATTCATCAGCGGACACACACAGGAGAAAGACCATTCCAATGCAGTGAATGTGGGAAGAGGTATTATGAGTCATCAAGTCTAACAATCCATCAGCGAACACACACAGGAGAAAAACCGTTCAAGTGCGGTGAATGTGGGAAAAGTTTCCGTCAGTCATCGTGCTTAAGGCGCCATCAGCAAACGCACACAGGAGAAAAACCATACACATGCAAAGATTGTGGGAAGAGCTTTCAGCTTTCATCAGTGCTAATACGTCATGAGCGAACTCACACAGGAGAAAAACCTTACATGTGTAGTGAATGTGGGATGGGTTTTAGCCAGTCATCTGCCTTAAGGCGGCACCAGTTAACCCACGCAGTGAAGACTGAAAGAAGTTCAGTCAATCATGAAGCTTAAGTGTCTATCGTAGAACACACAGTAGAAAACCTTAACAGACAGTCAGCATGGGATGAACTTCAGCCATCTGTAAATGCATGCCAGACAAGATACTTTGAGTTGCAATGAGTGTTGAATTAATTTTAGCCACTTGTCAAGAACGCACAAGCTAACCTACACAGGAGAAAAATGCATATATTCAGAATTATGGTTGGAGTTTAAATCACTCATTATATTTAAGGTGTCAATGAACAAACACTACATGTGCAGTAGGTCTGGGGTCAACGTCAGTCAACCAGCTTTAAAGCACATCTGCAAACATACACTGGAGCTTAAGAAGTCATCAAGACCAGGTCTCCATCAGTGAGTGCACATGGGAACAAATCATACATGTATATTGAATGTATTAGGAATTATAATCCACCATTGATGTTAATGGCCCATTACTAGATGTGCTTGAACAAAAAACATAAATTTGCGGTCATTGTAAGGCAAACCTAATTAAATTATCGGTTCTTGTCATAGAGAGGCAACTAGGCCTTAAATTCCAGGAATTGCAATTGGAGATAAGCAGCAAGTGAAATATAACTGAGACTTTTCAGGATCTGTATTACATGCAGTAGGATTCATGGATGAAAAAGAACTCAGAGCACCTGTGACAATGCTGCTACTTAGATGTATATATGAAATGAATGTTAGAAGAGTTCTAACTTAAATACCCATTATAAGTACACAAAAAGAAACCTCCTGAATGTATATGAGCAGATGTTGAAGAAGAACTTAAAACTTTGCTGCAGAAAAAGATCTCGCCAAGAAGTCCTGACTCAGGAATGAGGTCCATTCCTAAAAATGCTCATTATTACAGAGCTCCCCATGAGGACACGGAGTCGTATCATCTTCATAAATTTTTAGTTTGCAAAAGGTTGTTGCAGGTGAAGACTTGGCCCAGAGGATCATAACAATTCTGCCAGTAGTTCTATAAATGAATTATTATGTCATACGTAAAGTGCAAAGCTGTCTAATAGATGTAACGGCGATGTTAGCTGAGTATAAGTGTAAGAAATGTGGAGATTGTTAACCTGACTGAAACAGCTATATTTTTAAGAGTTTTTTTTAAATGACGATTTGTTAGGTGAAGCACGAATGGTGAATGGAAGAGTGTTCCAAAGTTTAGGAGCCAAGAAAGAGAAAGCGAGCACGGTGTACAGAGGATAACACCAGCAACAGTTGCATGGAAGATCTAAGGGAACAGGAAGGAAGGTAGGCCTGAATTCTGTTCCTCAGATAGTCTGGGACTTCATTATAAAAGGTCTTAAAAGTAAACAGGAGACATTTAACTATGATACATGGTGTACAAGGAGCCAATGATAAGATTTTAAAAGTCCTGACTACAATTCCTGTTGTGGAATATTCAACAAAAATTGAGTGGTGGCACTCAATCCCTCAAAGATGCTGCAGCAAGTAGCCTGGAAGCCTCAAATATAGGCGGTTTGCATAGTCCAGGCGAGAGGTAATCGGAGAGTGAACAATAGTAATCTTAGTTGATTCTGACAGTAGTCTCAGAAATGTTTTAGGACTTTTTAACTCTGGCACAAAGGAACGAGCTTTGTCGATCCTTACTTCACAATTCCTAACCTCCTCCACAGGGGAATGAGGGGGCCAAGTTCTGAAGGCCACCAGGCACCAGACCAGATAGACGGCTAGCAGCGGAAGAGCAGGACTTCCATTTTTGAAAGGTGTTTCTTGCTCAGAGTCATCTTGTGGGTACCTAATGCCTATGAAAAGTGACCTGCCTAATTGCTTCAGGCTGTTTTCACTGCCAGACTGGTTTGGTGTTTCCAAGAGTAGGGTCGGGAGGCCAGCGTGCCATGTTGCCCTTGTTATTTAAGATAACACCCATACAGGCCCACACTTTATCTTATTTTGCCATTGTCCTTTGTGTTATCTTATAGGACTCGATTTGTGTCCTTTCTTGAACTCTTTGGCGATCAGAAGTTTTACGTCCACCTTTTTTAAATCTGCTCTGTCAAACTCACAGTTTATATGTCTTTCTATCGGTAATTACCAAAGGACTGCCTTAATGTTGATCTAGATTATTGGCACTCTGAGGAGTTTGTCATTTGTGTGATTTAATTTATGTTGACTAATGTTCCCATATTGAATGTATGTATAGATGCCAGTGATTATTGGTTGCTGCTTTTATGATTGTAATTGTGGCTCTACTTGCATGTACTTACTAATTATTTGATGTTTCATCTTATTTGAATGCAAGTTTGTACAGTGACTGTTAAGTTGTATTGTTATAGTCCATAATAATGGAAATAAATTATTGATTGTTGATGTTAGACAGGTTTACCACCCCATACTTTAATGGCTCTTGCAGCCCCAAGTACAAGACTGTGCAACCCTGATGACTTGATAATCTGCAACTTTTTAAATGTCCAGCAGACGCAAGGCACCCACAACAGAACCTATAACAGACCCACCAAGGTGATTATATGCAGCCCAAAAGGCAAGTCTAAAACTAGTCGATCAACGGGGTCAGTGGAGGACCTGGAGTCTGCATTCATGGTACACAGACTTTAAGATTCGTTATCAGTTGTGGAACCAACTCACCTCAACACAGATTTAAAAAAATCTGTAAGTTCTTGTTAGAGATTTAAAGTAAGACTCAATCCCCACTCTGGTGTCCACCTCACGTACCAGAGTTCAGGGTCTCTATTTTAAAGTTAGCCCACTGCACCATTATAGCAGGAAATCCCTGGATCCCATAGATCCTAGATGAAATGGTTCTGCATTCAGGGTGATTGGGTGCAGCCAAGGGAGCACTACCTGAGTGCCAGGCCTGATAGGGAAGCAACCTCTGTGTCCCTCTAGAACATATACAGACTCTCTAAGGTCTAGGAAGGCCGAGGAGGGTGTAGCCTCCCCAAAGATGATGCTACAGGAAAATTAAATGCATTTCCTTATCCTCAGCCCAATCTTTGTCTTTGGACTGTAGTCGTGTCAGTGGACGGCAAGGATCTTGCCACTCGTGATGCCACAGTTTGTCAAGATAACCTATGTGCAAGATATATTGTCGACTTTTCCTTGTATACATGTTCCTGGTCAGCTTGCTCTGCGGTTCGGATCATCTTTTACTCACCTGACAGCAACAAGAAACAACCAAAGCCCAGTCTTTTCCTGATTCATAGAGGAAGGCACCATCAGCATGGAGACATTAGCAGAACGCCTTGTGACCCCAAAGAGGTATAAGTTACCGGCTCGAACTGGCAGGTATGTTTCCTAATTTGAGGGCCTAGGTAGGAAACCTGGCCTTATGAAGGTCTTGCTTTATTCAAAGTTAAAATATTTTTACACTCATAATTAACTCTATCCTTGATCAAGTTATATTTGTGGTCTTTTTCCTTCTAAAGGTTTTCTGAATAGAAATAAGCCTTATACAAGTATTAAAAAAAAAAAAACTGCGAAAAATAGAATATGATGAAAAACTGTAGACATGCAAATGGTCCAGTGTGAAAGTATAAAATTGTTCAAACAACTATAGAATGATCAACTGATTTCAGAAATGATGTATAAAATGAAGTTTGACAAAGGGTAAGTGAGAAACAGGAGAAGAAATTTGGTTTCATCACAAGAAGAAACCTAAAAGAATAATACATGAGAAACATTGGTAAAAGTACAATCAAACCCAAAATGTTGGGAACAGAGTTGCTTAATAAGCGGTGGCTATTTGATATGAAATACAATTATTAAAAAAAAAATAATAATAATAATCAAAGAGGCTTTCTGCCAGGAATCTATATTTGTAGAGTACCTGATAGCACATTTGGGGATAGGATATTATGGGATTCCATATGGATTCTCACTTAGTGAATAAATCCTTTGGCTATATTTGAGTTCTTTCAACTGTGATTGAAACATACTCCACAAGCATTGTTAGTTGATTATTGTTAGTCTTCCAATTTGACATAATGGCTCCAATAACAAGTTGCACAGCACTGACTGTGTGCAAATGACATACCTAATTACCGTACAGTAACACCCTGGCAGTGCTGTGCAATTACAAGTTAAGCCCCTCCGAATGGAGAATAATTGTGCAGACACAGAGTTACCATGTGGTATTAAATACAGTGTTCCCTATTCCAAAGAGTTTAACTCACACATTAGCAGGCGGAAAATGGGTCTTAGGGATGGGTGATGGGGGGACGGAAGGGAAGAATAGTTCTGACAGTGTGGGCATTGAATGCTCCCACCTGGCCACAGAAACAGGTTCTGGTGGGTCTGGATTACGAGGCCTGCTTGCTTTTGCATCAAAAGCCTCATGGGATTTTACCAGTTATGTTTTTGCCCGTAAAAACGGGTCCAGTGTTCCACCACCCTGGAAACTCGAGTGTGGGCTCACCGAGTCAGGTGTAATCAGGCAGAGCGGAACTACCCTGTGAAATTCTGGTCTGTCCAACCTGGGCCTGTTTGTTGGAAGGTAACAGCAATAAATAGGCCAACAATCTTACCCATGGAGGATCAGCATTCAATTCTCCAGGAAGCTGCCATGTAAGGTATTGCAAAGGTTGTTCGATACATCGGTCCGTGAAAGCTGAATAATCCTCCTCATGTTTGCAATCAAAACCTCGTAACTGTAGGACAATCAGAAAGCATACGACTATAGCTACCAACTGAATAAGAACATAACCAATAAAGGGCAGAGTTTGAAGAATATATTTTGTGTATGGAATAATAACTCTGTGGTATAAGAAAGCATGTGTTTCAGCTGTGCTGGCCTACCTAGGGGTAAAGCAGTTTTCAGTAACGTGTAGTAGGCAAATTAGTGTTCTGGTCGGTTTCCTAAGTCAATTAATTTTTAAATGTAAACAATTTTTGAAACCGAGCAATAGGGTTCTAAAGTGAAGTCCAAGTAATGGTGCTAATGCACAACAAAAAAATATTTTCCAAATTGATTTCAATTGTTCAAGTCTTGTCTTTTATTCTTTGACAGAGCTTCTTCGGTGAGAGCCCCCTGTCAGCCAACACGTGTTTCGTCCTGACTATGTTACGTCATGGACTTCATCAGGGCTGCAGGCAAACAAAAAGTATATGATAACCAAAATACATGAACATATATCGCTAATCAAAATTCATACATCTAAATTAACATAGTGAGCTATAGTCTTGAGAATACAGTTTATGATGCTAATTAGCCTAATAGGTATAAATGGTGATCGGAGCAAAAATTATAATATAGTGTGTTCACCGAAAAGTAGAAAATATTCTGTGATTATAGGAAAAGAAATGAAACGCCAGAAGGGGAATAATTTGGTAGAAAAGAACCTGATAACAAACCAATAGGAGTGAAGAGAGAAAAAAAAACAAGGCTATATAAACCTTAAAGACGAAACCATTATCTTAACCACTAATCTCCTAGGTAACGGCAAAAATTTCATGAATTAATAATAAACACCAAGTGTATTCTTACTGCCTAAGACAGTACCACTGTGTTGAATCGTAAAAGAATATAAACTCACCTATATAAAGTTTAATCAAGGGCTTTAACTATTAGGTCCAGAAGCCTAATGTTGCATTCATGAGCTAAAAATGATAAACAAAAAATTATCGACTTGAATAGTTCTGGTCCAAATAGATATCCTTGATAGGCGCTAGCTTAAATATACAAAAAAACATACCGGTAATTTCCAGCAAGTGGACTTATTTCGAATTCTTCACGTTTTACCGATCTGTAGTATTCCGCACTAATAATTAGTCATTGTTCCCTAAAGTAAAGAAAAATACCAGACGATAACATACTTGTCTGATAATAACACGGACTCAAATATGAAATGGCTATCGTCAATAATAAGTGGATTTAAGGTAATCTCGACAACAAACAGCCAAGAGAGAACCTGATATCAATATGGTATCTTTGTCGTGTTAGGTATCCTGTCACATAATCACGAAGCAAATTAGTGAGCCCTATTGAGCTCCTATGCCATGTCCAACTAGACTTATTACTTCAGGCGGTCAATGTACCATATATAATAAAATCTTGTGCGAACAGCGCTTACCTATAAGTATTCAGACCGGTCCTGTATCTTCACATTTACCGATCTGTAGTATTCCGCACTAGTAATTAGATATGTTCCCTAAAGTAAAGAGAAATACCAGACGATAACATACTTGTCTAATAATAACACGGACTCTAATATGAAATGGCTATCGTCAATTGTCAGTGAATTTAAGTTTGTCTCGCCAGCAAACTGCCAAGAGAGTACCAGATATCGATATAGTGTCATACCCGTGTTGGGTATCCTGTCACATAATCGCGAAGCAAATAGTGAGCCCAGTTAAGCTCCTCTGCCATGTCCAACTAAATTAATTACTTCAGTTGGTCAATGTACCATATATAATCAAATCTTATGCTAACAGCGCTTACCTAAAAGTATTCAGACCGGTCCTGTATCACGACCGCGTATCATTGTGTCGGCGTCTACAACCGGCGCCATCTTAGAGTGGGAATAAGTAGTCCAATTAAATAACGGACTAACACGTACTGCTCTCATATCTCCGCTGAACGCCATCTTAGAATGGTTAATCTTCAACCTGAATCTCGATAAATTAATGTCATTAACTAGGCGTCAGCAACGAGCGCCTTCTTGAGTTGGGATAAGTAGTCCAATTAAATGACGGACCAAGAAGTGCTATTATTATGTCTCCAATGAGCGCCATATCAAAACGGATGATCCTCAATATGGATCTAGATAGTATATAATGAAAGTAAGGGCCTGCTATATAAAACACTATACTATATAATTAATCTTTTTCTTTTCTACTCTTTGCGGCTGCTGGCTACCTGTACTTCATATTATTAAATTAGAATCATCGCATCAACACGACAGTTTCTACGTGACGCGCCCTTTTTCATGTAATGTCAATGTCTTTGAACAATAAAATATTGAGTGCTCTCTAGTAAATTAACATTCAACTAGTGTAAAGCTAGACACACCATATAAAGTTATTATCTCAATTTAGATGGGTATAAGTATTAATCAATCAATAGCAATACAGAAAATCGATTATTAAGTGATTTGCTGACTCTAGAAGAAGAAAAAAAGGAAGAAAAGAAAAGTACCAATTGCCACAAGTCAACACCAAAGTAAAGCCCCACCATGACAGATTCCCTGTGTGGCAAGGTCGACAGTAATAACCAGTATAGTACTTTATATACATTGTAATGGAAAAATGGGTACAGTTTTCCAGTAAATACATTGAGAGGCTAAAGGAGGAGGTTTATAATAGAATACCAAAGAGTAATTCACAATAGCTGTATCATGTGTTACAGTGTTGTTACTACTAACATTATTATCAGAGGCTGACGTGAAATAGGAGACATATGGAAGCACATTCAGTTATGCACCCAAGAAATACTGTAATTCATTTTCCATATTAATCCCCTTATTCACCGCATGTAGCCTCAGAATCCAGCGTGCTTCAGTCTGCCGCAGCTTTAATTCTCGATTTCCACCTCGGATATCACTAGGTACTGATTCTAATGCATGAAATTTAAATTTCTGAGACTTGTTCTGATCTGAACATTCTAAGGCATGATGAACTATAGGATATCTATCATCCATATATTTTAATGCTCTAAAGTGCTCAGCAATTCGAATTTTAAGATTCCTGACCGTACTGCCCACATAAATCTTCGAGCAATTACAAATAATAACATAAATGACAAATTTGGTGTTACAGTTAATGTACTCGGTTATATGAAACTTTCTAGATCCATTAAAAGAAGAAAACTCCTTGATTCCTGATAAGGCGTGTTTGCACATGCTGCAATCACCGCATTTATGGAAACCCAAGCTTCTGCTCTGTAGCCAGGAAATATTTATGTCTTTTTTCTTCGGGTAGCTCGGGCTTACCATGTTGCGAATTGTTAAGCCTTTGCGGTAAGTAAGGCTAGGGTAATTGGTCAGGATCTTATTGAGATTTTAAATGTACAACTATATTTATTTGCATCATTTGAAAATAATAGTGAACGCATTTTTGACTCTAGAACAATTTGAGTCTGAAGTAGCTTGATTGATATATAAAGCATGTCAAGTGTGCTCTGTTGTTGGGTAATTGTTAGAAAATCACCCTCTTGGAAGGCTCACCCCAAACTTTTTTCCTTTCTCCTCTTTTTGCTGAATTCTTTTTTGTTGGCCTTAGAACTCTAAGCAGTTGGTCAGTGTTGACCAGTGCTAAAGCGTATGTGCTCTCTCCTCTAAACATTCGTTTACACCTTTTTGACATATTTAATTTACTTGTAAGTCCATTATAAACCGGTATACCATATACCCAGGGCTTGTAAATGAAATGCTACTAGCGGGCCTGCAACACTGATTGTGCCACCCACACACATAGCCCTGTAAACATGTCTCAGGCCTGCCACTGCAGAGCATGTGTGTGCCATTTTACTGCCACTTCGACTTGACATTTAAAACCCTTTGCCAAGCCTTTATTACACATAAGTCACCTCTATGGTAGGCCCTAAGTAGCCAATAGGGCAGGGAGCTGTGTAGGTAAAAGGTAGGACATGTGCTTTTAGGTTTCGAATGTCCTGATATTGAAAAACGCCCACATTTATTTTTCACTATTGTGAGGCCGACTTCTCCCATAGGCTAACATTGGCAATTCCTTAATACTCTTTTAAGCTGTAAATTATGATCGGAAAGGAGTAGCTGTGTCATGTTTTATATTTTTGGAATGGTAATGATAAATCCTCTTTACTGCTAAAGTTGGATTCAACATTACTGTTTTAGAAATGCCACTTTTAAAAATGGACATTTCTCTGCTCTGATAGCTCTGTGTGCCTGCAGCCTGTCTCCAGTACATGTCTGAGATGGGTGAGAGCTACACATTGTGCATTCCATCTAGTCAGCCACAGATGCAGGATGATTGGGTGTGTCTGAGTACTTATCTGCATTCTGATGGCTCTTCCTGGGCAGGAAGGGAGGGAGGGGCCGACACATACACCTGAATATGCAGTGCCCTGTCCCCATTGAAAGGGCTTATTAGCCCCTACTGATAGTCTGGAGCCAAGGCTGGGAAGAAAGGACCTCTGTGCACTTTAAAGACCACTTCGAAAGTACCACTGGGTATAAGTACTGAGTCACTGACCCCACCAAATCAAACACTACTGGACCTGTGAAGAACTCTGCAAGGAGGAAGGACTGCTGTGCTGCTACAATGACTGCTGCTCTGGAAGAACTGCTTTTCTGTTCTGCGCTGTTGTGCTGCCCTGCTGCCTTCTATCCTCTGTCCTGCTGAGGAAAGCTCTGGACCCATCTCACATGAAACCAGAGTGACTCTAAGGGCATGCTGGCTTGCCCCCTGTTCTGAAGTCTCCGGGACATCAAAGTCTTCCTACAATCCTGCAACAGCATCTTGACTCTGCCATCTGTGAGTCCTGCCCTGCCAAATGGTGCCAATCCAGTTTGGGCCTTTGGAAGTGAGGTTTTCTATGCAGCAACTTGCGATGACGACCCTTTGCCGCTGATGCGCCAGTCAGAACTTGATGCATTCACCCGACGATGACACAGCGCCCATCTTCAGTACCACTCATCGATGAGGCATCAACGACAATGCATCAATTATGAATCCCTCGGATCGATGACTACACATCGCCTCCCTGCTCCTCGCATCCCGACCGCAACGTTGACGCAGCCCCCATCCAAAGCTACTGTTTCAGCGGGCCAAGGTTGGTCCCTGTATCCGTCCGGCGCTCCATCGCGGTCAGCCTGAACGTTTGGATCTACCCTAGTCGAGTGCGATCAGATGTACCTGATTGGCGCTTTAAGACTCTTAACCGCTATATTTTTAAATATTCTTTAAAAATGAATAACCGAGGTTCTACTTGTTGGATTTTTGTCATTTTGGTCTTAGTTTACTCATAAAATAGTCTAGTTTCCTAAACCAATGTGGGGTATTTTTTAGTGTTTTCATTGTGTTACTGTGTGTGTTGCTCAAATACTTTAAACATTGCCTCTTTAGATAATCCTGACTGCTCTGTGACAAGCTACCAGAGGGTGAGCACAGGTTATCCTTTAGTGTGTATCTAGCTTGCCCTGACTAGGATTGTGGTTCCTGCTTGAACAGGGTGCTTACCTCTGCCAACCAGAAACCTAGTTTCTAACATTGGTGATCAGCAGTGAAGATAGGATTTGTGTTTGTGCAATAATTGTTCACTACTACTTGTTGGAAATGGGGGTCTCTAGTTGGCAATGGCTGGCCACTGTCCAAGTAGGGACCCTTCTTCCTAAGTCAGAGTAAGCGGGCTACACCCTTTGATATCCCCTGCTTATCCCTGTGGTAATGTACCACGAGCAGCTAGGCTTATCTCAGAGGCAGTGTGTGAAGCATTTATGACCATACACAGTCACACAGTGAAGAACACTACAAAGGGACACCACACAAGTAGTTATAAAAAAAAGTATCTTTATATATATATATAGACTTAACACAAGACCAATAACAGTAAAAAGCCACAGTACTATGAAATAGGGTTACTCTTGAAATGCTGCAAAAATAGTTCAAAGTGTGCAAAGAGGAGTTCAGTTCAAGGCAGTGGTCTCTGCGACCCTTTTACTCACCAAATACCTGGATTCTGTAGCAAAGCTAACAAAATGTCGCTAAGGAGCTGTAGCGATGATTTTCCTCACGCGTGACCAGCGACAAACTTCTCCACGCTAAGCCAGTGATGCGTTGAAATCCTTGCCGCAAGAGAGGATGATGCGGCGAGCCTGTTGCGTGTGCGATCTTGATGCGATGAAAAGAAATGGCGCTCCCCGAGGGAGCGACTATCCTGATGCGCTGCGATGAAAATGGCAGACGCTCGACGTCCGCGCTGCGATTATCGTGAAGCGATGAACTCGATGCGAGGATCTTCGGTTAACGAGCACTTGGAGGCCCGCAAGCATGCGATGCGATGATCTTCGGGTTAGCGAGCCTTTGGCAGCCCGCAAACGTGCGATGCGATAATCTTGTGGTCAACGAGCATTTAGCAGCCTGCAAACATGTGATGCGATGATCTCAGGTAGCGAGCATGATTTTTCGTACGCACTTCAGCTGCGGCGGCTCGCAAACAGGCGATAGCGATGATTTTCAACACTCTTTTCTCTGGAGTAGAACTAGAGGCCCTGGAACTCACAGGAGCCTCACCTGTAGATAGAAATCCTCGCTGGGAAGAAACAGGAGGCTGGTGGTGGAGTCTGATGTGCCTGAGACTCCAGCAGGAGGCTAGCTCTCTTCTAGCCCTTAGGTGATTGCTGTAGCAAGATAAAATACAAGTTCCTTCGAAGTCCTTTTCCTCTTCCAAGTCCAGTAGTAACCACTGCAGGCCAATCCAAGAAACAGCACACAAGCACAAGGACAGTCACCGTCTGTAGATTCCTTCAGTTACACGGACAGAGGTTCTTCTTGTTGTCCAGGAACAATACAAATTGTAGGGGTTTCAGCACAGATATTTATACCCCAAAAGTCTTTGTTCTCAGAAGCTACAAGTCACTGAACCCAGCCAGAACCAGTTCTGCCCAGTCCTGGAGCACTTTGTTTACCAGGCTGCATCCTTCCTTTCAGAAAGAGGGGGTCTGCCATCAGACGCACAGTGGGAGGGGGAGCCAGCATTCACCTTGCCAGGCACAGCCCTATTCAGGTCAAGTAGCTACCCCTCCCCATACTCCAATGCAGATCTCTCCATTCAACCCAGGTCTGACTCAGCCTGCCCTGTCCCTCCAAAACCAGACAGCCAATACACATAACAGCAGAGCACACTGGAAGGCTTAGGCAAGAAAATACCTGGTTTCAAAAAGTGGTATTTTCAAACATAGAATATAAAAATAAACTTCACTAAAAGATGTATTTTAATATTCTGAGCTCAGGCATACTAAATTCGTTTTTCTACCATGTTCTTTGGGTCAGTTAGGACTAAAGAATGTAATAGTCAAACTGCCCATTTTGGCCTATGAAGAACAGGTAGCCTTACAGTAGTGAAAAACGAAATTGGGTGTAATTCACTACCAGGACATGCTACACATATCAGAGCAGGTCCTACCTTACACATACAATGCACCATACCATAGGGGTGGCTTACATGATGCCAAGGGAAGGTTCAGGGGCTGGGAAGTGGGTGCACTTCACAGCCAAGATGGCAGTTCTGGACTGCACGCAGACTCTGCAGTGTCAGGTCTGAGACACACTTTACAAGCTGCTTCTGTGGGTGGCGCAACCAACGCAGCAGGCTCACCAGCAGCATTTGGTTTACCAGTCCTGGGCACACACAGGCCACGCTACTAGGGACTAACAGGCAAACCAAATAAGCCATACCAATTCACATGTCATCTTTACACAGGGAGCAGTCGCGCTGTGGCACTGAATGGCAGGAGGCAACAGCGAAAAATGGAAGGGAGACCCACGCCAATGGTGCCAGGTCTAACACGCGTCCCCTCCAGCTGAAATGTGGGGCGAACTACCCATCCCCTTGGAAGTTCTCATCACTAAGGTGGAAAAATCTGGACAGGCCATCAGCATTGGCGTGTTCTGTACCAGGGCGGTGTTCCACCGTGATGGCCATACCCTGTAGGGAAATGGACAACCTCAACAACTTGGGATTCTCACCCCTCATCTGCATCAACCATTTGAGGGGCCTGTGGTCTGTCTGAACCTGGAAGTGAGTCCCAAACAGGTATGGTCTCGGCTTCTTCAGTGCCCAGACCACAGCAAATGCCTCACGCTCAATTGCATTCCACCTCCGTTCCCGTGGAAGTAACCTCCTACTGATGAAGGCTACAGGTTGGTCTAGTCCCTCCTCATTCATCTGTGACAGAACAGCCCCCACCCCATGCTCTGAAGCGTCTGTCTGGACAATAAGTTCCTTAGCAAAATTGGGCGCCTGGAGTACAGGTGCTGTACACATGGCAGTCTTGAGGGCATCAATAGCTTTCTGACAGGTGTCAGTCCAGTTCACAATCTTTGGCCGCTTCTTGGAAGTCAGCTCAGTCTAGGGTGCAACAATGTTGCCATACCCCTTGACAAACCTCCTGCCTGGCAGCCCATAACCGATATATGAGCTCATCAGCTCTGGGAATGAGGTGCGCGTCGGTCTTCGTGACCGAATTGAGACCTCGGTAGTCCACACAGAAGCTAAGTTCAGGAGTGTCACCAGGCGCTGCAGCTTTTGGTACCAAGACCACGGAGCTGGACCAAGGGCTGCTAGAGGACTCAGTCACCCCTAGGGCAAACATTTTGGAGACCTCCTCCTTAATGTAGTCCCTGACCCTGTCAGTCACTCTGTAAGCCTTGTGCTTGACAGGAGGACTGTCCCCGGTGTCCACCTCATGGACGCACCAATCGGTGACACCAGGCACCAGGGAAAAAAAACAGGAAATTGCCCCAACAGCTGGTGACAATCTTTCTGCTGCTCAGGGGTCAGTGTGGTGGAGAGGACCACTCCCTACACTGACCCATCCTTCTCTCCTGCACACAGGAGGTCAGGAAGAGGCTCACTCTCCTCCTCCTTCCCTGCATCTGTGGCATGCCCACTTCAGACCTCTCAAAGTGAGGCTTCAGGCGGTTCACATGCAGGACCCGCAGGGGGTTCCTGGGAGACTTAAGTCCACCAAGTAGGTAACTGGACTTTGCGCTCCACCACCTCAAATGGACCATCCCACTTATCTTGGAGCGCACAAGGCCCCACTGGGGCCAGTACCCAAACCTTCTGACCAGGTTGAAACTCGACCAGAGTGGCATTCTGGTCATGCCAACGTTTCATCTCCTCCTGGCTGGCTTCCAGATTTGCCTCAGCAATTTTTCTGAAACGCCGAGTCTGGTTTCTGAAGGCCAACATGTAGCTAAATACATCTTGGGTAGGTTTACTGGGAGATTGCTCCCAGCCTTCCTTGACCAGACTCAGAGGCCCTCTTACCGGACGGCCATAGAGCAGTTCAAAGGGACTGAACCCTAAGGACTTCTGTGGCACCTCACGGTATGCATACAACAGGCATGGCAAGAGGACGTCCCACTTACGCCTCAGGGGCTCTTCTAGGCCCATGATCATGCCCTTCAAGGTCCGGTTGAACCTTTCAACCAGACCGTTACCTTGGGGGTGGTAAGGAGGGGTGAACTTATAAGTTACCCCACACTGCTTCCACAGAGACTTCATATACTGGGAGATAAAGTTGGTTCCCCTGTCAGACACCACCTCTCTGGGGAACCCCACGTGGGAGAAGATCCTCATCAGTGCACATTCCACCACTGGGGCCATCACTGTCCTGAGCGGGATGGCTTCAGGGTACCGGGTGGCATGGTCCACCAAGACCAGGATGTACCTGTTGCCCATGGCTGTCTTGGGGTCCAGAGGCCCCACAATGTCAATGTCCACTCGCTCAAATGGGGTACTAACAACTGGAAAGGGCTGGAGTGGGGTCTTCCCCTCACTCTTCCCACTTGCCTGGCAAGTCTCACAGGTTCTGCAATAAGAATCTGAGCTCTTGCGCATCTGGGGCCAAACAAAGTGAGTTGCCAGCCTCTCAAAGGTCTTGGTCTGCCCCAGATGTCCTGCCAATGGAATGTCATGAGCCAACCCCAGTAGGAAGGCTCTGAAGTACTCGGGTACCACCAGCACACGGACTGACCCCGGCTCAGCAGCCTTAGGCTCGCTGTACAGGAGACTGTTCTCCCAATAAACAAGATGTGAACCAGACATGTCACCTGCTGCCTGGGCTGCAGCCTGTCGCCGCAAACCCTCAAGAGAAGGACAAACTCTTTGCTGCTCACAAAACTCCTCCCTGGTGGGCCCTCCTTCCTGCTGCCAATGGGTCAGCTCAGGCAGGTCCCCCAGGTTGGCACTCTGCTCCCCGGTAGGCTCCAGGGCATACCCCTCAGGGTCTGCTCCCTCGTGGGCCGTGGGAACCAAGGGGGCCAGCTTCCCGCGCCCCCTGCTCCTTCTCTCTAAGGCCGGTATCTGGGCCATACTCTCAGGCTCCAGATCTTTCTCAACACCCTCCTTGGCTGCCATGGACCGAGTGGTAGCACACGCCCACTCAGGCAGACCCAACATTTCCAAGTGAGATTTCCTCTCCACCGTAGCCCACGGGGAGTTCTCTAAATCATTGCCCAACAGACAGTCTACAGGCATGGCGGGTCTCACAGCCACCTGAAGAGTTCCTGAGACCCCCCCCCCCACTCAAAGGGAACCTGAGCCACCTCACATTGGCTCTCTGAGTTGTCTGCGGACACTACTAAGTAGAATGCATGGGGACAACCTGCTCTTTGGACACCAACCGGGAGCTGACAGCAGTTACACTGGCTCCTGTGTCTCTTAGAGCCTCCACTCTTGTGTACTTTTTAGTGTTATCAGGCAGTGCAGGCTTAGGGACCATCTCAAAGTCTCCTAGTGAGACAAGGGTCAATTCAACGGGATCCCACCCACCTTGGGCACCCATCTCCTCCCCTCCCAGGGCTACACTAGCAAGCTGGCGGGGTGGTGCATGGGGTGGTGCAGGAGCATCCCTTTGAGGACACTGTGGATCAAAGTAACAAGTAAGGGGGCCCCCTCTGAACAGGCCTACCTGTCGGGGCCACTGGCTTCTTATCTTGGGGAGGCTGGGACACCACTGCTTGGTTCCCTTGGGAATTATTTTGGGCCTCTTGGTGGAACTCCCTTGGTTTACCCCTGTTCCCACCACTTCTCTGCTGGGGACCCTGCTCACCTTTGGCGAAGTCTCCCACTGGAACCTGGGTGCTCACCCAGCGGTCCGCCTCCTCAGCAAGCTTCCTAGGGTTAGTTAGCTTGCAATCAATCAGGTGCTGGCATAGCTCAGGAAAACAGTTACTAGATAAATGCTCCCATGCAATCAAATCATAAAGCTGCTCAAAAGTTTCTACTTTGCTACTCTTTACCCAGCGCTCCATTGCTCTGCAAAAAAAAGACACATATTCAACCCACGTGGTACCCTCTAGCTTCTTGCAGGTTCTAAATCTCTGCCTATACATCTCAGGGGTCAAACCATAGTGGGTAATCAAAGCTTCTGTCATGTGGGCATAAACCATCCTACTTTTCTGGGGGTGGGTCCAACAAGGTATCCCTCCAATCACTCACAAAGCGCCCCCACAACCCCGCTCCCCAATCCTTCTCAGGGACCTGGTGGGACACCATAGCTAATTCATAAGCGGCAAACCATTGCCCAATATCTTCACTTTTATGGAAAACCTTAATAACCTCCTTGGGTATATACACTCTACTCTCAGTATGCACTACTGGTATGCTGCCACCATAGGGGGAGATCTCTACACTCTTTGCTTTAATCTCCAACTCCCTCAATATTCTCTCATGCTCCAGTTTCACTTTCATAATTTCAAATTCCAAATTTTGTTCTCTAGGTCCCTCTGACCATCCATTTTAAGCTTAGCCATCTCCATATTACGCCGCCTATCTCTCTCCCTGTCCTGACCTTCTGGAGTCAGACCCCTTGAGGACACACTAGTGCCCGGGCTGGAAACTACTTTATCTCCCACTTAATCCTGCTGCTCTCCTGCATTCTCTTCCCCCTCCACAGGCTCTCCCATATTCCCAGGGGCATCCCTGGCTTCTAACCAGGCCTTCAGCGCCTTGTAATACTCTTCCCTTCTAGTGAGACCTGTGATAAGGACTGTGAAGCGTTTGCAAAAATATTTGAGCTGCTTGGCATTGTAGGTTTCTAATTTCTCTTCTTCCCAGGAGAGATCCTCAGAGGCATTGGATCTGGGCTTGCCCATTGTAGCAATAACTGGCAATAATAATCAAAAATAGAATCAAAACCTCAATGCTGCCAGGTCTAACACTACTCTATACTAAAGACCACTTCAAACCCTTTTTCAATCCTCCCTAAATTGGTATTTAAATTGTTTTGCTAAAATCATGTCTCCATCTGGAGAAGCAGCAATTGCACCTGCAGTAATTGATTTTGAGCTGGCCAAGTTGGAGGCCAATACTGTGGTCCAACTCAAAGAATTTTGCAAGGATGTTTAACTTTCCACTAAAAGCTTGAACAGGAAGATAAAGTTTCAGAAGACACTGATAGCGTGGGCAGAGGCACATAATGCAGGGGCTGGGACCACAGAGGAGCAAGAAACTGAGGAGGAGGAAAATGAGCTGATCCTAGGTATGATGTGGACCTGAGACTGCCTGTAGAGGGGGCAAACAACTTGCTGGAAGCAGTGGAAGTTCCCAGAATGGCAAGCAGCATCTCAACAAGGAGCCTGTTCCCAGAGGAGCTGGCCAGAGGAGAGAAAGCTCACGCTGGATCTTGCTAAGTTAGAGCAGGAGCAGAAACTTGCTATTTCAGTAAGAACAAGCAGGATCTAGAAGAGAAGAGGCTGGCCATGGAGGAGAGGAAGATGTCTCATGAGCTGAGCTTCAGAGAGCTGGACATCAGAACACTTCAGATGGGGCCCAGCATTAATGGTGGCAGCATGCCTGCAGTGTCCACTAGTGAATCAAAAATCCACATACTTCAAAACTTGGAGCCCGGTTATGTGGTGGAGGATGACACAGATAAATGGTTTGCAGCCTGTGAAGTGGCTCTTGGAGTGCACGAGGTCCCAGAAGAGACTTGGGGTGGTAGGTTATGGAGGCACATGCCCAAAGTGCTGAGGGATAAACTCTTTTGACATTGGATGTAGAGGACCTGACATGCTATACTGTAGAGAAGGCCATCTTAATAATTAAGTTTGGACTGATCCCTGAGAAGTATAGGCAAAGGTTCAGGGGCAGCCACAAGATCTCATCACAGACGTGGTGTATTGCACTGAAGGGCTGGGTGAGGGGCAGCAAGGCTGATGACTATTCAGGGCTTGTTAGACTTGGCACCATTGGCGTGGGTCTCCCTTCCATTTTTCGCTGTTGCTTCCTGTGTTTATGCTGGACTAGATGCTTTGGGCACTTTGCCACTGCTGTTCAGTGTCAAAGTGCAAGTGCTCCCGTTGTAAAATTGTTGTTATGGATTAGTGATTCCATGCCTGGTTCATTTGATTCACTTGTCAGACCCTAGTACAGTGCACTACGCATGCCCGGGGCTTATGAATCAAATGCTGCTGGTGGGTTTGCAGCACGTATTGTGCCACCCACTGAAGCAGCTCGTAAATGTGGTTCAGGCCTGCCATCACAGAGCGTATGTGCAGTCCCGGACTGCCGAACCGACATGGCAAGTGCACATACTTGCCCGTCCCCAAACCTTCCCTTTGCTGCATGTTAGTCACTCCTAAGTGAGGGTGCCTTGTATGTGAAAGGTAGGACATGCTGATGTGTGTGGCATGTCCTGATAGTGAAAGGCTGCCTATTTTGTGTTTCACTATTGCAAGGCTATCTGTTCCCATAGGCCAGAATGGGTCGTTCATTTATAACATCTTATGAACATAACTGACCCAGGGAACAAGATAGAAAGAAAAGTTTAGTATGCCTTAACTCAGAATGACAAAACGCATCTTTTAGTGAAGGTGGTTTTCCTGTTCTGTGTTTGAAAATACCACTTTTAGAAAGTAGGTATTTTCTTGCCTAACCATCCAGAGTGCCTCTGCTAGGGTTGTGTATTGCATGTCTGGCTTTTGGATGACAGGTGGCTGGAAAGGGCTGTGGCTCTAGAAGTCTGATGGGTCCAGGATGGGTTGAATAGGCCAGGGACGCATTTAGAGTAGGGGGAGGAGATTTCCTTTCCACCTCAAGGACGAAATCTGCCTTCAACAAAGCCGTCTCCACCTCCTGCCAGGAAGCTGCACCGGAGAAGACCGATCTGGTTTTGGCTGGGTACAGACACTCTCTGTCTTCAGAGAACAAAGGATTTTGTTGTATAAATATTGGGGCCCGGACCCCAGAACTTTAGATCACTTCTGGGAATCAAGAGGAAACCTTTGCCAAGGAGAAGAGCCGGAGAAGCTGAGGAGGAATACTGCCTCTGTGCTGTTTGCTGTCTGAGGTTGGCCTGCACTGACTGCTTGCTGCCAAGGAAAAGGACTTGCTCTTGCTTTATCACCTGCTTGAAGAAACAAGATCTCCAAGGCCTTGAATTGAGCTTGCCTCCTGTTCTGAAGTCTCAGGAACACAAAGACTTCACCCATTCTGTCGTCCCGCATCTGGAACTGCTGTTTCAGTTGCTACAGAAGGGACCTGCAACACCGACACTGGCCTCTGAGATAGGCCTGTCTGCTCGTACCAAGCTACAGAGAGGGTGAGCAGGGGTTATTTTAGGAGTGTATCCCCCTTCCCCTGCCTAGAAGCAAGGGCACCTATTTGGACACCTCTGCCAACTAGAGACCCCCATTTCTAACAGGGCTGTACAACTTGATTTTGAAGGAGCACTTGCATGATATTTGTTTTCCAGGGCTGCACCAACACCTGATTGAGAGCAAGCTTACTGACCCCAGGAAGCTTGCTGAGGAGGCACACTTCGTTGTCACCACCAGAGTGTCTAAGAAGGTACCTGGGAGTCCCCCCCTAACAGAGTGAGGGGGAGGTCAAGAAAAAACTAGATAGGTCTCAGGGTAAGGGGAATAGAAAGGGTATCCCATATACTTTCTAAGAAAAAGGAGGGAGGTTCTGGCGGGTGGTGGCCCAAGGCGCTCCAATTCCGACTCTGCTGCTTTGAGTGTTCCCAAATAGGACACAAGTAGGGGGGACTCTGTCCAAATAAATCACCCACTGGTGGGAACTCTACAGGGGTGGCCAGTGTGGCCCTAGGGGAAAGTAGTCCCCAGTGGTAGGTCATAGAACATGCCATGGTCTCAAAGGGTGAGTTAGTGATCCCTGAGGGTGGAAGTTGGCACTTCATACAGGTGGGAGTGAATGAAGTCCCAGTCACTGCTCTGAGGGATACTGGGGCTAACTGGACCATGGTTGTGGAAGAGTTTGCCTCCCCAGAGCAGCACACCATGCAGGTATGTAGGATGACTCCGTCCCATGGGCAAGACTTTTTCTGTCCTGTGGCTCTGGTATTCCTAGGGTGGGGTGCGGCGGTGACCCAGAGAAGGGTCATGGTTAGATCCCTGATGCCCACTGACTGCATTCTGGGAAATGAATTGCCCCCAGTGTAAAGAGAACTGGGGGGTGGCCATCACAGGCACCCTGACAGTTCAATTCAATCAATCAATCAGTGGTTTATAGAGCGCGCTACTCACCCGTGAGGGTCTCAAGGCGCTGGGGGAGGGGAGCAGATCCGGGTCAGTCGAAGAGCCAGGTTTTGAGGTCCTTCCTGAATATGTGGAGGGTTGGCAGCGTCTGATGTTGACCAGGAGCTTGTTCCATGATTTGGCTGCTATGTAGGAGAAGGCTCTCCCGCCGGTTCTGTTTCTGTGGATGCGGGGGACCTCTGACAGGGCGAGGTCAGGGAAGCGGAGGTTCCTCTTGAGTACGTGGAAACGGACTCTGTCATTGAGGTTTTTGGGTCCGATGTTGTTGAGGGATTTGTAGGCGTGGGTGAGGAGTTTGAAGGTGATCCTCTTCTCGACGGGGAGCCAGTGGAGGTCCGAGATTGGGATGAGCCAGTGGAGGTCCGAGATTGGGATGAGGACCTTGGTCTTCTTGGTTTGGGGTTTGTGTAGAAGAGTTTTGGTGTAGAGGGCGTTGCCGTAGTCTAGTCTGCTGGTTATGAGTGCTTGGGTGACGGTCTTTTGCAGTCGGGTGGGATCCATTTGAAGGTCTTGCGGAGGCGTAGGATACGATGTTGAGCCTGTGATGTCTGACGATGGCAGCGATGGGGGCCATGTAGATGTTGAAGAGCGTCGGGCTTAGTGAAGATCCCTGCGGTACTCCGCAGATGATGTCAGTGGGGTCAGAGAGGAAGGGGGAAGGAGTCTGGTCCTCTGGGTTCTGCCGGAGAGGAAGGATTGGATCCAGTCGAGGGTGGATCCCTGTATTTCTGTGTTGTGGAGTCTGGCGGCTAGTGTGTGATGTGAGACGGTGTCGAAGGCTGCGGAGAGGTCTAGGAGGATGAGGGCTGCTGTGTGTCCCTGGTCTAGCAGCATGCGGATGTCGTCGGTGGCGGCGAGTAGGGCGGTCTCAGTGCTGTGGTTGCTACGGAAGCCAGACTGGGATGGGTCTAGGATGGAGTTTTCTTCGATGAAGGCGGTCAGCTGGGCTTTCACGAGTCTTTTAGTTACTTTGGCTGCGAAGGGGAGGAGAGAGATGGGCCGGTAGTTCTTCAGGTCAGTTGGGTGGACCGTTGGTTTCTTGAGGAGGGGTTTCACCTCTGCACGCTTCCAGTTGTCTTGGCAGATGCTGGATAAGTGGGAGGAGTTGATTGTTCGTCCTAGTTCGGGTGCGATGACTGCGGCGGCCCTGTGGAAGATGTGAGGGGGGCAGGGGTCCGTTGGGGCTCCTGAGTGCATCTTCTTCATGGTTGAGGAGATGAGTTCGATGGGCGCGGGTGCCCAGGAGGTGAGGATCAGTTTCTCGGCGGGGGTGGGTAATGTGGTGCTGTTTTCTGCTGGCTCGCTGAAGTTGTCGTAGAGGGCCTTGATCTTCAGGTGGAAGTAAGCGCTGAGTTTGTCGCAGAGTTCCTGGGAGGGTGTGAAGTCAGTGGCTTCGCAGGTGGGTTTTGTGAGCTGCTGATTGATGTTGAACAGTTCCTTGACGTTGGATGAGTTGGTCTTGACTTTGTCTCTAATGAAGGTCTTTTTGGTGTCCCTTATACGCTGGTGGTAGTCCTTCAGGGCGCTCTTGTGGTTGTTCCGTGCTTCTGTGGTCTTCTGGCACCTCCAGGTTTTCTCCAGGTGTCTGCAGGCGCGTCTGGCTTCTTGGAGATCGGTGGTGAAGGGGAAGGGCGAGGACCCCTGACTCCTGTTCAGCCCAGGAGTACAAACCCTGGGTCGAGGGACCAGTTTCAGGATACCACCCCTGACATGGGTGGACAGGGTGGTGGAGTGGAAAATGGATGCAAGGCATCTGGGGCTAGTGCATTGAAACCATTTCATGAAGCTTTTGCATTTGACTAGTGAGGGACATCTAGTAACGACGAATGGTACTGCAGCTTGATGTAACAATAATTTCAATGCTTTTGCATTTGACTCGTGAGGGACATCTAGTAACGACTAGTTGAACTGCAGCTCTTTGTAGAATTATTTTGATATTGGATACTATAATATTCACTGCCCACAGCTACTCTTGTCCCATAATGCTTTGCAGGGCCTTTGGTTGGGACTGCATTTTTGCCAAGAACTGTGCTTGGGGTGGTCCTCAGAGGATGGGACCACCGCCGAATCGTTCAAGAAGATGTGCTTTTTGTTTTCAAGGCATCTACTTGGTTCTCTCCCTAGGTTAGGGAGGATCCCAAAATCATCACCTCTCTGACTGCTTGCAAATTTATCATTTTCACTTTTGTGAAATGACTATATGCATTTTAGCATATGAAGACAGAAATACTTATTTTATCATAACTTGCACTGTGCAAGATGCTGTTTGCAATTATTGCTCAGAGCAGAGAAGCACACAGTGCCATCAGCTACGCACTGGAGTAGCAGTGTTCTCTGCGTAGCTACGTGTAGTGCTACTATGCAAACTACGCCCAGGGTTAATTGTGACCGCATGAACTAGTGTGTCTAATACTTCTTCAGCTGTGGTATCACCTCCCTACCCATGTATGTACATGTCTCCCCTCCACCCCCCTTTTCTCTCACTGTTCACCCTTTTCTCAGGTGTAGAATGATGACCTCAAGTCTGGTAGACAATGTAACATGCTTTATAGACAAATGGCAGTCATGTGGACATTATGAGTAAACTCCATTGATTATGGAAACGCTGTGAGGGAGAAGAAGGGGGCACACTTAGCCAGCACCCTGAAATGTCCTGCATTTTAGAAGTGTTGCCGAGGTTCTTTCTACTTCTACTAGTAGTAGTTGATGAACCACGACTTCCTTCATTTCTTTTGTGCAATGATACACTGATCCTGTTTCTGATGTAAATATGTGTATGTTGAGATTACACATCTGTGTCGCATTGTATGAAGCTATTATGAAAAGGAAATACAATTGTTAAAACAAAATATGTATTAAAATGCAATTCAGTGGTGACGCTGGATTTTTGATAGATTTAGAGGAAAAGATAAAGTTATACTTTCCTTGCCTGTAGCTTTGGTAAGGGAAAAGGGGTTGGTCGATCCCAGGGTCAAGTGTAGTCCACCTGGCTGTATTCCGTGGATGGGGGAACTCGTATCAAAGCCAGTTTAGCATGATCAAGAAGGATGGGACTGCTCATTTTCTTTAAAACACCCCAGACTGGACCACCACCCTCCTCGATGGGGGGCCTAGAAGGGTTCTGCCATGTTTGATTTCACTAGGAATAGTGCATTCTGGGATAGCTTGCACTAAGGCATGCATGATGGCTGAACAAGCAGAAAGGATTGCCCGTGGGAACCCTTTACCCATAAGTCAGATTCTTCCCAAGAGTCATTCCAACCCACTGGTAAGTGATTTCTACAAAAGGGTACCACCCCTCCAACTCATCAGAACATATCTAGACCTGTGGATGAAAAGAAGAGGACTAGACCTGCTGTCTGTGGCCTGTGTGGGGACGTGAAGGGCTGAACCTACTCCCACTTGTACCTATGACCGAGAAATGGACTACCAGCGGTCCTCTGGCTGACCTATGAGGGTACAGGGACATCAAAAGGTACACGTGCCCCCCTTGTTCTGGAAAAACTAGCAGACTAGTTGCAACTGGATCCTGTTGGTGGACTCTACTGGAGTAGATACTGGCTCCTAGGTGCTGTCCCTGAGGTGATGGAAGCCTTAGAAGCGGCCAAGAAGCACTGCTCCACAAAGCTTAACAAGCGGGACGAGAAATGTTTTGACTTTCAAGACGGAGCTCCAGAGGGACCTCACCGCAAAGGTATCCAACTTCTAGGCTTCCTCACAGGAGGACTTTTAGGTCCAAAACAAAGTCTAAGAGCCTGATTTTCAGTTTGTTGGGTGACGGATATCCCGTCTGAAGTGCATTATATTCTTTGGCATAAGGCAGATGGGATATCCATCACGTTTGTGATGAAGTAACCTGTCTGCCAAACTAGCCGCGCCCCAAAACCGACTGTCGAAATCTTTTACAGGTGAAAGTATGTAAAAAATCCAGCCAACAAGAGTACTTTGGCAAGCACAAAATTTGAATTTGCCCACTTGCAGCTTTTCCTGCCAACTGCTGAAGCTGGAATTCATCGAGCTGCTATCCAGCTTAGGAAGGACTTCGCTGGATACACCCTTCAGCCTTGCCTCCCAAGAGGATTTAGAGTTATATAAAAAAAGAATAAGTCATAAGGTAAAAACATTGACCAAAACAACCCCCTTGGTACATCCTACCATTGTTCCATCATTGTCAGCCTGAAATCATCCTTAAGTTCCTGTCGTGAGCAGGTACTTTTTATTGGTGCTTTTTGCCCTAAAATTTAAATAAATCATGTCTGTCTGAATCCTTCTCATTTTGTATCATTTGATTTTTAGAAATTGGTTGTGGGAATTGTATTATGTTTTAACTTTTGGTACTGCGTCCCACTGTTCTCCTAAGTTAAACCTGTCTGCTCTGTGCCATGGCTGGTAGGGCTTGAGCCTAGCTTTAAATTATTGAAAGTGTGTGATTAACCTGAGAGGACTTTGGGACGTTATCTTCCCCAACTAATAACATATTTTCTTACATGAAGCAATTAAACTTCCTAACCTAGAGGTGCATTATTGAGTTTACTAGATTATACAGGGTTTGGGGACACTATAAATCTATTGAAGTATTGAGTCAAATAAATATTGCATCCGCAATATGTCTATCAGTCTATTATCTAGGGAAATAGTTGTGTAGTTAAGGGTTGTAAATCTATTCTTCCCTGTATAAACATACTTTGATAATATAATGGTAGTCTAATTGTGGATGCAATATTTTTTAGTTCTTTATGTTGACTGCCATATTGTGACATACAACCTTTTTATACTTATCAATGTTTTGCCATTTTCTAAGTTCAGTCCAAAATGGCAAGCTTTGGCCAATGTTGAGACAGTCCTCTTCAAGCCTGGAATCTAAACATGGGAAAACAGTATTCAACTTGGAGATTCTGCCTTACAAAGCAGTACTAAATTTGGCACAGATTACATAATATATCAATTGTTGACTCGTGTATACATTTAGAAGCTCCTATTTGGCCAAATGAAAAGATAATTACTGATAAAAAGTCATTTAAATGCACGTACTGGATTGACAAACTGATTTTCTACTTCGATTGCATTAAGAAGGCTCAAGTTATGGTAATCTTGATAAGGTTTGTCATCTAGGTGTATCAGACAAATGGAGATTCATACATACATTTCTACCAATGTCATTCTAAAAGACGTCAGAGAAATAAAATAAAATGTGTTGGTTCACCCATAACTTCATATTCAAATCAAATCAAAATTGTATTTGTGAAACTCAGCTTATCACCCGGGGGGGGGGGGGGGGGGAGTATCCAGGCACTGTGCTATGGTTCTCAGTCAAGGAGCCAGGTCTTGAGTTCCTTGCTGAAGAGGTTCAGCAAGGGTGAGGTGCGTAGGTGGGGAGGGAGGGTGTTCTTGGTTTTGACGGCGAACTGAGTAAACGAGCATCCTCTGGTGCTGCTGCAGCAGTTGACTGTGTACGAGGGCGAGGTGTGTGGAGCACAGGTTTCTGGTGGGTTGGTGGAAAGTCAGGCAGTGGTCCATGTAGTGTGGTCCAATGTTGTGCAGAGCTTTGTATGCCTGGCTCAGGAGCTTGAACTGGCATCTCTTGTGACGGGGAGCCAGTGGTGGTCTCTGAGGTGTTGGGTGATGCATGTTCTCTTGGGTAGGCTGAGGATCAGTGAGGCTGCTGCTCTCTGTATCATCTGGAGTCTTTGCATGAGTTCGGACTTTGCGCTGACAAAGAGTGTGCTGCCATAGTCGTGTCGGCTGATGATGAGGACCTGTGTCACAGTTTACCAGGTGCTGGTGGGGAGCCATCTGAAGATTTTTCAGAGCATGCGGATAGTGCGGAAGCAAGCAGATGGGACAGCGTTGACCTGGTGTCTCATTGAGAGTTCGCTGTCTAGAATGATGCAGAGGTTGCGTGAGTGGTCTTTCGGCATGGGCGTGCAACTGAGCTCCATCGGCCACCATGAGTCATTCCAGAGGGTGGTGTGTCTGCCTAAGATAGGACTTCCGTCTTGTCTGTGTTAAGCTTGAGGCAGTTATCTTTCATCCATGTCACTATGTTCTTCGTGCAGTTGTGGAAGTTTGTATTTGTCTGGGGGGGGGTTGCTGAGAGTAAAAGGACGAGTTGGGTGCCATAAGCGTAGCAGATGATGTTGTGTGCTCTGACGATGTCTGCGAGTAGTGTCATGTAGATGTTGAAGAGGGTGGGGCTGAGAGATGAGCCTGGGGTACTCCGTAGATGGTGTGCTTGAGTGCGAGGTGAAGGGGGAGGCAGACTTTCTCATCTATCTGGGTGCCTAGTCTGTGATTCCAATCTGGCTAAGTTGCTGGTTGAAAGTGTGGTGTGAGATGGTATCGAAAGCTGTGGAGAGGTCCAGTAGGACGAGGGTGACTGTTTCTCCTTTGTCCAGTAGAGCTCAGATGTCGGCAGTTGCTGCGATGAGGGCTGTCTTTGTGCTGTTGTTGCCCCTGAAGCCCAATTGTTATGGGTCCAGTAGGTTGTTTGTTTCCAGATGAACGGTGAGTTGGATGTTAATGGCGTTTTCCAGGACTTTGTTGGGGAACGGGAGGAGGAACATCGGGTCTGCTGATGGTTTCTTGAGCAGGGTCCTGACCTCCGCGTGCTTCCATGCTTTGGATAAAGCTCCTGTGGTAATGGAGGCATTGAGGAAGGTGGTGAGTTGGTTGCGGATCTTGTTGCTTCTGAGGTTGAAAATTCAGTGAGGTCAGGGGTCGCTGGGGGCCCCTGAGTGGATAGATTTAATCAGGGTGGTGGTTGTTGGTGTGCCAAGTTGTTCCCATGAGGGGATTTCATGTTTGGCAAATATGGCCGATGTGTTGCTGAGGATGTTAACCGGTTGAGGTACGAAGTATGTGTAAATTATTGCCATCTTGTTGTGGAAGTGGTCGGTGAGGGAGTTGCAGAGTTCTTGTGAGGGAGGGATCATGTTTAATGCGGCTCAGTCGCAGGAGAATTTTCTGACTATGGTGAAGTGTTCCTTGATTCAGTTGCTGTTGGTTTCGATGTGGTTTGCAAGGCCCTCCTTTTTTGCAGCTCTGAACTGGTGGTGGTAGTCGTTGAGGGTTGTTTTGTAGGCGGCTTGGTCTGTGTCGTTCTTGCTGATCTGTCACCTTTTTTTTCGTCTTTTGCATTCATGTTTTGCTGTGTGGAGTTCTGGTGTCTATGAGCTGGCTTGTTTGGTGCGTCTGTGCGTCTTGGGCGGTTTGGATGAGGCGACTTAGTTGACAGCATTGGTGATCCAGGCATTGAAATTCTCTACTGTTTGGTCCAGGTGTGCCGTGATATTGGACTGAGTGGTGCTGAAGGCATCTGTCTATTATTGCTGGGTTATTGTGGTCTAGCTGCGGTAGGGAGTGCTGTCTCGGATAGGGGTGGTGTGTGGTGGGCCAACGAGGGTGAAGTGTACGATGGAGTGGTCGGTCTAGGTGAGCTCTAATGTGTGGCTCTATCGTATAATGTTGCTGGATGTGAAAATGGGGTCCAGTGTGTATCCTGCTCTGTGTATGGGGTCAGTGACAATCTGCTTTAAGCCAATATTGTTTAGTCTTTTTAGGAGGTCGTTGGTGTCGGTGGGGTTGTCTAGGTGGAAGTTCAGGTCCCCAAGGAAGATGTAGTGTTTGGATTCGATGGCTGGGGGGTGATGAGTTTGGCAATGGTGTGGCTGAGGCTGGTGCATGGTCCTGGCGGTCTGTATGCGAGGGTGCCTCTGATGGTTGTTCTGACATTGGAGTGGATCTGGAAGTTCATGTGTTCCATGGTAGGCGTGCAGTCATTGTTGATGATGGAGCAGGTGATTGATTCTTTGTGTACAATGGCGAAACCTCCCCCATGTTTGTTGGTGCGGTCTCGGTGTTTCAGCTTGTAGCCAGAGGGAGTTGCCGTGGCGATGTCGGGGCTGACGTGGGGGTGATCCAGGTCTCTGTGATGAAGTCAACGTCTTGGTTGAGAGTGGATATGGTGTCCCATATATCGGTGACGTTTTTGCAGAGTGATCTGGCATTGATCAGGATGCCGTTGAGTTGCACCAGAGGGGTAGTAAAAAAAAATAATAATAAATCCAGATTTGTAAAGCGCAAACATATCACCCCTTAAGGTTTCAAGGAGTTGGGGGCCGTAGCAGACATTAAGTGAGCTATTGCCCAGAGTCACATGGTGCTGAGCTGAGCTGACGCCAGCTCCGGGGATTGAACCATGAACCCCACGCTCCAGAGTCAGCCGCTCTGGCAGCTGCACCACACCTCTCCCAGGGGTGTCGTCTTCTATGGCGGGTGTGGTGTTGTTCATTAGGGTGGTCATTGTGCTGCAGGGACAGTGGATGCGGGTGAATGGTCCCATTGTGGTGCATGGTGAGACGATGAAGCAGTTGTTGCGTGTGGGGTCCAAGGCACAGAGCTATGCGACAGAGTACCTGTGGGATGGCAGAGGATCAGTGTTCGTCGCGCTGGGCGCGATCCTGGTCCGGATGGCCGCACATGTGTTTTCCTTTGGCGAGCCAGCTGCCCAGCCATACAGCGGCCTCCATAAGTAGTCTTGGGGGGTGGGAGGAGCTGGTGGGAGACGAGAGGGTGGCAAGAGGGAAAAACGGCGGGAGAGAAAAACAGCGGAATGACTATCCAACACAGCTAGCGCGTTGGACACCAATGGCACATTGACCCAATGCAGGAATTACAATAGGCTTCTTTCATTATATGATGCCTCAGTAGACTTAGATTTAAGATCCTTTGCTGCCTGACCCCACAAGCTAAGTGGGAAATGATTTTGGATTGGTCCTTCTCTTTTTTCCTGTGATTTATTATCTTGGACCTTCATAATGAAGGTTTACATGAAGTGAAATTGAAATAACTGGTAACCTTAACAACCAATCCTAATTGCTGGAGAGATGCAGAAACCTGTTGGGGTATAGCTCACATATTGCGAAAATAAATTCTAAAATCCTACAGCGAATATATATGGAGTAAAGCTTTATGAAAAATATTCGGAGATCAATGACTACATCTTGACTGTGATTTCTCAGAAGTTACAAAATTGCATTAAGGTAGTGGAAGAGGCATGACATCAATGCTGTTGCTTGTTCAATAAAGCATCTTACTTAAATGCTGACACACATCTAGCCCTGCATAGTAGTGGCTGTTGGAAATAAACAAACTGACCCTTAGGAAAGACTAATTGATAGAATTATTAACTAGGAGAAAACACCTAATATGATTAAGAGTCTGCTTCCGGAGTCACTTAAACATCAAGATGAGGGGTTTTGAAAAAGTAATTTTCAATGCTTACATTTCATCTGGGTTTGAGATATAATATAACCTTAACATGGAACTGTATGAGTAGCACAGACCATAGTACACATTGATCATTTTAGTTAATTGTGTTAAATGGTTTATCCAGATATCTTTTATGGCATAACAGAAGCTTGCAGGTTCAATGATGTATTATTATTTAGTATGATGCAATATAATACAAGTTCTTTCTGCAAAGTAAGATATTAAATGTCATCAATGTCTATATTCTGCTTTGCATACAAGGGTTTCAATTTCATGCTCACAACTTTCATGTTCGGTTTGCTTCTCATAAAAATGAAAAAACAGCGCTACCTTCTACGGCTAGTACATGAGCTGACATGTTTTGATGGAGTTACGCACTAGCAATTGTGTCATGCCGTATAGACCGCCAGAATATTGTTGTACATTTTTAACGCAGTCAAATTATTGTCTAGAAAACGTTTGTATCTTCAGTATAGGCTATGTATGCTGCTATAACATAGTCTCCACTTGTATTTATAAATAGCATTATTAGTATATACATACCATATAATCGTTAGCAATATAATGACAACATACTTAGCACATACTAAAAATGCTACTACACAGCTTTAACTCTAACCCTGAGCCTATAACTCTAGCCAGTAACATAGGCCAAGCCCTGAACCAAACCATTACCCTAAAGCCAATCCTAGCCCTAACCCTAGCCATAAACTAAACCCTGAACCTAACCCTAGCCATAAACATAACCTTGAACAAAACCCTAACCCTGAACCTAACCCTAAAAATAACTATGAACAAACCCTTGCCCTGATCCTAACCCTAGCCCTGAACCAAATCCTAGCCCTGAATCAAACCCTGAACCAAATCCTAACCCTGAACCAAGCCCTAACCCTGAACCAAGCCCTAACCCTAGCCCTACACCTAACAATAACCATGAACCTAACCCTAGCCCTGAACCAAACCCAAGCCCTGAGCCTAATAATAACAATGAATCTAACCACAGTCCTGACTGTAACCTTTCCTAAACCTAATGGTAGCCATGATTATCGTTCCAACCCTCGCCGTGATGTAACCCTACTGTGAACCTGGCAATAGTCCTGACCCTCATGCTACTCTAATCCTGGACCTAGCAAAGCCATGATCCTCACCCACCCCCTAAACCTAACCCTGAGCATAACTATAACTCTGGAACTGATTCTAACCCTAAATCTAACCCCAGCCTTAGATGAGAGTCTAACTCTACCCCTGAACCTTACCCTAACCGTATGTTTAACCCTAAACCTAACCCTAATCCTAAACCTAATCCTAGCTAAGAGCCTAACCTGAGCCCCTAACTAATACTCACCTTAATACTTATCTGAAGAGTCTATTGCTGAGGATGTCATAACTCCCAATATCTTCGGCACTGCAATGTTTACGTGCACTGTTTTTGTTCATCGATTTTAAAACCGTCATCTGTTGGTGGCACACTGCTAGCAGCCAGCACCGAGCATGGCGTGTTATCATTAGCACAGAGCATGGCGTGTTATCATTAGCACAGAGCATAGCGTGTTATCATTAGCACAGAGCATGGCATGTTATCATTAGCACAGAGCATAGCGTGTTATCATTAGCACCGAGCATGGCGTGTTATCATTAGCACAGAGCATGGCGTGTTATCATTAGCACAGAGCATAGCGTGTTATCATTAGCACAGAGCATGGCGTGTTATCATTAGCACAGAGCATAGCGTGTTATTAGCACAGAGTATGGCGTGTTATCATTAGCACAGAGCATGGCGTGTTATCATTAGCACCGAGCATGGCGTGTTATCATTAGCACAGAGCATGGCGTGTTATCATTAGCACAGAGCATAGCGTGTTATTAGCACAGAGTATGGCGTGTTATCATTAGCACAGAGCATGGCGTGTTATCATTAGCACCGAGCATGGCGTGTTATCATTAGCACAGAGCATAGCGTGTTATCATTAGCACAGAGCATGGCGTGTTATCATTAGCAACGAGTATGGCGTGTTATCATTAGCACCGAGCATGGCGTGTTATCATTAGCGCAGAGCATAGCGTGTTATCATTAGCACAGAGCATGGCGTGTTATCATTAGCACAGAGCATGGCGTGTTATCATTAGCACAGAGCATGGCGTGTTATCATTAGCACAGAGCATAGCGTGTTATCATTAGCACAGAGCATGGCGTGTTATCATTAGCACAGAGCATAGCGTGTTATTAGCACAGAGTATGGCGTGTTATCATTAGCACAGAGCATGGCGTGTTATCATTAGCACCGAGCATGGCGTGTTATCATTAGCACAGAGCATGGCGTGTTATCATTAGCACAGAGCATAGCGTGTTATTAGCACAGAGTATGGCGTGTTATCATTAGCACAGAGCATGGCGTGTTATCATTAGCACCGAGCATGGCGTGTTATCATTAGCACAGAGCATAGCGTGTTATCATTAGCACAGAGCATGGCGTGTTATCATTAGCAACGAGTATGGCGTGTTATCATTAGCACCGAGCATGGCGTGTTATCATTAGCGCAGAGCATAGCGTGTTATCATTAGCACAGAGCATGGCGTGTTATCATTAGCACAGAGCATGGCGTGTTATCATTAGCACAGAGCATGGCGTGTTATCATTAGCACAGAGCATAGCGTGTTATCATTAGCACAGAGCATGGCGTGTTATCATTAGGGTATGTTTACCTGATCTGCAGCATGTTGTGAATGCGGCAGGTCGCCTCCAGTGTTTGCTCTTATTCTAGGTCAACGGAGACAGACTCCTCACTGCCGCCTACAATACATTGTTGACAGCTTAGATTCACCCAAAACAGTTCAAAATGTAAGGTGTTCCCAGTAGCAGGTGCCATCCCTTGCAGGGGCACTTGCTTCAGTGACCTGGGCCCTGTGATGATCTTCCTGGCATTGACTGCGTCTCCCCTCATTCTGTGGCAGTTTAGTTCCTGTTCTTGCACTTGGACCACAGTAGCAGAATGCTCCAGAGTCCCAGGCTTCTCACCGCCTTAGAGGGAGTCAGCCTCCAATAGCCTATTGTCCCTTGGCAGTATTTAACCTTCTTTAGGGTCACAGGTTGGAAGCCCCATGCCTGACTCCGTTCAGGAGGCCATAGGCCGGACAGGAACTACTGGACCACAGCCATGGGGCCTTGGATTGTTTACCTCTACTGACTCATGGTCTGTCCTTCTTTGCCTCTGCAGAACTGGGCCAAGTACAGCTATTTTACTACTTGACTCTCAGTGGTGGCAACGGCGAGCTGTCACAGGCTTCTCAGGGAGTTCATGTGGGTTACTCAGGCTCACCACTGAACACCATGCCCAGCAGAGCAATGAGATGATTGTCCAGTCCAGTGCTTCTCTTTATTAAGGACAGGTATTATCACACAAAAACCAAAATACTACAATAATGCTGAATGCATGACTTGTGGATGTGAGTCTCCTATGCTTCAAAAAAAGTGGGACACCCAGCCATTTTACCTGCCCTCTTAATCCCTTTGTCTCAGTCACAGGGTTAATGTGACATAGTCTCTAGTAAGGGTGCAGCACTTTCACCCACCTTCTGTCAGCATATAGTATCAGGGGCTCTAGGCCTGTTTCAGTCTCTCACCCGCCTGTAGTGATGAGGTTCAGAGGCCACGTTGAACCTTCCCATGGTGGCGTGTTCAGCGGTGGCTGGTTGGGCCATCCTGCGCAGCCCACCACAGTCCCGCTCAAGGCAAGCTGATCCTAGCCCCTCAGCGAGTCTCTGGGAGGCCGCTGCAGGACAGGCGCCTGGCGTAGGCTCCAGGGATCGCTCGGTGCAGGTGGACCTCCAGGAATTCAGCAGGTCTGGTCCCATCACTCTAGTAAGGCTTTGGTCAATCGTGCTTGGGCCTCTCTGGGCGGAGGTGCTTGACTCTCCCCTTCTCAGGACCTGATCCTGCGACAGCGGAGCAGGTCCAGGTGACATCCTGGACCATGGTGGCAGTACCCTGATTGGGTGCTAGGGTCTTTGGCATCATGGCTTTCAGGTGCTATCTCTGGCACATAATGCCATGGGGCAGTGAATAGTGTCTGCTCCTGGGCATATCTGGTGCATTGTCAGGGTCTCCTTACGGAAGTGGGGTGGGCCTCTCTAGGTTGTAGTCTTTACTTCTTTGGAGCGGTCTGGACCAAAAGGCACGAGTGGCAGTCACAACGTCCTCCTTCACTGGCACTCAGCAGGTGCCACAGACAGATACCTATCCCCTCTTCAGCCAGGCAGCAAATGGGGCACATACTCCAGTGCCTTGGCAGCGACGACGGGGATAGTGCTCAGAGACTGCCCAACACAATTGGCCACTGCCGCAGCTCCTTCGCTCAAGTCAGTCTGTGCTCCTGACCACATTGATCAATTGGGTTGCAAGTCTCTGCTGGATGGTCCCCTACACCAGTCTGTTGCTTCATCCACATCCAGCTGTCTGCCTCTCCTGCTAGGTGGAATTTCCCTACCCTCGTGCTCAGGCACAGCCCTTGGGTGCCAGGACAAATTAGCAATTCTTCCTTCAGATCATACTCCAAAGGATTGTCTCATCTCTGGAGAGGTGGCTGTCAGGCAGGCATCAGCCCTTGGTTGCGCAGTGGTCCTCCAAGTACTCCATGCAGTGCCCCTCTCCTCAGCTGAAGAGAACTTGTAAGTGGAACACAAAATGTGTCAGCTGCTTCCAGTTTTATACAGAGTTGGCAGACAGGATCACCAAGAGACTATTGGCTACTATTAAAAATCTTACAGACGAAGCCCTTGAAGCGGGCTGGATTACTGCTCATGAGGCGCAGTTCCTTAATACAGCATTTCCCGTGATTCCGTACTTCTATGTATTGCCCAAGATACATAAGGGGGTGCTTCCTCCTCCTGGAAGACCCATAATTTCGGGAATAGGGTCTGTTTTGGAACCCCTCTCTACGTTTGTAGATTTCTTTTTGAAACCTTTGGTGAGAACCATGCCCACCTTTGTTGAGGACACTAAAGATCTGCTTCGTATCCTAGACGGGATGCCATTCGATGTTAATCAGGATATTCTAGTGAGTTTTGACGTCGAGTCATTATACACGTGCATCCCGCAGGATGAGACACTATCTACTGTCAAAATGCTCCTGGAGAATGCATCGCTGCAGAGTCCCACACCAGTGGACTTTATCATGACATGCGCCACCATCGCTATGAAGGAGAATTTTTTCAAATTTGAGGAGGATCTCTTTTTACAGATCTCAGGGACTTCTATGGGGAGTATTTTCGCACCATCCCTAGCGAATCTATACGTCCACCAGATCGAACAAACTGAGATCCTCTCTGTGACTAATCCGTTTCTAGGTCACATAGTGACCTGGAGACGGTATATTGATGACATTTTTGTCATCTGGAGGGGAACCTATGAGACCATTAATGACTTTCATACCTGGTTGAACAACCAGAACAGGTTTCTTAAATTTACCTGTGAGTTCTCAAAGGAGAGTATCTCTTTCTTGGACCTACGGATTGAACCGAGGAATGGCAACCTTAGTACTGAACTATACAGGAAGCCAATGGCACGGAACTCCCTTTTGCATTTCAAGAGCTACCATCCGAAAGCCCTTCGGGAGAACCTCCCTTTCGGGCAATTCCTTCGTATTCGTCGGAATTGTTCTGAGGTAATGAAATATCAGGAACATGCCACCCTCCTGTCCACACAACTACAGGAGAGACAGTACCCCAAAACAATCATAAAGAAATCCATGAAGAGAGCCAGAAACAACCACAGGGAAGCTCTGCTCGAGAAGAGGATACAGAATCCTTTGGAGGAGAACAAAAGGATTACCTGTGTCAATACTTTCTGCAATTATTCCAATGCACTCAAGAAGAGTATCCTTAGGAACTGGAGGTTTCTAAAATTAGAGGGCAGTTCCTTACCCCCTCCCCTTTTTGCTTTTAAAAGGGGCTCTAATCTGAAAGATCGATTAGTACATACACGCCCGAGGTTGTTGAAAAACCCAGACACGAGCACACTTTGGGGGTTACCACCTGTTGTAGGTCACTTTCCATGCGGAAATTGTGCAGTATGCCCCCAGACTCAACACACCACTGAGGTAGAGATAGGGACGAATAGACCTTGGTCCCTCAAAACCCACACAAACTGTAACAGCGAACGAGTGATTTACTTGATAAAATGTCCCTGCAATAAAAACTATGTAGGTATGACATCACGAAAAGTAAAAGTGAGGATATCGGAACATAAGAGTACTATCCGATGTAAAAAGAGTGCTACCAAACTCACTAACCATTTTGTTTCAGTGGGACACAAAGAGACCGAGCTACAGTGGGTGGTTCTAGAACAACCACACATTCCAGTACATATCACTGACATTCAGAAATTCCTTCTGGTGAGGGAGCAGAGATGGGTACACAGACTTCATTCAGACACAGTGGGACTGAATGATGAAATCCCTTGGCTGTTATTATAAGATCAAAATAAACCCTCATTTTTTACAGAGTGCTTTTTCCCTTGGCTGTTGTTATAAGAGCAGAATAGACCCTCACTGTTTTAGAGAGTGCGTTTTGACATGGTTAACACATCCTTTTGAGGATACTATGATGAGATATTGGTTACAAGAATTATTGGTATCCCAAAATGGGAATGTGGTTCTCTTAATGATGGCCCTTATTTATATGCACACATGAAAGACCCTCCCTGACAAAGGGTTTCCTTTTCGAATTAAATTTGACTTGTAGCACCTCTCTAAATGAGCGTGTGTGCTAGATGTTCTAATATATGCGCATTTGGTGAAGGTCCTATATCCAGGTGTGACATTATGGCTGTTGATGCACCTTTACAGCCATTGAACTTAACCATGGAATTAGCTTATTCATGCTCGTGCGTTTTAAGTACGATGGGGTGCTTCATGATCACTGTGCTGACATTCGCAACTTACACGGGATCACCAATGCGTGTTTTCTTCCTCACGCACGCTCCATGGAAGTTCTTGTGCATTGTATTCTCTGCGCATGCGCAGTATCAACTCACACGCATTCGCGTACACTATATGCTCCGCGCATGCGTGGTAACATCTAACACGCATTCGCTTCAGTTATCTAGTGTTTCTTTACCGCGCATGCTTGCTAGGCCCTGACAGGCAGTGCCCGGGACAGCTTAATCGGCGCGCCGCACCTGCAGGCATTTACATTAAGATTAGCTATTTAAAACCTCACGAGTGCGTCCGTCGGCACCTCCGGTCTTACCTCAATGACCGCCCTGGGGTACCGACGGATAGGTGAGTGCTCTGTTCGTGTTTTCCAGTCTACTAGGTTTTGACTTGTTTTTCATTGTTGTCTGCTCACAGACACTATTACTATTCTGGAATTACTGACTCTATGGTACTTTCAGGAGTTTTAGGAGATTACTTTACTTATTATTTTTTATGCTTTGTGTATCAGGAGATTCAGTTCATTTAACCTGGTATTATGACAAAATCTTCTTTTGAATTTTTAGATTTACATTTGAGTGCCTGGGCTCATGGGACCTGAGACACTCTTACAATGGCTATTTTGTCTTTTGCACTGGCTTATACTAATGTATTTGGTATATGTGACTCTCTAATTTGTTGTGACAATTTCCATTAGAGTCACTTACCAGATGTTGGGAGTGTGTGTGTTTTCTATATGCTTTTCTTACCTATTGGGATGGCACATTCTCCACCCTAGGTAGCAGCAATTGTTACAAAGTGTCTATAGTTGAGGTACATTTGAATGATTGCTTTAACAACGGTTTATATATCATATATGTCTTTGCATTTTGGGATTGGATGAATTTCTCTCAGGTTTTTAACTAAGCTTTTGAAGAGGAAGGTTTTTTCAGGTATTACCTGTTTTTTCTTTTTCCTACTATTTCTTTCTTTTTAGAGCGGGGCCCCTTTCCCTGAGTTGAGACCAGGTTGAGGTGAGGGCTGTACCCACTATTTATGGGTAAGTGCAATTCCAAACAAACAGTACTGAATGCCACACAGCATTAGTGAATGCTTATTGTTGGTCATATAAATTTATTTTTGACCTGTAGCTGAGCCTGTTTTACACATTGGGTCTTCGTTTTCCAAATTTCTCCACAGGTATCCGGTTTTGATTGCTGTATCAACTTGACCGGTGCGGTAGGAATTTTTATCTGCACCCCACTTTGGTATAATTTACACACACGTTTTTCTCACTGAAAACCACAGCAGTAATTTAGGTCCTGATGAAAGCCCAGATACTATCGATCGTCTAAGGGCAGAAACATGTTGACCATATTTGCTTTGGACAATAGCATAATGTCAATTTAATTTATGCAATATTGCCATCTTGCTTTTTAAATATGACAGGGGTTCCCTACTATTAAAGAACTTTTGGGTACCCTTAGCCATTTTTAACTCACACATATGATTTTACTGCTGACTATTAGGATTTCTCACCTCGTTCTATGGGTAGTATTTCATCCAAGACAATATTTGTGAGAGATCAGGTGACAATCCTCCTTTGGTGCTCCTTCTATGCCAGTGACCGGATCACTGCTTTATGAACTGGTCCGGCTGGATGGAGTATACAGACCCAGATGATAAAAACAATTAACCACCTTAAGTGATTGATGGGTCCTGGTGAAGGGAGTGCTCTCCAATAGAGTTGTCATTTGAGTATGGGGTTTGTTTAGACGTCTTTGTGTAACTCTTTGGCTCTATTTCTGATCCAGGTTGTATTAGTGTGTTGATATTTGTTGTTAGGGGAAATACAACCTGCTGGTCTGCATTTTTGCTGCAACTTCCCTGAGACCTCCCCCACGCTGTTATGTGTTATTAGTGCTAGAACGGCATTCGCCGTAGGTCTGTTTATCGTGATTTATCGATTCCGAGATTGGGAATCGAGATGCTCTAATGCTAGTTTTTTCCTGAGTATTCATCCTGTATCCCGTTATTTGTCACAACATATATGTTCTTCTCCATTTTCTTCTTTTCCCTCACACACTCTTTTGTTAATTTACTTCTTGACAGTTTAAGATGTCTGAGAGACAAGGACTGTCGTTTGACGACGCAGTAGCCTTAGACATTTTACAGACACCTAGTATTATAGATTTACCACCTAATCCTGCTATTACTAAAGATGAAGACTGGAATAGAGTGCTCTTCCTTAAGCGCACGCATGCACGCACTCAGGTCCACGGAGCCATCATGACTGAGTATTTGCGATCTGATTGTGCTCCTACTGGCTTAATAGTAACCAATGCCCCGAGGTTATTCCTGGATGACAAGGGTTTCCTTAAAGACTGGTCCTTGGTGGCTTGGCGCTGTACGCGCGACTGGCTCATTCTGATCATAACAACAGCCAAGAGGATTGCAGATAACATCTTGGTTGAGATTCAACTTCTTGAGTCCCAGATTAAGTCAGTTTTAGTCACCTCCAGTTTCAATAAACAGTCTAAGGAAACAGACAAGACTACTAAGGAGTTCAGGGACACTATTTTGGCAAGTAAAATAGCCAAATTTAAGAAAGATTTGACTAAGTTCTCTATGACCAAGATTTATCCCTATACTAGCGACTCCTATACCCCTCCGGTGTTCAATCAACATGGAAGAAAACCTGGCTCTAATTATTCGACCTCAGGTAGTGAGAATGGCTCCTCAGATTCGGATAATGGTGGTAGTTTTCCATCTAGAGGCCGTAACTGGAACAAGCGAGGTCAAAGAAGAGGTAATTTCTATGGGGGTCCACAACAACCACAATGGTGGCCACCAGGTCCATTCAATTATCCACAACCATTCTTCCCTCATCCAGGCTTCCAGGCCCCGTTCCATCAAGAAAACTTCCAACAACAGCCTTTTTTAGGGCAAGGCCAACGCCGTTCCAGAGGACGGAGGAGATCAACACAACCCAACGTGCACTGGAGCCCACCGTCATCCCGCACACGGAGCAACCTGAAGGATCCTCCGGTGGCAGGCCAATGCAACATGACAGCTTGATCGTGAATCTCAGTAACCGTACTCTCAACGAAAATGAGATCTCAGTCCTTGAAAAAGGCCTAGGGTATGTTCCCACACACAAGGGTGACACCTTTCGTACCAGACAAGAACTTGCAGGTTTCTTTAGGAAGGTCAGATTACGGGCTTTCTTTAAGGATAAACCACTTGATGATACTCAAGAGGATGTCTCCAACACTGGTTTACGCCCTAAATCGACCTTTACTCCACCAGTCCATATGGTCCCGCCAGAAGTACTAACTTTTGAAAGGGCGGTGCTTAGGGATGTTGAAGAAATCTTTCAGAGTGAACATCGCCATTTCTCTAATTTATCTAATGGTGAACGTTCCGCTGTCCGGTCGCTTGCAGAGGACAAATCCATCGTCATAAAGCCTGCAGATAAAGGGGGAGCGACGGTCATCATGGATGCGCAGTCATACCAAACAGAGTGTAGGAGACAACTAAGTAATACGAACTTCTATCATCGTATCAAGTTGGATCCCACCAAGAGACTATTGGCTACTATTAAAAATCTTACAGACGAAGCCCTTGAAGCGGGCTGGATTACTGCTCATGAGGCGCAGTTCCTTAATACAGCATTTCCCGTGATTCCGTACTTCTATGTATTGCCCAAGATACATAAGGGGGTGCTTCCTCCTCCTGGAAGACCCATAATTTCGGGAATAGGGTCTGTTTTGGAACCCCTCTCTACGTTTGTAGATTTCTTTTTGAAACCTTTGGTGAGAACCATGCCCACCTTTGTTGAGGACACTAAAGATCTGCTTCGTATCCTAGACGGGATGCCATTCGATGTTAATCAGGATATTCTAGTGAGTTTTGACGTCGAGTCATTATACACGTGCATCCCGCAGGATGAGACACTATCTACTGTCAAAATGCTCCTGGAGAATGCATCGCTGCAGAGTCCCACACCAGTGGACTTTATCATGACATGCGCCACCATCGCTATGAAGGAGAATTTTTTCAAATTTGAGGAGGATCTCTTTTTACAGATCTCAGGGACTTCTATGGGGAGTATTTTCGCACCATCCCTAGCGAATCTATACGTCCACCAGATCGAACAAACTGAGATCCTCTCTGTGACTAATCCGTTTCTAGGTCACATAGTGACCTGGAGACGGTATATTGATGACATTTTTGTCATCTGGAGGGGAACCTATGAGACCATTAATGACTTTCATACCTGGTTGAACAACCAGAACAGGTTTCTTAAATTTACCTGTGAGTTCTCAAAGGAGAGTATCTCTTTCTTGGACCTACGGATTGAACCGAGGAATGGCAACCTTAGTACTGAACTATACAGGAAGCCAATGGCACGGAACTCCCTTTTGCATTTCAAGAGCTACCATCCGAAAGCCCTTCGGGAGAACCTCCCTTTCGGGCAATTCCTTCGTATTCGTCGGAATTGTTCTGAGGTAATGAAATATCAGGAACATGCCACCCTCCTGTCCACACAACTACAGGAGAGACAGTACCCCAAAACAATCATAAAGAAATCCATGAAGAGAGCCAGAAACAACCACAGGGAAGCTCTGCTCGAGAAGAGGATACAGAATCCTTTGGAGGAGAACAAAAGGATTACCTGTGTCAATACTTTCTGCAATTATTCCAATGCACTCAAGAAGAGTATCCTTAGGAACTGGAGGTTTCTAAAATTAGAGGGCAGTTCCTTACCCCCTCCCCTTTTTGCTTTTAAAAGGGGCTCTAATCTGAAAGATCGATTAGTACATACACGCCCGAGGTTGTTGAAAAACCCAGACACGAGCACACTTTGGGGGTTACCACCTGTTGTAGGTCACTTTCCATGCGGAAATTGTGCAGTATGCCCCCAGACTCAACACACCACTGAGGTAGAGATAGGGACGAATAGACCTTGGTCCCTCAAAACCCACACAAACTGTAACAGCGAACGAGTGATTTACTTGATAAAATGTCCCTGCAATAAAAACTATGTAGGTATGACATCACGAAAAGTAAAAGTGAGGATATCGGAACATAAGAGTACTATCCGATGTAAAAAGAGTGCTACCAAACTCACTAACCATTTTGTTTCAGTGGGACACAAAGAGACCGAGCTACAGTGGGTGGTTCTAGAACAACCACACATTCCAGTACATATCACTGACATTCAGAAATTCCTTCTGGTGAGGGAGCAGAGATGGGTACACAGACTTCATTCAGACACAGTGGGACTGAATGATGAAATCCCTTGGCTGTTATTATAAGATCAAAATAAACCCTCATTTTTTACAGAGTGCTTTTTCCCTTGGCTGTTGTTATAAGAGCAGAATAGACCCTCACTGTTTTAGAGAGTGCGTTTTGACATGGTTAACACATCCTTTTGAGGATACTATGATGAGATATTGGTTACAAGAATTATTGGTATCCCAAAATGGGAATGTGGTTCTCTTAATGATGGCCCTTATTTATATGCACACATGAAAGACCCTCCCTGACAAAGGGTTTCCTTTTCGAATTAAATTTGACTTGTAGCACCTCTCTAAATGAGCGTGTGTGCTAGATGTTCTAATATATGCGCATTTGGTGAAGGTCCTATATCCAGGTGTGACATTATGGCTGTTGATGCACCTTTACAGCCATTGAACTTAACCATGGAATTAGCTTATTCATGCTCGTGCGTTTTAAGTACGATGGGGTGCTTCATGATCACTGTGCTGACATTCGCAACTTACACGGGATCACCAATGCGTGTTTTCTTCCTCACGCACGCTCCATGGAAGTTCTTGTGCATTGTATTCTCTGCGCATGCGCAGTATCAACTCACACGCATTCGCGTACACTATATGCTCCGCGCATGCGTGGTAACATCTAACACGCATTCGCTTCAGTTATCTAGTGTTTCTTTACCGCGCATGCTTGCTAGGCCCTGACAGGCAGTGCCCGGGACAGCTTAATCGGCGCGCCGCACCTGCAGGCATTTACATTAAGATTAGCTATTTAAAACCTCACGAGTGCGTCCGTCGGCACCTCCGGTCTTACCTCAATGACCGCCCTGGGGTACCGACGGATAGGTGAGTGCTCTGTTCGTGTTTTCCAGTCTACTAGGTTTTGACTTGTTTTTCATTGTTGTCTGCTCACAGACACTATTACTATTCTGGAATTACTGACTCTATGGTACTTTCAGGAGTTTTAGGAGATTACTTTACTTATTATTTTTTATGCTTTGTGTATCAGGAGATTCAGTTCATTTAACCTGGTATTATGACAAAATCTTCTTTTGAATTTTTAGATTTACATTTGAGTGCCTGGGCTCATGGGACCTGAGACACTCTTACAATGGCTATTTTGTCTTTTGCACTGGCTTATACTAATGTATTTGGTATATGTGACTCTCTAATTTGTTGTGACAATTTCCATTAGAGTCACTTACCAGATGTTGGGAGTGTGTGTGTTTTCTATATGCTTTTCTTACCTATTGGGATGGCACATTCTCCACCCTAGGTAGCAGCAATTGTTACAAAGTGTCTATAGTTGAGGTACATTTGAATGATTGCTTTAACAACGGTTTATATATCATATATGTCTTTGCATTTTGGGATTGGATGAATTTCTCTCAGGTTTTTAACTAAGCTTTTGAAGAGGAAGGTTTTTTCAGGTATTACCTGTTTTTTCTTTTTCCTACTATTTCTTTCTTTTTAGAGCGGGGCCCCTTTCCCTGAGTTGAGACCAGGTTGAGGTGAGGGCTGTACCCACTATTTATGGGTAAGTGCAATTCCAAACAAACAGTACTGAATGCCACACAGCATTAGTGAATGCTTATTGTTGGTCATATAAATTTATTTTTGACCTGTAGCTGAGCCTGTTTTACACATTGGGTCTTCGTTTTCCAAATTTCTCCACAGGTATCCGGTTTTGATTGCTGTATCAACTTGACCGGTGCGGTAGGAATTTTTATCTGCACCCCACTTTGGTATAATTTACACACACGTTTTTCTCACTGAAAACCACAGCAGTAATTTAGGTCCTGATGAAAGCCCAGATACTATCGATCGTCTAAGGGCAGAAACATGTTGACCATATTTGCTTTGGACAATAGCATAATGTCAATTTAATTTATGCAATATTGCCATCTTGCTTTTTAAATATGACAGGGGTTCCCTACTATTAAAGAACTTTTGGGTACCCTTAGCCATTTTTAACTCACACATATGATTTTACTGCTGACTATTAGGATTTCTCACCTCGTTCTATGGGTAGTATTTCATCCAAGACAATATTTGTGAGAGATCAGGTGACAATCCTCCTTTGGTGCTCCTTCTATGCCAGTGACCGGATCACTGCTTTATGAACTGGTCCGGCTGGATGGAGTATACAGACCCAGATGATAAAAACAATTAACCACCTTAAGTGATTGATGGGTCCTGGTGAAGGGAGTGCTCTCCAATAGAGTTGTCATTTGAGTATGGGGTTTGTTTAGACGTCTTTGTGTAACTCTTTGGCTCTATTTCTGATCCAGGTTGTATTAGTGTGTTGATATTTGTTGTTAGGGGAAATACAACCTGCTGGTCTGCATTTTTGCTGCAACTTCCCTGAGACCTCCCCCACGCTGTTATGTGTTATTAGGATCTGTGGATTCCCAGTCTGCCTTCTCAGAATTGATTTGGGTCAGTTCACTTTTCATGAGTCTTTCACAGGCTCTCCTCTAGATTCAGCCTCTGATTGTAGTGATGCTTCTCACAGGAGAATTATCTCTAGGATGCAGACGGTACAAGAGAGGCAAAAAGAGGTGTGAGCAATGTGCTCCTTGACTATTGTTTCAAAGTCACCCCGGGGCTTTTGATTTTATTTTAGGGACTCCTCTGCCTGTTATCTTAAACTCTTAACACTGGGCCTCTGCTATGCAAAAGACACACAAATGATGGGCGAATGGTGGAACAAATCAAACATTCACCCCGCCCCCAGTCAAGAGATCTGGATTAAATCCATTGTTCTTTTGCTCACCATGCCACCCCAGCTTAGACCCAGCGATATGCAAACCGGTCTTAACCCTGCTCCTCCTGGGAACAGTCCAGCCCAAACTGCCAAGAGCGGTCCTCCCTGGACCAAAAACAAGCTTCCTGGGACCGGTTTTGGAGTATCACCCCATATCATCATTTCTAGCTTGAATCCAGTGGTACAGTGAGCCCGGGACCCACGTCTGGGCATACCAGGCGCACTTAGGGTGAGAAAGCGAAAGACACACACATGATGAACAGGTATGCCCAGACGTGGGTCCCGTGCTCCCCATTCCACAGTTTTTTTTATTTAGTATTCTTTTTATTAACAATCATCGACATAAAACATACAGTACAAAGGATTTAGCATGTGTGCATACAGTGGAGACAGACATTTAATCACAGATACAACATTACTTATTTTCGTTGGATGCTACGGGGTAGGGGCATCATCGTATTCGATACTACGGGGCGGGGTACATATATTTCCTGGATAGGAATTCCAGGGGTTTCAAATTTTGGACCATTTTCGGGGGCAACCATGGGATATATAGACTGTCTTTTCCCTGTACATGCACCAATCAAGGTCTTTTTTCCAGTCTACAATCGTGGGTGCATGTGCTGCTCCCCAAAGCTGTGCGATATTTCTTTTTGCTACCATTAGCCCAAGTGTGACCCACTGCGTTTAATGAGTGTTGAGGTCTGTTGGTTACCAGATGTTTAGGAGGCATCAACGAGCCTCCGGGCGGAGAGGAATTGTTAACACTTCACCAAGTACTTCATGTATCTTTCGCCAGTAGGATTGCATATGGTCACAGTCCCGAATTATGTGAATAAATGTGCCTAGCTGAGTGCACCCTCTTCTACAGTTCCCTCCTCCAGAGACTCCCATATGTAGCAATCGAGGTCCCGTGACATAGACTCTGTGGAGGATTTTGAGCTTCACCAGTCTAAGGCGCGCTGGGATTGCGACTATTCTTGGGGAGGATACTGCTTCCTGCCACTCTTCATCATCCATTTCAATGCCATAACTCACCCATTTTTCCCGTAGTGCGTGGAGGGGGGTTTCCATGTTTTTTTATCAGCTTTTTATATATTAAAGATATTGTTTTTGTCGGGTAGATTTTTTTATTTATTTATTTTTGAGATTTATAAAGCGCGAACAAATGCCCGTAGGCGTCTCGGCGCTAGAGAGAACAAGGCGTGAGATACCCACAGAGGCTAGTTGACAGCTGTTATTGATCAAAGAGCCAAGTCTTTAATTTCCTGCGAAATAGCATCAAGGAGGTGCTTTCTTTGATGGTGGTAGGTAAGGAGTTCCAAAGTCTGGGAGCAGCCACCAGGAAGCGCCTATCGCCCCACTTGACAGTTTTAGTTCGAGGTACCTGCAGTGATTTAAGATTGTTAGACCGGAGAGATCTAGTGGAGGAGTGATACCGGAGATGGGACTTCAAAAAGTCCGGACCCTGGTTATGCAGTGCTTTGTATGTGATACAGAGTGTTTTGAATTTAATCCTGTTATTGATCTTGAGCCAGTGCAGATTTTTTATTGTTTCTGAAATAGGCATGAATTTCGGGATACCAGACAGGAGACGGGCTGCGGCATTCTGAACTGACTGTAGTTTGTTGATCACTTTGGCCTGAGCATTGATAAACAGACCATTACAGTAGTCAAGGGAGGACAACACCAGAGCACTGACCAAGGTCCTTCCGGCTGCAGCTGGTAAAAATGGCAGAATTTTTTTGATCAACCTTAGTTTATGGTGGGCCGAAGCTGCTGTTTTATTTGCGTGGGCCATAAAGTTCAGGTTTTCATCAAAAATCACTCCCAGGTTTCTGACAGAGGTGACTGGTTCCGGGGGGGTCCCATATGAGGGAGGCCACCATGTAGTTGACCAGCAAGGTGAAAGATGTCCGAAGATGACTACCTCCGTTTTTTCGGAGTTTAGTTTTAAGCAATTGGAGGCCATCCAGTCTCCAATTGCCCGCAAGCCCTCCTGGAAGTTTCCTGCCATTCTCTCTCCATCGCCATTAATGGCCAGCACCAGTTGTGTATCATCTGCGTATGAGGTAAGGCCATCAAGTATCCTGTCCTCCAGGGGGGAGGACTCAGGAGGGGAGGATCCCCTTGGAAGAAGCAAGTGAAGAGCATGACTGGCTTGCGCATAACGGAAACATTCCAAGTTCGCTAACTTGTGTTGTTGTTGAAGTGTGGTGAAGGGTTTCACCTCGCCCTTTTCCTACTGGTCCCCGATACGTGAGATCTTAATTAGTTCCCACTTATCAAATCCCTTTGATTGCCATAAGTCAGCCGGCATTTGTGAGTTCCACAACGGAGTTGCCAGCGTGGGTTTTTGCCCCCACCCCAGCGATTTGTTGGCTGCATGCCAGACGTCAACAGAGTGTTTAGTAGGGCTCGTAAGTGGGTATCTACCTGGCTTGGAGTAAAGCACTCGGTTATTTGTCCCTCCGGGGAGGAGCCACCTATCCATGCTGTATCCGAGGTCATCAGGTCGGCTATATATGCCGTGATTGATAGCAGCAAGATGTGCTGCCCAATAATATTTCCTAATGTCTGGTAGGCTGATGCTCCCATCGTACCAATTGAGTGTGAGTTTGTATAGCGCGATGCGTGGCTTCCTGTCCCACAAGAGATCCCGCTGGAGCCCTTCAATTTCTCTAAAGTATGAGCTTGGGACAGGATCAAGTGAATTCTGCAATGCATATAAAAACCAGAGTAGCGACATCATTTTAAAAAGAGCTGCTTTGCCCAACATCGAAAAGGGGAAGCGACTTCCAGCTAGTGATATCTCTTTTGAGCCTCTGAAGTGGTGGGACAAGGTTACGGTTATAACGAAGTGTCTTATCTAAGGAGATGAAAATTCCCAAATATTTGAAACCTTCCGTAGTAGTATGTATTGGGCGATGTGGCGGGGGTGGGTTTCCCTTGAGGGGATAGAGGAGGGATTTCTGCCAATTGATACAGAACCCGGAGTACCTGCCAAATATAGCCAGGATATCAAGGACCGCAATCAGAGACCGCTTGGGGGATGCAAGGTACAGTAGTGTGTCATCTGCGTAGAGGGAAATACGATCTTCCCAATCAGGGGTCGTACGCCGCCCACGTATAACCGGATCTCTCCGGATCCATGCCGCAAGGGGTTCCAGGGCCAAAGCAAATAGTAGGGGAGAGAGAGGGCATCCCTGGCGGGTCCCTCGACTAAGCTGAAATGTATCTGATTTTTTGTTGTTAACTACAACCTGCGCTAGAGGTTCACGGTATAGGAGGCATATCCACTGTATAATGCCCCGACCAAGTCTCATCTTCGCAAGTACTGCAAAAAGATAGGGCCATTCCACTGTGTCAAATGCCATGGTGACATCTAGGGAAAAAATGATGGCTTGTTCTTGGAAATGCCGCTCTGCCCAGAACACCGTGGACCCTGCGCAGATTCAGTGCTGTATTTCTGCGTGGCATGAAGCCAGATTGGTCCGGGTGTATTAGGCCCCTTATTACTTTCACTAAACGGTTGGCTAGTAGTTTGGCCAGGATTTTAGGTTCTGCGTTAAGGAGCGAGATAGGGCGGTAGGATGTACAGTCAGTTTTGGATTTACCTTCTTTATGAATGGTGACAATAGTGGCTACTCTCTGATCCACTGGCAATAATCCCCGCTCTCGACTATCCTCGTACATAGATTTTAAATATGGAGCTAATTTATCTGGTCAAAGTCTGTAAAGTTCAAAAGGAATGCCATTGGGACCCAATGCCTTACCGGAGTTCAATGATCTTATCGCAAGAGCTATTTCATCTGTGGTCAAGGCATTATCAAGGAAGTTACGTTCATCAACCGATAGAGTGGAGAGTGAAATATCCCTCAGCAATGCGGTAGAATCGTCTTAAGTGTATGGTGCTATGGAGGTACATACGGTGCGAAAGTGGTCAGCAAATTGGTTGACAATGGCCTGATGGTCTGTTATGGGAGTCATTTCTGCATCTAGAAGCTCAGGGACCAATCTGCTAGCCCACTCTTTTTTGTCAAGCCAGGCTATGAGTTTCCATGCTTTATCCGCCTAGATCATAAATTCTGCCCATTTTGTCCCTCCCCAGAGTTTTGGCTTTATCGGTCACTAACACCCTATAGCTATCTTGTTTGAGGCGGAGTGAGTGGAGTACTCTGGGTGTAATGTCAGTTTCTAGTTCTTGTTGTAGTTAGGGAATTTCTGCCTCAGCATCTGAGATATCTTTGTGTCTATCCCTCTTTGTCCCAGATATCAGTGACAGGGCTTGACCCCGGATTACTGCTTTAAAGGCTTCCCATAGTGTTTGAGGAGCGTCAACCATTCCCTCATTCTCCCTGAAATAGTTATCCATTGATCTGATCAGGTCTTTATGAATTTTCGGGTCTCGCAGATACCACGGGTTGATTGGAGCAATTCTCCCCACCTGTGTTCAGCTGATGGCTAAATGTACCCATAAGGGAAGGGGGAGTGGTCGGAGATGCCCCTAGCTAAGTGTCTAATCTCATGGATATACGGGACTTGAGGTACAGGGATTAGAATGTAATCACGGTGGGAAAGGCTATGGTGTGCAGCAGAATGGAACGTGTAATGCACTTTGTCTGGGTTGTTTGTCCTCCACCCATCAACAAGCCCCAAGGCTTCCAGGAAATCAGGCAATCAACGTGACTATTGCCCCATGACCCGGGGGGGGGGGGGGGTGATGATCTAATGTGCTTGAAACTACAGAGTTGAAGTCACTCCCAAGCATTTGCAACCCATCCGGTAGCTCCAACAAAATACCGCTAAGGTCTTTAAATGTGGTGGTCTGTAGACCCGGTGGTACGTAGACTCACATTAGCGTGATGGTCTGTCCCTCCCATGTACCCGTAACCCCAATATACCTGCCCGAGCATCACCCCAAGTGGAGTTTACAGTGAGAGGAAATTATTTTTTCATCATAATACCTACGCCTCTCGAATTAGATGTGAAACCTGTGTGGGCGATCATTGTGTAGCCCCGTCTGTGCATCGCCTTACATGAGTGCCCTACCAAGTGTGTTTCTTGAATCATAACAAAATCGGGTGCATGTCTTCGAACATATTGGAGAACAACACTGCGCTTAATCTTGTCCCCAAGCCCGTTAACATTCCAACTTAATAATTTAACACCCTTGTCCCATCGTGCACACATTAAATATCGGGTAGGAGTCTATGTTCTCTACTACGAGGTCAGTATGAACTGTCGATGCAAAAACCATAACTTGAAACTAAAGACAAACCCCAACCCAACAACCCCCTCTCCCTGCTTCCCTGCACTGTAGGCGAAGAACTGCCCATTAACAACTTGCAGAGTGCCTGTCGCCCTATTGAGTAACTAAATCTAGAAGAGTGTGGGGCGTATTGTCCCGTTCCCCTGCTTCCCCTTCCAAGTTATCATAATATTGTCCCCAAGAAGAAAGTCATTTTCAGGGGCCTCTGGTGTCGGACTCTAGGAGAGGTCCCCCGACGGCCAGCAACCCCCATTTATCCCCAATACCTTCATCTTAGTCCCAGCACCTCATGTGAGTTCACGGGTGTAGTATCATCGTTCCACACCTCCTCAGTCTCGCGGTTAGGAGGCCGGGTCGTCGCCGCCATTATGATTGCCCGGGAGCCGGTCTGTCCGGCTCTCAAGCCAGTCGGATGCCGCTTCTGGGTGCTTGAAGAACCAGGCTCGGCCCTCAGCCTCCATACGAATGCGTGCCGGGAAGAGCATCGCATATTTAAACCTCTATCCCTGAGTTTCTTCTTTATCATCAGGAAGGATCGTCTCTGTTTCTGCACCTTTTGTGTGAAGTCTGTGAAGAAGGTGATCACGGCTCTGTCCAAGTGGAGTGCTGGGGCTGTTTTGGCAGTCTGCAGGATCGCGTCCCTGAAATTTAGAACTCTTGCCAACATCGGGCGTGGGGGTGCTCCTGGCCGTGGGCGCCCCCCCCCCCCCGAACCCTGTGCGCTCTCTCTATGACAAAAAATTAAGGATAAGGTCCTCCACTAATAGGTCCGGTGCCTGCCCCTCCGCCTTCTCTGGCACTCCCAGTATACGTAAGTTATTTCGCCGAAGCCTGCCTTAATAGTCATCAAGTTTGAATTCGGCAAATTTGCGGAAGGAGTGTAGATCTTGGATGTCGCTGTGGATTTGTGAAACATCTCCAACTAGGCTCGTCGCCGTGATTTCTACTTGCTTGACTTTCTCGTTCAGTTTATTGAAGTCTGCACGAATTAGGTTCACGTCAATGGAGAGAGAGTCCATCTTGTGCTCCAGAGAGGTCTTTATGCCAGTTATAGCTACCATGACATCTTTGAGAGTCAATTCTGGAGAATCACCCGTTGGGTCTTTCAGGGATTTATGGCTGGTGTGGGACTCCTGTGGCGAGTCCCTGGGGAGGGTGTAACGGTCGAGTTTGTTAGTCTGTACATTCTTTGAGCCCTTTGACCTGGTAGACTTGGCCCTGTCCATAGCTGTGACTGCTCGGGCCCAAATTAGCACGACTCCGGTTCTATGCACCTCTGGGTTGCGAGAGTCGAAAACCAGTGGGCCCGCCGGGCAAAGGGGTTCCCAAGACGGCGGGGCGCTCTCTTCCACTTTGGAAACAAGTAGCTGTTAGGAGTAATAGGCAGAACCTGTCCGCCCGCCCGGTGTACTGAGAAAGCGTGTGGCGTACTGCTTTGGTTCTTATCTCGCTCCAGTTAACCACCGTGGGGTTCTTCAGGACTGGCACAGGGCCACTGCAGGCAGGGAGGGTCGGCTCCGCTACATCACATTCCTCCAATGCTTCGACCACCAGGGTGATATTGCGAGGGGCGGAGGGGGGGCGACAACCCCCGATGAATATCCCCACAGTTGTGTCCTGTGCTCCTTACCGACTTGGCTGGCGTGCTCGATCTAGCGCAAGGGCCCCCTTCACTCGCTCCACATCTCCGCCACCATTGGGCCCCTCCGCCTGTTGTTGCGTCTTCTGCGAGGGCCGCTGAGTGCAGCTCCGCCTCACTTGTAGTCTGTTGCAGGCCATCGCATTGACCCCGAGTTACACCCTCTGCTGCCCTTCCACCGACCGCGCGCAACACTCTAGGCCTCTTTGAGGTTGCTGAAGGTCCGATAGGAGTGGGGCTCGCAGCTCGGGCAAACACCAGTGTTGGGACCCGGGAGTCCGTGACCGCAGTTTCTCACCCCGTCCGTTGCGGTGTACTGCTTTCTGGGGATGTCTCAGCGCCCCAAAGACCTCCTCCACCTGCTCCACTTCTTCACACCTTAGGGGCCTCTCTGCCACTATTGCGATGTCTGTGGGGGCCGCCGGGTGCAGCCCCGCCTTACAGTGGGCCGTTATGGGTCATATAGTCGATCTCAGGTCACACCGCCGTGGCAACTCGACCTCCTTGGTCTCTCCCTCGGCCACACGCGGCACTTTAGGCCCCGGCTTCCAGGTGTCTGCGGGCCCAATTCGAGCGGGGCTCGCAGCGCAGGCAATTGCGGGTGCAAGAGTCAGGAGTCTTTGGCTTTAGTTCCGCACACCTTCTGACGCGGTTTGCTGCCTATGGGGATCGGATTATGTGCGCGGATAGTCGTAGGGGAGATACAGGTAAACGGAGCAGAAAAGTTAGGTGGCCATCGTGGTCCGATGCTTGGCCACTTGCCTCTCAATTCCACTGTTGAATGTTAAAACAGTGTGCAAAGTTTTTTCTTTTTTTAAATTTGTGAAACAGTCAGCCCTTCCAATCCGCCCGAAACAGTGTTTAAACATTACTGCTGGCAAGTCTAGAGAATGCTGCAATTGTTCTTTTTGCACTGCTCTCCAATGCCCAGTGACCTATAAAACATGAAAATTGGTTTCGAACCTGATTGATACATTTAACTTTCCTATAAAGCGAGAGTATATGGTGCAGAAATACAGCCATGGCATGGAAAATTAAATGCCGCTTGTGGAGTGAGCCATCCACTACAGTGACAGTGAAAACAAGGCTTTGGGCCTACCCTGTGTAGCCTTACAAGAAGAGCTTGGACCCTGCTGCTTAGGCCTGTCAACATCAGCCGTTTGACAGGGAGAAAAACCTAGTTTTGAATGTTAAAATAAGTCACCCCTGAGCACACCTTGCTGCCTACAAGATAGGGTGCATAATATTTAAGAGTTTATCCCCAGTGACTAGGCCCAAAACAACATTGTCACTGGTCAGGTGGACTGGATCCCAGGAGGACTGGAGCAGGGTGCTGCAGGCTGGCTGTGGCGGCCTCCCTTCCTCTGTCTCCCCTCAGTTCCATCACTGTACTGTGAGGCTTTAACACTGGCAGTGAGAGCCCAGGAGGACTGGAGCAGGGTGCTCCGGGCTGGCTGTGGAGGCCTCCCTTCCTCTGTCTCCCCTGTAGTGAATGAGCCACTTTTGTGGTGTCACACCCTATGATGACCCTCAACCACCACCATTTTGTATTGACTTAAGTGTGTTATGTTACCTTTGCCTTAATGTAGGATGGGTTTGCATATGCCTGTTTTTCTTCTGCCTTTTAGTGGAATAGTCTGTCCAAGAATAGAAGGTATGGGATGTTGAGGTACAGTCTTTTGGGTGGTGGTGCACACATGTGCTCAATGTTGTATACTGAGGGATTAAGTGTATAATATTATTTGGGTTAGGTGAATTATAACTTTGACCTATTGGCTTTGACGTGGTCTAATGTCATTCTGCCTTCTGACTTTACCTTGCTTCAAACTTTTCTGTGTGCACAGTGGTGCTTGTAAGTTGTGTGGATGAGAATTATAGGTGCATCCTTGCTTTTCTGATTCCATCTTGCTTTGGGCCTTTGTGTGCATGGCTTCACTAACTCCATTTTCATGCTGAAGCCATTTTCTGTGCCTGCACGAAGAAGAGGGCATGTTTTGCTTTCCTCCTGTCTTTACTGACTAGAGAGAACTGGTTCTTATCAGAGGAATGTACATGGTCTGTCTTGTAGTCATAGCAAGGGCCTGATCAACCGTTGCTCTGACCTTGAAGCAGGCTGGTGTGGGCTCTCATGAGAACTAGGGGGCGGGGCTTGCTAGAAGCTTCGCTGTGTTTTTAATGTGTATTAAAAAGGGGAGCCGACACTGGCCTGGTAGAAGTTCATCCGTGGAGCAGACGTGCTGTCACGGAAGAGTAGAGGCTGGTGTTACCTCTGAGCTTTCGCCCGGTTCAAGCAATGGACTCCCCTTGAGCAAAGTGGGGTGAAATGATGGAGCATTAGGTGAGGTGTCCCTGCTACTAACTGTCTCTTGATTCTTTATTGATTCTCTCCTTTCCTTCTTTTTTTCTGATTCTTATATCCATACATATATATTTCTACATATATTTGCCTTGATTGTGTTTCAATCATACTATTGATATGTTAGAGTCTGCTATGTTAGGTGCATTTGGCTTACTGTGTGGTGCTATTTACTAATAAATACATCCCAGATATACCAATTTGTCTTTTCCTTGTAGCAGGAGGTGTGGACTCTTCTTGGCCAAGTATTCTGTTGTAGAAGGATGGGTGAATTCCCTTCTAGCAGGTAATTGTGTTATAGGAAGTTGGCCTAATCCTGGCAAGTGATGTGCAAAGTCTGTGTATATATTGTTTTCTTGCCTTGCCTTTGGGGGAGTGTTGAAAGTTTGCCCACCTTAGGAAGTGCTGTGTATATCTTATATTCCATAAGTTTGGAACTGATATTCTCTCCCTGGGAAAGTGACGGTACATTCCTTGGTCCAGGGGAGATCTAAAGTTTGTCATTACATCCCCTCAGTTCCATCACTGAGGCTTTAACACTGGTAGTGAGGGAGCATGCTGCCTTCCTCTGTCTCCCCTCAGTTCCATCACTCTACTGTGAGGCTTTAACACTGGCAGTGAGAGCCCAGGAGGACTGAAGCAGGGTGCTCCGGACTGGCTGTGGAGGGAGCACGCTGCCTTCCTCTGTCTCCCCTCAGTTCCATCACTCTACTGTGAGGCTTTAACACTGGCAGTGAGAGCCCAGGAGGACTGAAGCAGGGTGCTCCGGACTGTCTGTGGAGGGAGCATGCTGCCTTCCTCTGTCTCCCCTCAGTTCCATCACTGTACTGTGAGGCTTTAACACTGGCAGTGAGAGCCTAGGAGGACTGAAGCAGGGTGCTCCGGACTGGCTGTGGAGGGAGCATGCTGCCTTCCTCTGTCTCCCCTCAGTTCTGCTGCAGGGCTCTGAGGCTCTGGTACATTGGCAAGAGAAGAGAAGGTGTTGGTGCTGCCTATGAAAGAAGGACATGCTCTGATTTCCACAGGCAGCCGGCTCTAAATGCCACAGGTAACGTGGGGAGACAACCTCTCTCATGCTCCTGGTATCGCATCTCATACAGTCTTTAAACGGTCTGAGGCTCCTGTGCTGTGTTGCTGAGGGAGGGGCAAAATGCTTGTGATGTACTGCACATACCGTACATATTTGTTGTGCATGTATTTATTGTTGTGCTCAAGCTTGAATTCAATTACCTTGTGATGCTTTGCGTGGGTTCCATATTCTGGCGTGTTGCTCTTCAGGGTGTTCCATTCCACTGTCCAGCAGTTGTGGTTGGAGACACTGTGGGTGGCGGCTGCTGGTCTCTCCTTTTCATGAAATACATTTCTTGTCTCATTCAAGCATTATTGGTGAGCTGCTCTTCTTTTCAGTTGGCGATGAGGATAGGATCCATGGAAGTCCCCCTCTGCCTCTCTTCATCAGTCGGTTTCCAGTTCCTCCAGCATTGACCCTCCTTTGGCATTGATGCTCTTCTGGCATTGACACTCCTCTGGCATTGATGCTCTTCTGGCATTGACACCCCTCTGGCATTGATGCTCTTCTGGCATTGACACCCCTCTGGCATTGACGCTCCTCTGGCATTGACGCTCCTCTGGCATTGACACTCCTCTGGTATTGACGCTCCTCTGGCATTGACGCTCTTCTGGCATTGACACTCCTCTGGCATTGACACTCCTCTGGCATTGACACTCCTCTGGCATTGACACTCCTCTGGCATTGACACTCCTCTGGCATTGACACTCCTCTTGTTGTGGCTCACCGTAGAGCACTGACAGCCCGAGGGCGACATGCCCGTAGGAGACGGGCGTAAGGAACTACATATCCCAGCGCGCTTTGCGAGATGACGCTCCGACGTCATCGCGCACGGCGCGAAGACGATGAAAAGGAACTTCCGGCATCCAGCGGGTGCCGGTTATTTTGGATTTCCATGTTCGAGAGCGGACGAGATCGAGTGCGGACGATAGTGGCGTTCTGGTAGGGGTGCTTCGCACCAGCCTTGACTTCCTGCTGCCTTTTGTCGCGCACTAGTGTGTGTGTGGTTTTCCCCGGTCCGTGCTATTCATCCGAGGGTGAAACAGAACCGCTGCGGTTCCGTTGGACGCCTTTCCAAGGCATTGCGGGATCGCCCGAGCGGTGAGACATTGCCCGGTGTTTAGGTTAAATTGCAAACCAGCGCCTCCAAGGATTGGAGCCTTTTCCTATTTTCCTGCCCGGAGAACGATAGTAGGCTCACCCGCTGGGGTTCTCTTTAGTTCACGCTATCCCAGGAGCATGGGAGTAGCGCTCTAAGTTTGTACAGATACCGGTGACGGAGCTGCAGGCACCGAACAGGGCTTAAGCTTCGCTGCACCTCAATTGTTTATTTGTATTCCAACAGGGGCGGAGAGGACTTCTGACATACGTCCTTCCCCTCCCCCTGTTATACCCGAGGTTCAGGAATTGTGGTAGGTCCGTTTGTTCTGGGGGTAAAGGAGAAGGAGGGGAAAAGCATGTAGGGGTATCTTGTGGCTAAACCATGTCCTTTCTATAGGTCACGAACTGCTTTGCTCCTCGGCTCTCCAGGTCTCCCAGTCAGGAGTGCTTTCTTTCCTTTACAGGTACAGCAGGGGAAAATAGGGGAAACATTGAGTACGGGAGTCTAGGGGTTGTCCTAACCATATTGCCTTGTGCTTTTTCTTTCAGATCTCCCTCCCCGCAGTCCCCTTCCTTTCCTTCCCTCGCCTGATCACCCTTTTGTGTCTGTCATATATACACCAGACCAATGGGCTATCGGGAGGTGGACCCCTTACAGCATCGTGCGACCCTGAGGACGTTGGACTGCGACAAAATAACCGGCCCACGAATAGCAGTCCTCCCAGTCGCACGGTGGGATGGCCACCTTAGAGGACGTGTTGGCTGCTTTGGCCCTGTTACAGGCCGAGGTAGTCACCTCTAGAACAGAAACTGCCACACTACAGGCGCAGGTAGACCGCTTGGAGCGTAACCCCTTTGACGCTGGCACCCCCCGCGCTATCCCAGCTGCTCCTGTGGTGGTAGAAATCCCCACGCCTGTTCCGTTAGCCACTCCCGAAAGATATAATGGGGATAGCGGGAAATTACAGGTCTTTCTCACACAGGTAATGCTACATTTCACCTGTAAGGCCAGGGCATTTAACACCAACCATTCGAAAGTCGCCTTCTTGCTCTCCTATTTATCCGGGGACGCTGCACAATGGGCCGTTCCATTGGTGAGAAGAGACGATCATATCTTGTATGATTGGAACGCCTTTCTGATAGAATTTGAGAAGACCTTTAATCGACGAGCGGCCACGCTCTCAGCCGACAGAGATCTCCTGGAGTTGCGTCAGGGCAATCGGGACGTCATCTCCTATCTCAACGATTTTAGGAGACTGATTACGGAAACTGAGTGGCCTGAAGGGAAACATGCGGCGATCTTCCACCAGGGTCTGAGTGAAGACATGAAAGATGTGTTGGCTCAGATCGACCCGCAACCCTCCTCCTGTGAAGCCCTCATTAGTTTGGTCCTAAGGCTGGACCATCGCATGAGCGAACGTAAAGGGGAGCACCGAAAGAGGGAGAAACCCGTGCCAAGCGTGGAATACTCTCGATCTACGAACTCCGGGGTACAGAACAAGACAGAGCCCATGGAAATAGGCGCTGTTCGTTCCCCGCTATCGGCGGAAGAAAGAGACTACCGGAGGAAGCGAGGGCTGTGCCTGTACTGTGGTCGAAAGGGTCATTTCATACGAGAATGCAGCCTAAGGCCGAAGGTCCCCCGTCCAGAACAAAAGGCCGCGGTAACTCGCACAAACGGCTCCACTGCGGGAAACGACTCTGCTTAAAGGAGGAGGAAGGGAGTCCTTTGAGCGCAATGTACATCCCTTCTTTGGAGGACTTACACCTACACAACAAAAACCACTTCTATGTCGAAGTACACATCCTGGTGGACGAGGAGTGGATTCCGGTCAGTGCATTGGTGGATTCGGGGGCCACGGGGTGTTTTATGGATCAAGCCCAGGTGGTAAGGCTAGGGATCACCTTGCAAGAGAAAGACAAGCCTGAGATGGTGTTCGCCGTAGATGGGAAGATGTTGGAGTCCGGTCCGGTGAGATATCATACCGAGCCCTTAACAATGAGACAGGGGACTGAGCATCAGGAACTTCTTTCCTTCAATGTCATACCGGCACCCCATTATGGATTAATCCTGGGGTTGCCGTGGCTACGTCTCCACAACCCTCTCATCAATTGGCAGGAGAAGACCATATTTTATACCTCAGACTACTGCTTGGTTAATTGCCATGACTCACCCAAGAACCCAGCCTCATCGTTGGCTATCTGCTATCAAGTAGCGACTGCAGTAGAACACGCAGTCAACTTACCAGACGCGTACAAGGAATACGAGGACGTCTTTAATGAGGACATGGCAGAAGTCTTACCACCGCATCGGTCGTACGATTGTCAAATCGACCTGATCCCCGGAGCGGTCATTCCAGCTGGACGCGTATATGCCCTAACGGAGCCCGAAAATAAACACCTCAGGGAGTATTTGGATAAATACTTGAACTTGGGCTTTATACGAGTGTCGAAATCTCCCGCTGCATCGCCTCTTTTTTTTATCCCTAAGGCGAACGGCGAGCTGCGCGCGTGTGTGGATTTCAGGGCCTTGAACGCCGTTACGGTGAAGAACCGGTATCCCCTTCCATTAATCAATGTCTTGCTGGAGCAGGTCAAAGAGGCAGTAATATACACACGTCTTGACCTAAAGGGGGCATACCATCTGGTCCGTATGAGGAGAGGAGACGAGTGGAAGACCGCGTTTAAAACGCGCTTCGGTCTCTACGAATATTTGGTTATGCCGTTTGGGCTGTGTAACGCCCCAGCGGCGTTTCAGTTCTTTTTAAATGATGTCCTTCGTGAACACCTTGACCGCTTCGTCGTCGTCTATATAGACGACATCCTGATCTACTCTACGGACACCAAAGATCATCCACAACATGTCAAGACCATTCTGCAAACCCTGCGACGCCATCACTTATTCTGCAAGATCAGTAAATGTGAATTTGGGGTAACATCGGTAGAATTCCTAGGAGTAAACCTCACCCCTTGGGGTCAGGAAATGTCGGACAGAAAGGTACTGGCCGTAAAGGAATGGCCAACCCCACGTAACCTTAGGGATGTGCAGTGTTTCCTGGGGTTTGCAAATTTTTATCGTCGTTTCATCGACCGCTTTTCGAAAGTGGCCAGCCCTCTCACGCAACTGCTGCGTAAACAGTCGACGTTTCAGTGGACTGAAAAAGCCCAAAAAGGGTTCGAAGAGCTAAAGGAAGCCTTTTCGACAGCCCCGGTGTTGGCCCATGCTCACCCGAAATACCCCTTCATCGTGGAGGCAGACGCTTCCGACACCGCGGTGGGAGCAGTCTTGTCACAAAGACATTGCGAGACAGGACGTTTACATCCGGTGGCCTACATGTCCAGAAAACTGAACCCCGCTGAATGCAACTACAATATTGCAGAAAAGGAGCTGCTAGCCATCAAGAATGCCTTCAGTGAATGGAGGCATCACTTGATGGGCGCCAGACATGTAGTTATGGTCTACACGGACCATAGAAATTTACAGTTTATGACTGCAGCCAGACACCTCACACCCCGTCAAATGAGGTGGACACTCTTTTTCGCAGGGTACAACTTTCTTGTCACTTACAGACCCGGTAAGGATAACAAGAAAGCAGACGCTTTATCCCGGCAAGCATCCCAAGACATCACCTCAGCTGATACTACAGGAGCCATAATCAGCCCAGAACACGTAATTGGGGCGACTTGCACGGATCCATTCTTAAAGAGCGTATCACAGAACGTGCGGACACCAAAGTGGAAGAACTGGCTGAAAGACAATCCTGATTGGAAAGTAGTACAGGGGCTACCGATACGAGGAAAACAACTGCTCCTGCCCATCAGATCATTAAGGCTACAAGCGTTCAAATGGTGCCATCAACTGCCCTGTGCAGGTCACAACGGCAGGGAAAAAACACTTGACAGAATCCTGAGACAGTTCTGGTGGCCGTCGGTTCGGAAGGATGTGATCACATGGGTCCAGGACTGCGGGGTTTGCAATCAAATGAAGGCTTCCCATACCAAACAAGCAGGTTTATTGCAACCTCTTCCCACACCCGACCTCCCTTGGGAGAACATCTCGGTAGACTTTATTGTGGGTGTGCCGCGTGATAAGGGATGCACAGTGATCACGGTGGTGGTGGATTATTTAACGAAGATGGCGCACTTCGTCGCATGTAAAGCTCTGCCCTCGTCAGGCCAGTTGGCGCATTTGCTCTTGGAGAACGTGGTACGCTTACACGGATTGCCTAGAAAGATTATTTCCGATAGAGGCGGCCAGTTCACTGCCCATTTCTGGAAGGCCTGGTGTTCAGCCTTGGGAATTGAATCCAACATATCCACCAGCTTCCACCCCCAGACGGATGGGCAGACAGAGCGGGTTAACCAAACCCTTAAGCAATACCTTCGGTGTTACTCCAACGCTTCTGATAACGAGTGGGTGGATTTCCTATGGTTGGCGGAGGTAGCATATAACAGCGCTACGCACACGTCCACCAAACTTACGCCTTTTTATTGCTCTTATGCGTTCCATCCTTGGTTTTCCCCTTTCCTGAATCCAGCGCAGGTTACCAAGATCCCCGAGGCGCAGAGTAGGATAGAACGCATACAGGCAAACTTACTCGTAGCAAAGAGCAATCTAAGGGCTGCGAAGCGCAACTACAAGGCATCCGCGGACAAGCACAGAAGGTCAGGGCCTGTCTATAAAGTAGGTGACTACGTGTGGTTGTCCACAAGACACATACGTTTTAAACGCTTCAGCGTTTTTAATCCCAAATTCATCGGTCCTTATCGGGTGCTTAAATTGGTAAACCCTGTGGTAGTGAAGCTATCCCTGCCTTCAACGTTACGCATCCATCCTGCATTTCATGTATCCCTAGTGAAGCCCGCACGGGTAGGGCCCAACCGAAAGCCTGCACCAGTGGTGGTACAGAGCGAGCCAGAGTACGAGGTGAGGGGTGTGTTGGACTCCAAGATTTACCGCAACAGGTTGTGGTACCTCCTTGCGTGAGAGGGATACGGGGAGGAGGAAAATTCTTGGGAACCTGCCTCCCAGGTCCACGCTCCTAAACTCGTTGCCCTGTTCCACAAGAAACATCCCACGAAAGCGTGCTTATGTCAGTGCTCTTCGGGGGAGGGATGTACTGTTGTGGCTCACCGTGGAGCACTGACAGCCCGAGGGCGACATGCCCGTAGGAGACGGGCGTAAGGAACTACATATCCCAGCGCGCTTTGCGAGATGACGCTCCGACGTCATCGCGCACGGCGCGAAGACGATGAAAAGGAACTTCCGGCATCCAGCGGGTGCCGGTTATTTTGGATTTCCATGTTCGAGAGCGGACGAGATCGAGTGCGGACGATAGTGGCGTTCTGGTAGGGGTGCTTCGCACCAGCCTTGACTTCCTGCTGCCTTTTGTCGCGCACTAGTGTGTGTGTGGTTTTCCCCGGTCCGTGCTATTCATCCGAGGGTGAAACAGAACCGCTGCGGTTCCGTTGGACGCCTTTCCAAGGCATTGCGGGATCGCCCGAGCGGTGAGACATTGCCCGGTGTTTAGGTTAAATTGCAAACCAGCGCCTCCAAGGATTGGAGCCTTTTCCTATTTTCCTGCCCGGAGAACGATAGTAGGCTCACCCGCTGGGGTTCTCTTTAGTTCACGCTATCCCAGGAGCATGGGAGTAGCGCTCTAAGTTTGTACAGATACCGGTGACGGAGCTGCAGGCACCGAACAGGGCTTAAGCTTCGCTGCACCTCAATTGTTTATTTGTATTCCAACAGGGGCGGAGAGGACTTCTGACATACGTCCTTCCCCTCCCCCTGTTATACCCGAGGTTCAGGAATTGTGGTAGGTCCGTTTGTTCTGGGGGTAAAGGAGAAGGAGGGGAAAAGCATGTAGGGGTATCTTGTGGCTAAACCATGTCCTTTCTATAGGTCACGAACTGCTTTGCTCCTCGGCTCTCCAGGTCTCCCAGTCAGGAGTGCTTTCTTTCCTTTACAGGTACAGCAGGGGAAAATAGGGGAAACATTGAGTACGGGAGTCTAGGGGTTGTCCTAACCATATTGCCTTGTGCTTTTTCTTTCAGATCTCCCTCCCCGCAGTCCCCTTCCTTTCCTTCCCTCGCCTGATCACCCTTTTGTGTCTGTCATATATACACCAGACCAAGGGGCTATCGGGAGGTGGACCCCTTACAGCATCGTGCGACCCTGAGGACGTTGGACTGCGACACCTCTGGCATTAACACTCCTCTGGCATTGATGCTCTTCTGGCATTGATGCTCTTCTGGCATTGACACTCCTCTGGCATTGATCATTGACACTCCTCTGGCATTGATGCTCTTCTGGCATTGATGCTCTTCTGGCATTGACACTCCTCTGGCATTGATGCTCCTCTGGCATTGACACTTCTCTGGCATTGATGCTCTTCTGGCATTGACACTCCTCTGGCATTGACGCTCCTCTGGCATTGCCGCTCCTCTGGCATTGGCGCTCCTCTGGTATTGACACTACTCTGGCATTAACACTTCTCTGGCATTGATGCTCTTCTGGCATTGTCACTCCTCTGGCATTGATGCTCTTCTGGCATTGACACTCCTCTGGCATTGATGCTCTTCTGGCATTGACACTCCTCTGCCATTGATGCTCTTCTGGCATTGCCACTCCTCTGGCATTGCCACTCCTCTGGCATTGACACTCCTCTGCCATTGATGCTCTTCTGGCATTGACACTCCTCTGACATTGAGGCTCTTCTGGCATTGACACTCCTCTGACATTGAGGCTCTTTTGGCATTGACACTCCAATGGCATTGATTCTCTTCTGGCATTGACACTCCTCTGGCATTGATGCTCTTCTGGCATTGACACTCGTCTGGCATGGATGCTCTTTTGACATTGACACTCCTCTGGCATTGATGCTCTTCTGGCATTCACACTCCTCTGGCATTGATGCTCTTCTGGCATTGACACTCCTCTGGCATTGATGCTCTTTTGGCATTGACACTCTTTTGGCATTAACACTCCTCTGGCATTGATACTCTTCTGGCATTCACACTCCTCTGGCATTGATACTCTTCTGGCATTCACACTCCTCTGGCATTGATGCTCTTCTGGCATTGACACTCCTCTGGCATTGATGCTCTTCTTGTGGATCGTCCTTCTTCTGTTCCTCGTTGCTGTCCATCATCCGTTGTGGCCATACAGCTACTGCTCTCCCTTGGATTTTCTTTTGGGTGCCGAGCACTGGTCCGTGAAGCACTGTCACATGTGGTGCTGTATCGCGCGTGAGAGCATCCCTGACTCGTGCGCATTGCTCATTGGCTGCTGCATACTGTCACCTCACGTGCTCCACATTGCTGTGCTTGTCAACCGGGCAGCCATCTTGCTCTGATTTCCTTTCAGCTTGGGTTACTCATTGTGAGAAATCGGGTGGTTGGTTGACTAGGGAGTGAGCACTGGTCAAGCAACAGAACAAAACCCTTGCAGGGTGAACCACAAAATGTCACTAAATTAACCTGTGCTTAACCCTGGGTAGCCTGACACAAACACAGTCAGGCTTAACTTAGAGGCAATGTATAAAGTATTTATGCAGCACTCAAACAGCAATACAGTGAAAACACAACACAATACAAATCTCAATCCAATTTAAGGAAATAGAGGGCATTTCAATAAATTATATGACACCAAAACCATCAATAATCTAGTAGTAGAACCAGATTTATGAAGTTTTAGTGTAAGGTTCAAAATAGCAAGTCCTCAGTTTTGGAAAATGGCCACCTGGGTGCCTTTAGCACCACAACCAAGGCTCCAGGAGTTGACGGAGACCTCTTGTGTTATGTTCCCGGGTTAGGCCCATGTAGCGAAGTTGCTCATTTCTTACATTGTCCACTTTTTCACAATAACATTTCTGCTGTGAACTTTAGCACATATTTTCATACACGACAATGTTGGATTCGCTTTTCTAAAACCACTTTGTTTGCACATCTAGCTTCACACAACATTATCACAATGCCTCACACATCATGTACAAGGCCTCTTTACACACTATGGATAAATGTCATTCTATTTTCATCCACAGACGACAGGGCTATCTACACATCCATAACACGGCTAATCTACAATGTACATCGCAAGGCTGCTTTCTATTATAAATAATGAGCATCCCAATAGATTAGCCGAGGATGCACTTCAGCTGACACTGAGGGTCCCTTCATGCTGAGACTTTACCATGCAGCAGTCTGACATCTCTGTGAGGGGTGTCCAGTTCGTGACCAAGACGGGGTCGTTTATTCTCTCCCACCAGGTAATGGGGTTGGATTGCCTCTAGGGGGATTCTTGGCCCTACACCTACACACACTCTATGTACACTTAGAATAGGGTTTTGCATAGTAGGAGTATGCCTGATTTCTGCCTTGTTTATATGCCTGCATATATACACTGTTTTAGCACCATGGTAGAGCTGTACCTACTATTTACTTTTTTGGTGCTTGTAATCACTTTCGTCTGCTTTTGTCTACTGAGTATCGCAGCACATGTATTCTATACAAGAATAAGGTTGGTTCAATAAATATATTGAAAACGTCCCTCTGTGTATTCTGTATATTTTTCTGAGTACCAATAAGCATGATTTGCGGAGCGAAAGGCTCTGATCGAGATCCACGATCCCTGAGGGGTCAGGGTTGTCATGTTCAGTGGTTGCCAGAAAGTATTCGCTCCCTGGTAAGGTTAGAGGTGCTTATGGTGGCACTGTCAGCTAGCTGGTCTCTAGGCCAACATATCCTGCGGGGGTGTCCGGAATAAATCTAGGCACCTCACCCAAAGTTTATGTTGTCCAAACAAATGCGCTGGTCCTACGAATTAGTATGAACTACACAACACTTGGGGTTTCAAGACTTACTAAGGCTGGGTCCCAGGTGAGTGTTCAAGATGGTGAGAGCCTGTTATGTCCCTGTGGCACTGAACTGGAGTGCAGAAAAATTAGCCCATGGAGTCTCTTCTGAAAGTCCTGGGTGCAGATGAAGATGAAGGTTCAATGCAGGCTTATCCAGGTACAGCAGCAGTCTGAAGAGCGCACAGCAGGTCACAGCAGCAGGCAGTCCTCTGAGAGTCCTTCCGCAGGTCCAGTAGTGAACTGAGGAGTAGGTCTGAGAGCCCTATTTGTATACCCTGGTGCCCTGCTCGTGGAAGTTGGGAGAAGTTTCCAGAATGGTTCATTGAAGTTCCAGGAGTTTCCTGCTTCCCCTGCCCTGGCCCCTAGTTGGCTGCACTGACAATACAGGGTTGTTAAGCCTATTGTGCGGTGGCAGAGAACAGCCTATTCGGGTTTAAGTGAGGGGGCACTTAGCTCCGCCCCCCCCCCCCCCCAAAGCCCATCAAGGCAGTTAATGGCCCATTCAAGCTCTGCTAATCCCTCTATCTGGGAGGAATGAACAAAGTCCTAACTTACAGTTACACCCAGTCATGTGACCTAAGGCAGGCTGCAGGCACAGAGGGCAAATGGCAGTAAAATGGCAACTTTCTAAGAGTCAAAGAATAAAGGGAAGTTAGGCCCAGGGGTAGGGGTGCAGGCAGGGCTGTTTATTGTGATCAAAAGAGGGGGATAAGCCTGTACCTTCTATTCTTTTAAAGCATTAATAATTTAGCTTTCTGGCCAAACACATTACTTATTGTTTGTACCGGTATTTTATTAATACCTTTTTCTTTTTCAAATTTTTTTTGTTCTTCATTGATTATTTCAGCATGAAAGAGACAAGTGAATGTATGAAGGAATGAAATGGGATTTGTAAAGCGCGTTGGCTACCCGTAGGCCTCCCAGCGCTGAGGACAGAAGCAGAGTAACAGAGGCAAGAGAAGACTTAGAACAACCAGGTTTTCAGGAGCCTGCGGAAGGATAGAAGGTTGGGTTCCTTGCGAAGTTGTAGGGGGAGGACATTCCATCATATGGCACCATTGTATGAAAAAGAACGGCCACCACATCTGGTCTTTTTTATTCTGGGCTTGAAAGCAAGAAAGGATTCAGATGACCGAAGTCGTGCAAGTTGATGCAAGTATCAAGTCATATCTATATTCTGTACACAATTATTTTTCAGAATATCTTAAATACACATAGATAGTGAAACATACTTAACAAAATACATCACAATCGACATTTATGTGAAAAAGGAAAAAACAGAAAATACATCCAATACATAAATACTCTACCACCGGGATTGGTGGATGAACTAAAACAATGATCCTAGACTTCCTTATAATGTCTATATCAGGTATCAGTAATTACACAGGGAAAATTTCTAGTTTTTCTGGAGAGGGGATTATTCCCTCTATTCACAGGCTGGAATTTAATTTGTCATTCCTCTGTGTTTTTATCATGTGCCGACATGTTTCAAATCCTGGGCGTTGAATACTAGGATTCTTGTCAGGGCTTGTGAATTTTAGCAGCGTTGGTGTTTTCTGTAGTGGATGTACAACACAAAACAACTTGGGTTATTATAGGGGCTCCTTTCCTTCTCTCATTTATTTCTCTATTTCTCATTTTCTCAATATGTTATCGATTGTACCTGAGAAGTAGTGGTTATCTTCTCGGCAATTTTTTTATCTACATCCGCAGAGGGTGCTACCTTTCGTTTGAACGACTTTCTGTTAAAAAGCAGAGAAACCTGTCAGGGATACCGATTTAGAATGTTATGTTCAAAGGCTTCCATTATTTTGCCAATCCCTACCTTTCGCTTTTCATTTTTGAATTATTCAACGCCATGAACGCCCACATAGAAAAACGCCTCACACACAGGTACATAAGCCCAATAATATACTAGTGGTGCATAAACTTAGCAAAAACCAAAGGAAATGATGGACGGAGTGTTGAACATTGCAAGCACTCACCCCAAGTCCGGAAACAAGCTTCTAGGACCGGTTTCTGGCATTTCAGCCATCTTCAGCCCGGCTTGCTTGAATCCAGTGGCAAAGTGAGCAAGGGACTCACGTCTGAGCATACCCTGCCAACTTATGGCGAACAAAGCAAAAACCAAAGGAAATGATGGACGGAGTGTTGAACATTGCAAGCACTCACCCCCAGTCAACTGATCTGGGTTTAATCCATCACCGTTCTTTAGCCCACTCTGCCACCTCAGTTCAGACATGGCCATATGCAAATCAGTCTGACCCTGTGCCTCATGGGAACAGTCCAGCCCGAACTGCCATGCCATGTCTTCCCTGGACCGGAAAAAACTCCTTTGGTTTTTGCTGCATTCAAGTAAGCCTGGCTGAAGAAGGCTGAAATGCCAGAAACCGATCCTAGGAAGCTTGTTTCCGGTCCAGGGAAGACATGACTTGGCAGTTCGGGCTGGACTGTTCCCATGAGGCACAGGGTCAGACTGATTTGCATATGGCCATGTCTGAACTGGGGTGGCAGAGTGGGCTAAAGAACGGTGATGGATTAAACCCAGATCAGTTGACTGGGGGTGAGTGCTTGCAATGTTCAACACTCCGTCCATCATTTCCTTTGGTTTGTGCATAAACTTAGACCAGTACCTATTAGTGTGAGAGATGACTTCAAGACTTTATTACAGAAATTGACATCTGAAGAGATTATACAGTCCATTGACTCTGCTGAATAGGTTAGTCCTATAGTCATTGTTTGGAAACAGTCTGGCGAAATCGGTTTGGGTGCTGACCTCCCATCACTCAATAGTAACATAGTGATTAATTCTTACCTCTTGCATAAGGTCAGGAATTGTTAGCCAACCTGGGTGAAGCCAGATTTGTTTACACTTATGGATTTGCGTTCTGCATATCATCAAATACCTGTGGCGGCAGAATCACAGGATTTAACCTATTTATAACACCATTTTGTGCCTTCAAATTTTTACGCTTGCCTTTTGGTCTGGCATCTGAGGCAAACGTCTTTCAGAAATGTATAGACATTGTTTTGGATGGAATTTGTGGAGTTCAGGCCTTTCATACGATGTTTTAAATTTTGCTAAAAGTGCTGTGGAACATAATCATATTTTAGATAAGGTTTTGGCAATTCTCAAGGATGTTGATATGACCCTCTGGTAGGACAAATGTACATTTTTGGTGCAAGAACTCGACTGTTTGGGCGATAGCGATCACTGCTGAGGGAATCAAACCTAGTTTTCTTTAGTTAAAACAATTCAGGAGGCCAAACCGCCTAAGGACACGGATACCCCTCAATCTTTTTTGGGCCATAGTGAGTATTATTCTAGATTTATTGATGGTTATGCTTTTATTGTTAAACCTTTTTGAGCTTTCCTCAAGAAAAGTGTGACATTTGTGTGGAATAAAGATGTTGACGAGACTTTTTCTAAAATCAAGAGTTTGATTACGTCTGAACTTGCACGTTTCCCATTCTTGGTTGGAAAGAAATACATTTTGATGGTTAAACCCAGTAAGATTGGATTAGTTGCATTCTCATCTCAATGGATTGAGGGTAAGGAACAAACGGGGGCGTTTGCCTCTCAGTGTTTGACGCAAGCTGAGTGTAACCACAGTGCTGTTGAGAGGGAGGCCTTGGCATATTGTTGGGCTGCAAACAAATTCAAGACCTTTTTGTGGGGAACAGAGATTCACATTTAAATGGATCACAAGCCCTTGATTTACATGTTTAATGGTAATGGTGTTGGGAAGACTAGTAAGACTTCTTTCACGGTTATAGGAATTTTTGTTCACTTTTGAATATATTCCTGATGATAATATTAGCAGGGTGGACTGTCGCTCCAGAATGCTCTTGGAATCGGATGTAACAACAGATGGTGATGATGAGGTTGAATGTGTTGTGGCCTATGTTGATGACATGTTTGATGGCAAACAAGCTATTTTCATGGCTGAATGTATGCAGGCTTTGAGTTTGGATGGTACTCTGCAAAAGGTTCTAGACTGTGTCAAGTTTGGTTGGCCTAGTGAAAGGAATCTGGATTTGGATGTGACTGTTTACTAAGATGTCCCAAAAGTTTCCATTGTTAAAGGTGTTCCTGTGAGGAATGAGTTGTGCATACCCAGTACTAAAGTGTATGTGTTTATGCCCTAAACATGGTAACATTGGCTCATATCCAATTGGCATTTTGATGTACTTATAAGTCCCTAGTGAAGTGCACTGCCTGTGCCCAGGGCCTGTAAATTAATTGCCATCAGTGGGCCTGCGGCACTGATTGTGCCACCCATTTACGTAGCCCCTCAGGCTACGTAAGTGGGAGGCCTGCCACTGCAGAGCCTGTGTGGGCAGTTTTAAACTGCCATGTCGACCTGGCAAGTTAAACCTTTTTCCAGGCCCAAACCTAGATGTGAGGACCTTGGGGCAGAAATGTTCCATATGGTATGGTCCTGCCCCTCCTTAGTGGGGTTCTGGGAGGCAGTAATGGACTGTGCTAATGAAATCACTCTACAGGCAATCCCTTGTAGTCCCTCGCTCTGCCTCTTTGGGGGATACCTTTGTGATGTGGAATTGATTCCTGCAAAACGAGAATTGACAATGTATTAGAAATCTGTGCGAGTCCCTGAATGACCAAATGGCTAGAGGAACTGTATAGTAAGTAGAATCTTTCAAGAGTTGAAGAGATAAGTTTATTCATAACATGCAGGTACTGCGCAGCAGCGTGTTGGCTCGAAAGCACCCAGCAACTGACAATTTAGCTTAAGGTTCTAATGGAATACAGAATAAAAACAGAGACCAGGTTCCACAGCTAACACTGGGCGTCAGAGACATAAACCTAGAGTACTACTTATCTTCTCCCTCCACAAGTTTTATTTTAACAAAAACTTACATTAGGAAAAGAACCAAAGAAAAACAAAATAAGTCATGTCGATATACAATAAGAACAAGCAAACAAAACAAGGCAAAAAACCTAAATAAAATACAATTCAAACAACTTATACAACAAAGATAATTAAATTCTGCAAAGAACATGGTAGTGACACTTGCACCAACAAAAGGATGGACAGGTCAGCGAAATCTCATCGGAACATTGCAGTGACGCTTGTTCCTACGTGGAAGATCAGAACAACCTTCACTCAAATTGTCGGATACTGAACCAAAAGATCTATTATTAATACTTCTCTCCTCATGCTCTTTACCACCGTTTCTAGTATCACATTCTTGCTGATTCTTCAACTTGACCTCTTTGGCAATGTTCCACCAATTCTTGTTATTAACTCTGATGGCATTTCCACATACCTTGTCTACAATAAGGGTTCAGAAAACGTAATTTGTCCTTTTGTTGCGTGGACAGGAGTCTTAATGTCCACTGCATCACCAACCATGATCTTATGAGGAATAGTTTTCTTCCTTTTATCGAAATAATTTTTTTGCTCTGCCTGAGCCTTGCCCACATTCAGCCTTACAAATTCATCGACATCATCCATAACATTCATTTGAACCTGCCATACCTTATTTGACAGGTAGCAGAGGTTTGGGAAGAAAAGTAGTGAGACATGCACCGTTCGCACCGGAAGACCCCTATGGGTAATTCCAGGGTTTGCAAAAATAGCGGAATCAATGTCGATTCACAAATGGAAAGAAGGAGGCTGCCTGTCTATGGAGGACCTATTTCACTATGGGAGGTTAGTCACACGGGATACCGCAGAGGCCGCATTTGCGTTAGGCGCAGGACAGTATTTACAATATGCAAAGATTTCGCAGGTGGCCAGGGAGATATGGACAACATTCCCAGAGGAACCACCGGTAACCAGAACCCTACAGGTGATGTCTATGGCACAAGGGAGGCATATGATAACCCACCTCCACAAAGGGATCAGTGACGACCTGCCATGGAAACCACTCCCACTTCAAGCAAGATGGGAAGAAACGATAGGTGAATCCATGTCAGAAAAGGACAGGTGTAGGATCCATGAAGTGGTAAAACAAGGGCGTTCCAATTCCCGCATTAAATTAATACAATACAATTTTGTTCATCAGGTCTATCTTACCCCAAAAACTCTCGGTAAAATTTACCCTGAGCGTTCCAATGCATGTCCCAGATGTCAAGCCCCGGGGGCTAACTTTGTACATGTGGTATGGACATGCCCGCTGGTGGAGGCGTTTTGGGTGAAAATTCTACAAAATATAAGAATTGCCACAGGTTGGGAGGTTCCCAAAAAAGTGCGGACAGCAATATTGGGTCTTCTACCAACACCGAAAAAATTAAAATTGAGCAGGAAATTTGTGAATTTTGGCTTAATACTTGCAAAGAGACGCATTGCCATCGAATGGCAAAAACAGTCGCCCCCAATGCTAGACGGATGGCTGAAAGACATGACTGAATGCGCAATAGCCGAGAGGGTCCGCATGGCGCACGTTAGGAGAGACGAAAACTAGAGGACGACCTCCAGGCATGGTTGGCGATGATAACGGACTTACAACCCCCTAGGGTAGAGCCCTCACAGACGGGGCAGACAGCCCACAGACTCTGGAGAACACATGACTGGAGGTTAATGAAACAAGTGACTCAGCACGCAGAGACCGCATATGGACGACAGAGAGTGCAGTGGACGAAACAGTTGCTGACTAGGAGGGGGGGAGGGGGGAGTTGGGGTTGATGTTTCTTTTGGTCAATATGAAGCAGAGTTATGGAAAATTATTGATGAACGGAGGGGTTTAAAGTTTGTATTGAGCAAACAGTGTGATGTAACCTGTAAATGCTAAGATTTAGACATGTCAAAATGTTGCATATAGGTATGTTCCCTTTATTGAAAATGCCAATAAAGTTCATTTAAAAAAACAAAAAACATTCTTTTGAACCCATTTTGACATCCACCCTCGACAAATTTTGGATGACACCTACCTGCCTCTTGGAAGCTCAAAAGGTGAAATTCTGGTGGAAGAATGGGAAGTTGTACGGTAGAACCAAAGCATGGACAGCACAGCATTCTGTACAACACACTTGCTGGCAATTGCCCACTGGACACAGTTATTCAAAACTCTATTCATACATTCTACTAACCCATTGGTTTTGGGATGATATAGTGAACTCTTGTGGTGAACAATACCCCCTTGTTTAAGAAAGTTTTGAAACTCAACGATGACAAATTGTACACCATATCCTTGAGGAAATCTATGAGTAATAGTCAATAGCTACAACAGCAAACTTAGAAGAGGCAGGAAGTAAATTGAAAGGACCAATGAGATCGATACTAATTTTTTTCCAAGGTTTACCTGGGAAATCAACAGGTTGCAAGGGAGGGACCCTCACCTTGAAACTTTTCTCGGCACTCACACAAACCACACAGTTATCAATAAGATCATCAACTCCAAAGTCCATCTGTGGCCACCAGAACACTTCTCTCAGTCTGCATTTAGTTAGTGTCTTACCCAAATGTCCTTCATGTGCACCACACAATATTCTCTTTTTCGAACTCTCTGGGGGTATCAACCTCTCTCCCCGCATCAGGATGCCATCTTTAACGGTGAGTTGCTGGGAAACTTTAACAAACGTTTGAAAATGATACGTGACCATTGTCTCTTTAGGCCACCCTTCTTTTACATACTTGATGACCTGCACAAGCACTTGATCCTTAGCTAACTCTCTCCTCCACTCTGATTCACTTATAGCACACATATCCTCCACATCACTGGAGGCAACACACCAGTCATACTGATCATCATCTTTTACCAAGTCAGTGTCAGACTCTACCACAGGAAATCTTGACAGAAAATCTGCTCTCACATTCTTAATACCAGGTTAGGTATACCACATCAAAATTGTATTGCAACAGTTTCAATGAGAATCTCGTAATTCTAGGTGTATGCTCCTTGATCTTTTCTCCTGAAAGAATAGAAACCAGTGGACTGTGATCAGTTCGCAAACACAAAATGGTTGCCCCAAATTTAGGGATGAAACTTCCTGATTGCCCACCAACAGGCTAACAATTCCTTCTCTATAACAGAAAAATGTGTTTCTAACTTTCGCAAAACCCTGGAGGCAAAACCCAAAGCGTTTTCTGTGTCACCATTGACTTGAGTGAGAATAGCTCCCAACCCAAATCTGCTACTATCAACAGTGATGGTACATTTTTTATTTGGATCAAACGGTTTGAGAATTCTATCACCAACCAACTGTGATTTGATCCAATCAAACACCTCCTGACAGCCTGTGTCCCATTTGAAAGGTACTTTTGTTTTAACATGTTAGTAAGGGGTTTGACTTTTGAAGCATAATCTTGTATGAACCTTGAGTAAAATTCACAAAGACCAATAAAAGACTTCAAACCAACCTTATCAACTGGTGCACTAGCATCAATTATAGCTTTAACTAAACCTGGTCTTGGCTCCACATCATTTTGAGACACAACATGTCCAAGATACTCGACTTTTTCATTGAGGAATAAACATTTTTCACTCTTAAGAGCCTCCTTTGTCCTGTATGATACCCAAAACCTGTTTAAGAGACTTATCATGACTCTCTCTGGTCTCACCAAAATTCAATACATTGTCTTGAAAGACTGCAACCCCAGTAACACCCTTCAACATCTGACTCATTATTATTTGAAAAACAGATGCCGCTGACGCTAAGCCAAACGGCATCCTACAGTATTAGTACGAACCAATGGGTGACACGAATGCTGTTAAATGCATTGAAGATGGATCCAACACCACCTGGTGATATGCGGATGCAAGATCTAATTTTGTGAACCATTTGGACGCTTTTGTCATTGTCAACAATTCATTTATTCTTGGAAGAGGATGAGAATCAACCCAGATGTTCTTACTCAAACTGCGTAGATCAACACAAACACGTAAATCGCCATTTTCCTTCCTCGCAACAACCAAAAGGCGAAAGCCATAGTGAAAATTCGATAGGCTCTATAATCTCCTTGGCACATTACTCTTACAGTTCTTTTTTTCCAAACTGTCTCTAACACTAAAGGGCACAGTCCTTAATTTATGTTTCACAGGGATGGCACCATCCTTTACTCTTATTTCATGTGTGAACCCTTTGATTTTGCCTAGACCCCCACCAAAAACTGTGGGATACTCTTTAATAATGGTTTCAGTGTAGTCCATAGAATTAACCACACTAACTTGTTCCATAGTACCAGGTCTGAGGACCATTTGAAACAATCCTTGATGGAACCATCCTAAGTTAGACAGCCCTTTGATAGCCACATTCACTTTGACCAGAATTTTCCTTCCTTTGAATTCTAAAATGTCTTCAAAGAAACCAGCCAACTCAATTAGGCGCCCTTCATAGGAAACTGGTGCTCTGTCGGGGGGGTTCCAAACGTTGATCACACCAAGTTTCTAAAAATAACTCTTGAGTAATCATAGTAATTCTTGCGCCAGAACCCACTAACAAGATCAGTTTTTTTATCTCCCACACCAATTTCAACATAAGGATTGACACATGTAGAAGTATCACCAACAATAACTTGCCCATCGTTCACTACCATAACTATATCTCTCAAATCATCCTGAATTTTCTGTATTTTTTCAGAATCAGTATGGATAGAGTCTGTTACATTCGCAACCCCAACTGTACTGCTCATATCTGTTTACTTGGCCACCACCAGCATGTTTACCACTTTGACATATTTTTGCAAAATGTCAAAACTTTCCACAAATTCCGCATGTTGCATTTTTAGCCAGGTAAAACTTGTTTCCTTTTGAGTGGGAACCATTCCCACACCTATTTATTTATTTATTGAGTTTTATATAGCGCTGGCTAGACCCAGAGGTATCAGAGCGCTTTACATAAGGTTCCACAAAGTTACAAAATTACATAAGTTGCAAGTTACATCAGTTACTAGAAAAACATTTCACGAACGTGGAAGATGAGATAAGTGGAGCTTAGAAGGGAAAGGGTGTAGGGTAAAGGGGTAGGAGGGAAATAGGGCGGAGAGACGAAGGAGAGTCTGCCCAAAGTCCGGGTGAGTAGTTGACGGCTGAGGGGGAAGTCCATAGCCCATCTCCTCTATAGCTATCAGGTAGCTCCACCGATCTTCGGTCAAATAGCTAGGTCTCAATGGGAAAACATTGAGAGAGCATAGGGGACAAGATAAATGGAGCATAGGGGGAATGGGGCTAGGGTAAAGGAGTAGAAGGGAGAATGCGACGGAGAGATGAAGAAAAGTCTGCCCATAGTCCGGCTGGGTAGGCGACGGGCGAGGGGAAAGTCCACAGCCCATCTCCTCTTTAGCTATCAGGTAGCTGCACCGGGCATCGGTCAAAAAGCTAGGTCTCCACGGTCAGAGGTAAGTTTGTAGATTCAGTACCCTGATGGGTAGGCCGGATGGGGGATGGATAGGGAGTAGCCATTCCGCAGCTCCTGGTCACTCCTTTTTGTTCTCTATTTTTTTTGTGCCTGTACTTTCTCCCCTTGTATCTCAGCAGATTACAGGCTAGTCCATGTTCGTGCTCCATAGGCCTTTGCCGGTTACCATTGCTCTGGGGGCCGTCAGGCCGGGTGTTGTTGCCTTCTTTTTTATGAAGCGTCTACACCGGACGCCATTTTAAAGCCAGGCGCCCGGCTTCAACAGCTCCTTGCCGCCTCTCAGTCCCTCAATGATAAATATATTCAGGCCCAGAGGCTTAATTATGTCCCCGTGCAGCTTGTTAAAGATCTCAGGCTACAAGAAAGTGAGGAAGGGCTTACCGAGAGGACGGGCAATCGAATAGGAAGATGGCGCCAGTCCCTAAAGCACAAGTCAGATTGATTAAAGAATTTCCTTTATGTACGTGGTATTTGCGTTGCCTTAAAATCTCTGACCCTGACAGCTTCAACTGTCTCCTCCGTCTTCTTTTCCAACTCTTTTACTGGCACCTTAGACAATTCAATGCTCTTTGCTGTGCAAACAGTTTCTTCTAGCGAAGGATTCCCCGTAGATAACAATTTCTGTTGAATCGTCTTGTCAGAGCAGTTGCAGATGTACTGATCCCTAATTAACTGATCAATAAAACCCTCAAACTGAGCTCAGAAACAAAAGTGTCCACTTCTTCTCCTGACATTTGTTCCCTCTTAAAAAATGTATGACGAATAACTTCTAGGCTCGGCTGTACATCAAAACGTAGTTCAAGTTTTACAGTTTCAACATATTCATACATTTCTTCTTCGCCTTGAACTCTCAGTAGAGGTGGTAAGAGTTTGAAGATTGACCTGGCCTCAAAGCCTAGACAATGTAACAACAAACATTTCTTCCTTTCAGGGTGGTATCTCGATGCCCCGATTGCCCCCAAATAAGTCACAAAAGCATCATACCATTATTCCATACAATAGGTGGATTACCTGATGTCTTCAGGAAAGATGGTGGAGCAGCGACTGATTGCATGCTGAGATACTGACTGTAAAGTATAACTTCCTATATTCAAATTTTCTTAACAATGTATAATATGATAATGATCATACTAAAAAAAAAATGTTTTAAGAAACTCACAAAAACTTGGTCTACTTCGCAGCATAAATCCAACAAGCTGAAACGGAATAAATGTCTTACAAGGAGTGTGCGTCACCACACATAAGACTCACCACACACACTGCTGCAAATTATAGTTTTCTTTGAGGTGTGCATATCACCGTGAAATAATTACTCAGCAATGCACCAGTGTTAGTTACATCAAAGGTGTCTACTTCAATGAATACTGTAGCGATGATGCACAGCACGACTCATTGCACCGTGAAATATTTACTCATGAATGCACAGATATTAGTCACATCAAAGGTGTGCGCATCATCGTTGTGGCAATGTACTGTGGAGCTAACTGGCCTGTGTTCTAAGAAGGTCAGAATGTGGCATAGATTCCAATGTGGAATCAGAAGGGCTATCGTGGTGATTCTGTAAGTGGGAGTTGAAGAAGAGCTGTTGGTGGATGAGGTGCCAATAAATCCACTTGCCTACTCATTTGGCCTGCTAACTACTTATTTAGGTCCTCAAGGCCTTTGGCGACGATCGGGAGTAAAGGCACCTCAACATCGACTTGGCACTAACCTCTGGAGGGTTTCTGCGTGGATCCTGGAGCCGATTTTCATGATCTCTGCTTGTAAGGAGGCGCTGTTGGAGATCTTCGTGAGTGGGGTCGCTCCGGGTGAGGCGCGGCTGATTTCCTGGTGGTGAAAGGTTTTTTTGGAAGAGAAGAACAGCTGGTGGCATCGGGAGCGCGAGACGGCTCCGTGTAACGGTGTGCTGTGTAAGGCCATGAGCGCGAGGCTTCAGCGCGTTTGCAGAGGAGTTAAAGGGAGGCGCGAGGCTTCTGCGCGTGTGCGGTGAAATCATAAGGGAAAGCGCGAGGCTTCAGCACGTGTGCAAGTAATTTCCAGATGGAGGCTTGAATCACCAAACGGAGGCTTGGAGACAACCAATGAGAACCTCGTTGGGGGCCATTTTGAGACGTTGGGAGGATTTCCATTCACTTGTAAGGAAGCACGGTGTTCGGAAAAGGCCTGAACTTTGTGGCTATTTCTCTTGGGATCTGAAGGAACGTGCACAGTAATCATACTTCATTGGAAGTGTGTTAATAACTCGTTTTTCCTTTATGTGAGCCAGCTGGTCATAAGTACTTGAACATTTTATTGAAATATTGGATGGGTTAGTGCTACCTTGAGTAGAACTGGTCATTTGTTAATTTGTTAAAAAAAATAATAATATTTTTTTTATTTTTTTTTCATTATTTTTATTTTTCTGATTCTATGTTTATTATTGATAGCTTGGTAATGTTTAACCTCTTCAGCGCGGCGCGGATTTCCGCGCCACGCTGAAGATTCCGTGCGCGGGCGGGGCCATGACGGAACGGTTCCGTCATAAGCACAGCCCAACTGACGTGCATGATGGAACCGTTCCGTCATGCGCGTCGAAGGGGTTAAGACTTAAAAAGGGTCTATCGTCAGGCAGAATGTAACGCAACCCCCGTTTTTTCTAACTAGTCCAGGTGAGCCGAATGTCAAATGGCAGAAATGGAAGAAGATTTTTACGAATTATGCGAGGGTTTGTGGCACGAATCTCAGTGCCGAACGTAAACATTCATTATTGTTGCATTGCCTTGGGGGTGAAGGTCAAGAGGTGTTAGAACATTTACCTGAGTTAAGTGCTTCTGAACAAAGGAACCTCAATGAATATGAAGTATGTATTGAACAATTAGACCGTCATTATCTACCAAGGCTGAGCACGATAATGGAAAGGTATCATTTTGGTCTGAGGGGACAGAAAAAAGAGGAGTCGGTGGAAGAGTATGTTTCGGCTCTGAGGAAGCTTGCATCCTCATGCAAATTTGGTCCTGCTGTGGAGGAGAGGATTAGGGATCAGTTTGTGTTGAGGTGTGCGCATGACGATATCAGGAAAGAACTCTGGTTGAAGGATGAACCCCCGCTCGCAGAAGTGATTACTATTGCCAAGCAAGTTGAGCATATGAGGAAGTGTGTTGATGAGTTGAATGAAGAAAAGAGTAAAAGTGAAGAAAAGAGTAAAAGTACTGTGGTTGAAAATAAAATAGAAGAGGTGGTATGCCAGGTACAAAAGAGGGAGGTTAAGGGAAAAGATACTAGTGTATTTATGCCTAGCAGTGTAACCAGTCCTCCTGTTGGAGGAAAACCTGTGTGTTTTAGATGTGGACGGTTTGGGCATTTTGCTAATTCACCTTATTGTCCTGGACTGAGAGCCATCTGCAACATGTGCGGTCGGAAATAACATTTCGCAAAATGTTGCAAGGGTAAAGGTAATAAAGATAACAGTATGACTGCAAAGCACCAGCCTGAAGTAAAGGTGGTCACATTTCAAGTGGATGCAAGCAAAGGTGATCATCCATCTCATGTGGTGGATATAGAAGGGGTACCCCTTAATTTTAAGTTTGATTCCTGTTCGCACCTGACAATAATTGGAGAGGATGTTTTTATGAAACATTTTGTCAACAAGGTGAAATATTTTAAGAATGATCTTTTACCCATGGGCTATGGGGGCGTACCTATAAAAATGTCTGGATATTTCGTGGCCACCATTGAACTTTGTGGGAAGATGATTGCGGGGAAGATATATGTTGCTAAGCAGGGTGATTCCCTCATGGGTTGGCCTCATCAACGTTTATTGGGGGTATGGTTAAACCCCAATGCCTCTCCACAAGTTCAAGTACAAGCAGTTGGCGACATGTCTCTCAGATTTGTAGAACAGTTTGCTGACATATTTAAGGATACCTTGGGGTGTCTTAAGGGATATAAGCATCACATTAAAGTGAGAGTAGGAGCGGTACCTGTTGTGGCTAAAGTAAGGAGAGTTCCGTTGAATGAACAAGCTGGCGTTCAGAAAGAGATAGATAAATTGGTGAAAGCAGGTATAATTGTACCTGTTGAAGCCACAGAATGGTTGGCTCCGATAGTCGTGGCCAAGAAGGCCACTGGCGAAATTCGTCTTTGCATTGATTTGAGGGCATTGAACAAAGAGGTCATAGTAGATAAGTTTCCCTTGCCAAACATCGATGAGATGGTTGGTACGTTGGGTGGTGCGAAATACTTTACAACTCTTGATCTGGCCTCAGCATACCATCAAGTTGTGTTAGATGACTCCTCTCAAGATCTCACTGCTTTTGTTACCCCCATGGGAACTTTTAAATTTTGTAGAATGCCGTTCGGGCTTGTGTCGGCGGCTTCAGTGTTTCAACGAATAATGTCACACATTCTCAGGGGTCTTGTTGGAGTTAAACGCTATCAGGATGATCTTTTGATTTTTGGGAACACCTTACAAGAGCATGATAGTCGGGTTTTTGCTGTTCTGCAACGTCTAAGAGAAGCGGGTCTTACTCTTAGGAAAGATAAGTGTAAATTTGGGTTGCAGGAGGTAAATTATCTTGGACATTGTATAACTGGACATGGGGTTTTTCCCAAGAAGGAATTGGTAGAATCCATCTTGAACGTTTCTGTACCGGTCAACAAGGAAGAATTGCTTTCTTTTCTTGGTATGGTAGAGTTTTACAGTAAATTTATCCCTGGTTATGCAAGTAAAACTCATAGTTTGAGGAAATTGACTGTAAAAAATGCGGTGTTTTTGTGGTCAAGTGAGTGTGAGGAGGAGTTCGTCTTGATCAAGAAAGAGTTGAGTAAAGCGCCAGCCCTTCATGCGTTTGTGCCTAATGATCCGACGGTTATCATGACGGATGCTAGTGAAAAAGGGTTGGGGGCGGTGCTGCTTCAGAAGAAGAGTGGAGTGGATTGTTTGATTGCTTGTGCTTCGAGGTGCCTAAGAGGGTCTGAAAGGGGTTATTCAGTTATAGAGAAGGAGTCTCTAGCCATATTTTGGGCTTTAAGGAAGTTTAAAAATCTGGTGTGGGGTGTGAAGGTCAGTGTTTTGTCGGACCATAAGCCCTTAAAGGAGGTGTTTTCTAAGAAAGGTCTTGACTCCATTTCTTCTAGAATAAGGAAATGGATCATTTCTTTACAAGAGTTTAATTTTGAAGTTGATTACATTCCAGGTGTGGTCAATAGGTCTGCGGACTGTCTTTCTAGGTTGGTTGATCTTAAAGGGAGCAAGGAGGAGGATGGTGAGGATGATAATGAGGTGGTCAATGTCTGTGAGATCACAGATGGTACAGTTACCCAGGAGGATTGGATTGCAGAGATTAATAAGGATGATGAAATTACAAGTGTGATGGTGATGTTGGGGGAAGGTAAACGGTTGGAGAAACCGTGGAGATTAGTTTCTGATGAGCTTTCTGTGGTGGACGGCATACTTTCGAGGGGCACGAGATTGGTTCCGCCGGTGGGTATTAGGGAAAAGTTGCTCAATTTTGCCCACATTGGTCATCTTGGGATTGTCAAGACTAAAGAACTGTTGAGGTTGCAGTTTTGGTGGCCTGGCATGGATATGGAGATAGAGAGGTTGGTTCGAGAATGTCCTGAATGCTGTGCTAGTGACAAGATTTTGAAGACTAAACAAACCCCAATGGTGTGCAGGAGGTTACCTGATCATCCTTGGGATGAGGTTTCGATTGACATTGTTGGTCCTTTGCATGGGGTATGTGATACTCCATATCTAATAGTGGTTCTGGACTTATACTCAAGGTGGGTAGAAGTAGGTGCTGTTAGGGATGTGTCTACGGTGTGTGTCATCAGGTTCTTGCAAGAAATTTTCAAGAGAGAGAGTTTTCCTAACAGTATTCTTTCGGACAACGGACCACAATTTACCTCTAGTGAGTTTAAGGATTTTATGGTGAAGTGTGGTATTCAACATAAAAGGTGTGCCATATATCATCCTGAAGCTAATGGTGCAATAGAAAGGGTCAACAAGACTCTTAAGGAGAGTATTCAGTTGGCAAGAGCTAGTGGGTTGAATTGGAAGGAATCACTTCAAGACAGAATTTTGGCTTACCGGGTGTCTCCCCATTCAACTACCGGGAGATCTCCTTTTGAATTATTTAAAGGGAGAGTACCTAATACTTTGTTGTGTCCTGGTTGGATGAAGTTAAACAAGGGTTTTGTTGATAATCAGGTAGGGAGGTGGAGGGATAGAGAGATAGAGAAGCAGTCTTTGAGGAAGCTTTATGTTGATGGTAAGAAAGGTGCCCAATTTCAGGTGGTGAAGGTTGGGGACATGGTTAAGATAAAAGCTCCTGTGGGGTGTCAACCTTGGTCAAAATATACCAATGTAAGACCTGTGATTAAGGTGTTTAACAACGCTGTAAAAACGAGTGATGGGAGGATTTGGAACAAGAGTCGCGTTGTTGTGGTGAATCCTGTTGCTTCTGTTGGTCAAGAGGACAACAACAGGTTAATCTCTGGTTCTGGGTCCTCTGATCTCTTGTCCTCTGGTTCTAATTTGCCTGGGGTCTTGAGGGGCATCCGGCAAAGAAGTCAAAGGGTGCGCAGACTTCCTGTATACATGAAAGACTATGTTAGGTCATAGGTTGGTTCTGCTAGAGTGTGGGGGGTTCATTTGCATTTGTCACATGTTTATTTGACTTTGATGCCTTTCTGTTCATTTTAGTAATATGTTGCTGGACAGCTTATGTTTTCTCTGTCTTGATTCTGTATGATAATTTTCTTGCTTTATTTTTATTTGCAATTCTGTTATTGTTGAGGGGGAAGATGCGTGGCAATGTACTGTGGAGCTAACTGGCCTGTGTTCTAAGAAGGTCAGAATGTGGCATAGATTCCAATGTGGAATCAGAAGGGCTATCGTGGTGATTCTGTAAGTGGGAGTTGAAGAAGAGCTGTTGGTGGATGAGGTGCCAATAAATCCACTTGCCTACTCATTTGGCCTGCTAACTACTTATTTAGGTCCTCAAGGACACTACAATCGTGTTGTCAACTTCTGTGAATATTTTAGCGATGACGCACAGCATGACTCATCGACAAGTGCCAACCACAAGCACTGTTGCTATTCACATTAGTCTGCTTTGCCATCCATGCTCTAAAATGGCCGACACGTAGATTACTGTTCTGCTTGGGTTTTCGGATCAGATAGAACCCGCTCATCAGAGCCTCTCTAACCCAGCCAGAACGTTACCCTCTCCCTAGGGCCTATTAACAACAAGTAACCACAGATATATACCACCTAAGGACAGGGAATTCCTACTATATATATATATATATATATATATATACATCTAGACCTCTTATAATACAAGTGGCGGCCTCGCGTTCCCAGACGGACCCAGGACTTCCTACCCAGACGGCAGCCTCAGCCTCGCGGTCCCAGACGGACCCAGGACTTCCTACCCAAACGGCAGCCTCAGCCTCGCGGTCCCAGACGGACCCAGGACTTCCTACCCAGACGGCAGCCTCAGCCTCACGGTCCCAGACGGACCCAGGACTTCCTACCCAGACGGCAGCCTCAGCCTCGCGGTCCCAGACGGACCCAGGACTTCCTACCCAGACGGCAGCCTCAGCCTCACGGTCCCAGACGGACCCAGGACTTCCTACCCAGACGGCAGCTTCAGCCTCGCGGTCCCAGACGGACCCAGGACTTCCTACCCAGACGGCAGCCTCAGCCTCGCGGTCCCAGACGGACCCAGGACTTCCTACCCAGACGGCAGCCTCAGCCTCACGGTCCCAGACGGACCCAGGACTTCCTACCCAGACGGCAGCCTCAGCCTCGCGGTCCCAGACGGACCCAGGACTTCCTACCCAGACGGCAGCCTCAGCCTCACGGTCCCAGACGGACCCAGGACTTCCTACCCAGACGGCAGCCTCAGCCTCGCGGTCCCAGACGGACCCAGGACTTCCTACCCAGACGGCAGCCTCAGCCTCGCGGTCCAAGACGGACCCAGGACTTCCTACCCAGACGGCAGCCTCAGCCTCGCGGTCCCAGACGGACCCAGGACTTCCTACCCAGACAGCAGCCTCAGCCTCGCGGTCCCAGACGGACCCAGGACTTCCTACCCAGACGGCAGCCACAGCCTCGCGGTCCCAGACGGACCCAGGACTTCCTGCCCAGACGGCAGCCTCAGTACAAGTTCATCCTATGATTACCATAAGATACAACAAGGGAATCAGTTTTACTATTTATCAGATCACACAAGAACTGCCAGTTTGAGCACAACCTGTTCTCTGGTTCGAGGGGCTCCTCTCTCCCTTATTCAGCTACCACTTACCTGATCAGGGTTAACATCTGTTCATGTCAAGTCACAGCTGACTAGAAGAATAGGCTACCCTCTTATACAAGAACACGCAGCACATGTTGATTCACTACAAACTGAGTACTTTATTACTCATTACATACGCAATCACATAACATTACTATGTAACACATAACCTGCAAAGAAAAGTGAAAGATTAGGTTGTACACTCTAATAAGAAAGGGGTCGACATCACCTTAGTCGTGTGTAGCCTGCACTCAATGGTCATCTAGGTTCCCTTCTCGTCTGTGCCTCGGCTCGTCTGGAAGTCACACCTCCGCAGTCACGGATCTGTTCCCTCCTCCCTTCTCCGAGTCACTGGGACCTCTTCCTCATCGGCTACTCTCTCCTCTCTGGCTATTCCGCCTTCAAGTTTTTCGTCTGTCTTCCCTGGAATAAGTAGTAGCTTTACTGCTAACGGCTAGATGCCGCCTACGGGCTGAAGTAAGTGCACCGTATCTGCCTCAGACTTTCACTAATATAGAGGTGCATTTCCTCATGGAAAATTCCGGCCCGTAACCTGCCGCCCACCAAATTCTTGTACCTCCCCGTACCAAGGACACGTTCCCAGCCGGCCGGCCTGATGTAGTGTCTTCGGCATGAAGAAAAATACAATCCTTCGATAAGGGCTGGCCTGAACCGGTTCTCTCCAAGCGAATAACACCTCATAACTAAAACATCACCCTTAACCTAGAAGCATCTCAAGCTGCCGGAGCAGAAAGAAAGATGGAGTCTCTCCCGTTTGAGGCCTACCAGGCCTGAATTCAGCACGGCTCCATGAAATACCCTCACTACAGGACAGGTTATCCCTAATACTAACAAATCTATCCCCTAGGATATGTGTGCAAGCCCTGATCTATGGGGAAGAACACAGGATCATGTCGAAGTGCCTAGTAAATAGGCTCCATTCACTACTCTAACCCCTAGACTTGGATGGTAAGAGACTGAAGTCACAAAAATCACCCGTCAACACAATAGGGCCGGGAAAATCGAGCAGTACATTTCACCCTTGACTTCAGTCTATTATACATTCATTAAACAGAACTAACATCTGTGGAAGAATAATATGAAACAAAGCTAACTGATCTATGTCTAGTACCAAATGTGCAGAATTGAAGTAGTGAAGGAATACACTGAATAAAGCAACAGATAGAAATCAAAACAGCGATGGTAATCAGAATACCTCCTAATATTTGACGTAACAGATATAAATCAGGTAACCAATTAAAGAGCCAGTCAAACCAGCCCTGGTCAATGTGTTTTCTAACTTCTTCTGTCAAGTCATGTAGCTTATCAATGTGAGCGCGAATGGATTGTGTATGATCAGACAAGTTAAAACAACAAAGACCCTCAAAATCAGAACAATCGTGTCCATGTTTAAGCAAAAGATAATCAATGGCCGCTCGATTTTGCAAGATGGCTCTGCGTTCACCCTGGGCGTCTAACAGCATGTCAGACAGGACTGTAGAAGTATGATTAATGGATTTTACCATCCAGCAGGCCATTTTCCCAATAGATTTGGCATTATAAACCGCCAAAGCAGGAACACCAATAATTGAAATAGCCAGGCTAAGGTATTCAGACTTGGAATATAAATGCAAAGACGAGTCACAATCCTCCTGTAACATCACTGTATCTCGAATCACACGAGAATTGGCATTCGGATGTGACGAGAACATCAGTAAACTGAGTCTCGTAATGGCACAAGGGCCTCCAGAAATATTTGCGGGGACATATGGCCAGGAAGTATTACCACATGAGAAAAGCCATCCAGCAGGTAGTAACATCGTGCGATAATGACTGGGGGTAACTACGAACCTCTTGCAAGTCATATCGTTCTGGACAGAAGCACATGTTTTCGGTGTCCTTTGAAAGCACAAAGTTCGCTCATGCAGGGTAAAGGAAGTAGCACCTTTCAATTTTAGACGCAGACATTCAGAAATTGCACTAGGATTACACGTAAGGAAAAAACATAAATCTCCTTGTGTGATATTATAGGTAACTATTTGGGACTGGATGGGGGGTATCTGGTCTGGTAGTTCAGTACATAAGGGGCAATACGCATGGGTGGCAAAATCGCCCAGAAGAACATTGGGGCGAGCCTTTGAAATGTTGAAAATATGAGTCAAAGTTTCTAGCGAAGCAGGGACAGCAACCAGGCAGGTCGCCAAGATGTCGTGTACAGATCTCATCGGCGTCAAACAGAAGTGAGGGGCATCAGTCACCCTTTTCGCCAGTGAGGTCCAAAAGTTCGATGACGAATCCCACGCAGCGAAGGAGCGCGACACTCGGGTGCGTAAATCATCCCGGGTTGACGGGATCCCTCCTCTCTCGTCGAACCAACCCGAAAATAGTCCGACGCCGACACATCCTGCAGCAACAGTCCAAAGAATGATCTGAAAGAGAATCAAATACAGGCATTATTCATTCTCGTAAGTAACATTTGTCAGCCGGGACCGCTTCCCAGCTATCTTTCCCTGGTCTCATAACTAAAATGGTATTGTCATGACCGGTGGCGATGACCTCTGCATGTTCAGGGGGATTCTTAGGCGACTGCACCCAAACCCTGGCCCCAGGGTTGTCTGTGGAGCCAAAACCTTTCTGGCCTCGTACAGTTAGCAAAGTTGGGGCAGTGCCTTTTACCATCTCACCGCTGAAGACAGGCATTATGAGTAATTGAGCCACTCGGTCAGTTTGATGTATCAGTAAGTCAGCCTCACTGCTATTCAGCAGGAGCACCTTAATCTCTCCCTGATAATCACTGTCAATGATCCCTCCAAGCACTTGAATGCCTTTTACAGCCAGCCCCGATCTAGGGGCGATTAATCCAAAATTCCCGGGTGGTATATGAACACCAACACCGGTCGCGATGATGACCCGATCTTTACCTTTTATAACGGTGTCATCCATGGCATGCAAGTCTAAACCTGCCGACCCTGGGGTCGCTCTACATGGAGCCAAAGCTCCGGGAGTAATTTCCCAGTACATCACAGTCTCTCTGATTTCATTTGGCTGAGCATTAACATTCGGAGGAAACAAACGCATAAGTGGAGATTCAGCATTTAGAAAAGGACGATTATTCAAAATTAATAGCGCTTGGGGCAAAAAGTCTCGCCAATTCTTATACTTGTCATCTGTCAATTTACGCAGTTGCTCCTTCAGCAGACCATTCAATCTCTCCACAAGACCCGAGGCCTGCGGATAATATGGGATATGAAATACCCAGTCAATATTGTTTTCCACACAGAATTCCTGTACCAATCTTCCACGAAAATGGGATGCATTATCAGATTGAATTTGGAATGGCACACCATAATACATCATAATCAATTCCAATGTTTTAATGGTATTCAATTGGGTAGCTTGCTTACAGGGAAGGGCTACCAACAGGCCACTGTATGTATCAACAATAGTACAAACATATTGACAATTCCTACTCATGGGAAGTGGACCGATGTAATCAATCTGCCAAATTTGAGCGGGCAGTTTCCCGCGATGTAAATGACCTTTAACAATTTGGGGCACTTTGCGCTGTCTGATATGCTGACAAATGGGACAATGTAAAATAACATTTTTGATTAAATCTAGGGGAATATAAATTCCTCGATCAGCAGCCCACCTGCTAGTGGCTTTCTCTCCAAAATGTCCTGCCTTCTGGTGGGCCCATTTCGCCAATCCCGCAATATCAGAATCTTGCCTGTCCACCACTGCCTCAGCAATTTTAGATTTCTCATCTGCAATGTTATGAAAAAATTGGTCAAGAGAATCTATCGGGGTGTGAGCATCCACATGGAAGATTGTAACAGTACTCTGTGGGAGCATCTCCCAAATCTCCTGCCATAATTCTTTTCCCCACAATTCTTTTGAATGCAATTTCCAATTATGGGAATGCCAAGTCGGTAACCAAACTGCCAGTCCATTGGCAGTAGACCAAGAATCGGTGAAAATATGACATGTGCCAGGTAACTCTTGTTTCAGAACTTGATAAACAGCATAAAGTTCGGCAAATTGACTGCTCTTACCTTCACCAGTTGTGCTCAGCAGTTTTTGTGTGATCGGATTATAGGACACTGCCTTCCAATGCCGTTTCGTCCCTATGAACCTTGCTGAACCATCCGTAAACCAGACATGGTTTCTGTCCTCTGCGGACAAATCATCAAAAGGTCCACCCCACTTGACAGGAGACTCCTGTACTAAAGGTACGGAACATTCACTCTCAGTCTCAGTCGATGGCGCTCGCGCCACCTGCTCATGTAAAGATGCAACTCCTTTTTGTCCCACACGTGCCCTGTCTTGTATATACCATTTCAATTTAATCACACTCGCCTCTTGAGCATGTCCAATTCGGTGAGTTTTCGGCGAACTCATAACCCACTGCATGATAGGAATTTCAGGTCGCAAAACTATATCATGTCCCAAAGTCAGTTGCTCGGTATCCACCAGAGCCCAATAACATGCAAGTAACTGTTTCTCAAAAGGTGTATAACGCTCACCAGCATCAGGTAACTTTTTGGTCCAGAAACCCAACGGCACTCTACTCCTGCCTTGCTTCTGCCACAAACTCCAATTCGCATAAAGGCCCTGTACAGACACATTCAAATCCACCTCACCATCACGTACGGGCCATAAATCCAAAGCATGCTGAATTGCCTCTTTTGCTAGGTTGAACGCATCTTGCTGTGGTTTATCCCATTCAAATGCATTCTTTTTACGAGTGACACGGTACAAGGGGGCCAATATTTGACTCAAATGAGGAATATGCTGACGCCAAAAACCAAACAAACCAATGAAGCTTTGGGCTTCTTTCCTATTCCTCGGAACTGCAAAATCAAGGATTTTCTGTTTAACCTGAGGGATCACTTCACGGTGCCCTTCATGCCAATTAATACCCAAAAATTTTACAGCCTGGGACGGGCCTTGTAATTTATCCGGATTGATTTCCCAACCTTTCTCACGCAGGCACTCAATGACTCTGTCCAATTGGGTCTGAACTTCCTCTTGTGTTTCGCCTTGGATCAAAACATCATCAATATAATGACACATCTGAATTTGTGGATGAACCGGTACCTCAGCCAAATGCTCTGCCACCAGCCGGTGACATATCGTAGGACTATGCACATAGCCCTGAGGAAGACTTCTAAACGTCATCTGACGCCCATTCCATGTAAAACTGAACTGTTCCTGACACTCAGGGGCAATCGGAATCGAAAAGAAAGCATTAGCAATATCAATGGACGCATACCATGTACCTGGATGTTTTTGGATTCTTTCAATTAGAGTAATGACATCCGGTACTGCAACGGTCAACGAGGGTGTGTGTTTGTTCAATTCTCGATAATCAACAGTCATACGCCAAGAATTATCACTCTTACGTACAGGCCAAACAGGATTATTCCAAGCAGAAGTAACTGGGGTTATAACACCTGCATCCACCAACTCCTGAATAGTGGTACTAATCTCCTCATGACCACCTGGAATACGATACTGCTTCTGACAAACCACTTTTGTCGCCTGAGGAACTTTTATGGGGGGCATTCTTAAACGACCAACCCGTATAGGCCTGGACGATATATAATGCGTAGTTCCAAATTGGTAACATCCATCATCTAAATGCAAAGTGATTCCTTTCAAAATATCAATTCCAATTATGAATTCTAAGAGTGGCACCACTAGTACAGAGTATTCTTTTCTAGGGATTCTACCTATTCTCATTTCAAGTAAAGTTTGAACGGCAGGAGTTTCCTTTCCACCCAATCCGGTAATTGTAAAAGGCTGACCTGTAAACTTCTTTGATTTTCCATGAATAAGAGTGGCCTCCGCTCCTGTATCTACCAATGCTCGGGCCCTTTGGATATTACGATGTCTCCAATAAATATCAATATCTACATAGGGTCTATTATCTCTGTGAGCCATTCTGTGTACTGGAGCTTGACCTATTTCCTAGTCATGCTTACTGCATTCTGTGTACCAGGATAAATCAGGATAAAGACTCTCACGTTTCTTAGGTATCGGTGCCTCCTGTTCATATCCATTCCCAGTACGAAATGGATTTGTGTCTTCTACATTGCACTGCTGGTTTCGATCGGCCAAACTATGACGATCCTCTCTCCTCCTCAACTCAGGGGATTGATCCCTATCATCTCTACGTCTGCTGTAAACATAATCATTTCTCCCCCTTTCTCTTTCCTCCTCTCTCTCTCTGTCTCTCTCACGACGGGGGGACATATCACGTACATAACGTCGATCATCACGACGAACAGAGCGCCCACGGCGGTCGTCATCACCGCTACCGTCAGAACCACCACGATCACACTCAGTCGTCCGAACACGCCGGGCACCCTCCTTCCGATCCAAGCCACGTTTGCGAAACAACTCCCACAAACGAGCAGTAGTCTCACCGTCAATGTCCTCCCTCCGCACACCATCGGCCAGAAGACCAGAAAAGATATCACGTCTAGTAAGTTTATTGTCACCAGGAGTACGAATGTCAGGCCGGGACTGACGTTCAGGTTTAAACCACTCACCCAACTCACCGAGTTGGCGTACCGATTCCAGTACCGTAGATAACACGTTACCAGTCTGATTAATCAATAAAGTCATCATGACCTGCTTATAGGCAACAGGGGAAGAACGAATGATACGATTCCGCACAGAAGATGTCAACAAACCATCAAGCAACCTGTCAGCAGTACCCAGAAAAATTGCCGTTTTCATCACCTCCTCTTTGAGACGTTGTGCAGCGTCGCGCAAAGTATACCACGGTTTGTCATTCACAGGCCAATCAGACTCAGTAGGATACTTTTGATTACAACCCTCAGTCGCCAATTGAAGTAAAGAAATTTGACCACCACCATTATAGTTACGAAAATGATCCTGTACAGTAGAATCCGAACTCAAGGAACAAAACTTCAAACAATCGCCATTATCTAACATAATGCCAGCAGCGCCCAGTTCATAAAGGCGCACCATCCATGTGAGCAAGGTCTCACCAGCTCGCTGCCGAAATCGCTGCAAAATATCACAAATTTCTTGTTGAGTAAAGTCCTCTAAAGAGTCTAAAGAAATACCCTGCGGAGCAGCAGGAGACTGCTGCAACTTCCGACGAAAAACTGGATGCGCCGAGACCGCGGGATGAGCATCACAAGGAGCTCGACCAGTACACGTAGAGGAACAATCAGTGTAAGAAGCATCGACCCCGCTCGAAGGACGAGCGCAATCACGGGGTGCACCATCAGAGGCGCAAGAAGCAGATTTACAAGCACGGCCGGAGCGAGAGGACTCGCGCTTGGCAGACTCCTCACCCGAGGAAGGAGAATCACTCGAGTTCCAGATATTACCATCCCATTCATCAGGATTCCAATCTATTCCGGCTTTCGCCACGACCAGACGCACCTTTCGCGTCGAAACCCGACCACGCCGATTCTTGTATTTATAACGAGCAATTCGCACAGCCGCCCTCTCGGCAATAGTTTGGTACGTCTCAAGTTTGTCAGCAAGCAACTTATTTTGACACCGTAACAAAGTATGAGCATTCTGAATCTCAACAAAGTTCGCTTCCAAATCCTTATGCAAGTTCTGCAACTTCAACAACCTCTCATGGAGAAGCCTGTACGCAGACAGAACAATCCAACCTCTGCGCCCTAAAATGGGAAGCTCATCACCCTTAGATACCGGCGCCTTCTGTAAACAAGTAATCACATTAGCCGGCTCCGCCAGCTCCAAAAAAGAATTCCAATTCTCACTCAAACCAGTAGAATCAGCCCACTCACGGGCTAAGGCTTCATAAGGCGTTGAATCCCATCCGGGAATATCAACGGGCAACTTAAAAGTAGATTTTGACTTTCTAGAAAACATCGTGAAAAAGAAAGAAGAAAAGAAAGAAAAAGAAAAGAAAGAAGAAGAAAAACTATACACACAATTATACCACAAATAATATACAAACAAAACCACGCACACGCCGAAAGCAAACACGAGACAACACGACGCACACAGGTTTCGAAAACGGTTCGTGACGCCAAATGTTCTGCTTGGGTTTTCGGATCAGATAGAACCCGCTCATCAGAGCCTCTCTAACCCAGCCAGAACGTTACCCTCTCCCTAGGGCCTATTCACAACAAGTAACCACAGATATATACCACCTAAGGACAGGGAATTCCTACTATATATATATATATATATATATATACATCTAGACCTCTTATAATACAAGTGGCGGCCTCGCGATCCCAGACGGACCCAGGACTTCCTACCCAGACGGCAGCCTCAGCCTCGCGGTCCCAGACGGACCCAGGACTTCCTACCCAAACGGCAGCCTCAGCCTCGCGGTCCCAGACGGACCCAGGACTTCCTACCCAGACGGCAGCCTCAGCCTCACGGTCCCAGACGGACCCAGGACTTCCTACCCAGACGGCAGCCTCAGCCTCGCGGTCCCAGACGGACCCAGGACTTCCTACCCAGACGGCAGCCTCAGCCTCACGGTCCCAGACGGACCCAGGACTTCCTACCCAGACGGCAGCCTCAGCCTCACGGTCCCAGACGGACCCAGGACTTCCTACCCAGACGGCAGCCTCAGCCTCGCGGTCCCAGACGGACCCAGGACTTCCTACCCAGACGGCAGCCTCAGCCTCGCGGTCCCAGACGGACCCAGGACTTCCTACCCAGACGGCAGCCTCAGCCTCGCGGTCCCAGACGGACCCAGGACTTCCTACCCAGACAGCAGCCTCAGCCTCGCGGTCCCAGACGGACCCAGGACTTCCTACCCAGACGGCAGCCTCAGCCTCGCGGTCCCAGACGGACCCAGGACTTCCTGCCCAGACGGCAGCCTCAGTACAAGTTCATCCTATGATTACCATAAGATACAACAAGGGAATCAGTTTTACTATTTATCAGATCACACAAGAACTGCCAGTTTGAGCACAACCTGTTCTCTGGTTCGAGGGGCTCCTCTCTCCCTTATTCAGCTACCACTTACCTGATCAGGGTTAACATCTGTTCATGTCAAGTCACAGCTGACTAGAAGAATAGGCTACCCTCTTATACAAGAACACGCAGCACATGTTGATTCACTACAAACTGAGTACTTTATTACTCATTACATACGCAATCACATAACATTACTATGTAACACATAACCTGCAAAGAAAAGTGAAAGATTAGGTTGTACACTCTAATAAGAAAGGGGTCGACATCACCTTAGTCGTGTGTAGCCTGCACTCAATGGTCATCTAGGTTCCCTTCTCGTCTGTGCCTCGGCTCGTCTGGAAGTCACACCTCCGCAGTCACGGATCTGTTCCCTCCTCCCTTCTCCGAGTCACTGGGACCTCTTCCTCATCGGCTACTCTCTCCTCTCTGGCTATTCCGCCTTCAAGTTTTTCGTCTGTCTTCCCTGGAATAAGTAGTAGCTTTACTGCTAACGGCTAGATGCCGCCTACGGGCTGAAGTAAGTGCACCGTATCTGCCTCAGACTTTCACTAATATAGAGGTGCATTTCCTCATGGAAAATTCCGGCCCGTAACCTGCCGCCCACCAAATTCTTGTACCTCCCCGTACCAAGGACACGTTCCCAGCCGGCCGGCCTGATGTAGTGTCTTCGGCATGAAGAAAAATACAATCCTTCGATAAGGGCTGGCCTGAACCGGTTCTCTCCAAGCGAATAACACCTCATAACTAAAACATCACCCTTAACCTAGAAGCATCTCAAGCTGCCGGAGCAGAAAGAAAGATGGAGTCTCTCCCGTTTGAGGCCTACCAGGCCTGAATTCAGCACGGCTCCATGAAATACCCTCACTACAGGACAGGTTATCCCTAATACTAACGAATCTATCCCCTAGGATATGTGTGCAAGCCCTGATCTATGGGGAAGAACACAGGATCATGTCGAAGTGCCTAGTAAATAGGCTCCATTCACTACTCTAACCCTTAGACTTGGATGGTAAGAGACTGAAGTCACAAAAATCACCCGTCAACACAATAGGGCCGGGAAAATCGAGCAGTACAATTACGTAGACAGCGTTCAAGTTCTTCAACCTTAACAGGTCTGCCAACCACTGTTTCCATTGCAAACCACCATCCAAAATGGCCGACACAAATTTCACGTAGACTGCGTTCCTGAAATGCCCTCCGAAGGTGATGTGCAAAGACTAGAACGTTGAGCACAGCTAGTGTCTTTCATCCAGTGCGCATGTGTCATAAAGTTTTAAAAAACTGATTTCTTTACCTTCGTAAGAGTATTCAGTCAGAAGCAGCACTCCTCTGCAGCTAAACGCCGCCTTGAGCTTCCCCTCACCGAATTGTGTGGACAACAGTACGGCAGCACTATGAAGTGGCCGTTGTATCTGATTGTCTTTAGTAACAAGAGCGCCTTGTGGGTTCTGCAGTACCTGACTATCGTCGCCAACAAATTTGTAGTAAGCAGACAGAATCTTCCAATAGTTGAAAAGATAAGTTTATTCATAACATGCAGGTACTGCGCAGCAGCGTGTTGGCTCGAAAGCACCCAGCAACTGACAATTTAGCTTAAGGTGCTAATGGAATACAGAATACAAACAGAGACAATATTCCACAGCTAACACTGGGCGTCAGAAACATAAACCTAGAGAAAATACTACAAACTGGTTAAATGGGCAGGTCTTGAGAGTGATGTATTGTTTCAGGATCTGAGGAGAGGGCGGGGACCGATCGAAAGGGCTAGCGCATGGGAACATCTTGTGGATTGCTTGTTGGCCCTGGACGTTGACATTGATACAGCAAAGAGCACCCTGATTTCACAGGAGGATTTAGAGGGTGGAAATAACTGACCTTGCATGGGTCGCCTTGGTAGTCGCAGCTCTCATGAGTCACGGGTGGGGAGGATTGTTTGCGGAGGATGCGTGGGGGGCGTTTGAAGAAGAAAAAAAAAATACCTCACCGGGTCCCGCGCCGCCTCCATTCCTGGCTGGGTGACGGGTCCCGTACCTGCGATTTCCTGAAACAGGAAGTAAGAATGCATCCTCCCTCCCCTCACCTAAGCCAATCACAACGCTGCAATGGCAGCATTGTGATTGGTGCAGACAGCGCCCAGCCGGGCGCCAGAAGGTATGCCATTTTCTCTATGTAGGCTGTATGCAGCCTACATAGAGAAAATGTAGAGTGCACATGACCGGTTTGGTCGGCACCAGAGGGCCGACCAAACACGCAGGGCCCACAACAGTGGGCAAGCTGCTACTCCTGGACCCGCCCACTTGCCCGCCTTCAACCAGGCATACCCCCCAACCAGTCATACCCTGCCTTCTGCTTTCTTGCAGCGCAAGAAGCAGAAACATAAAATGGTATTTAAAATACCATTTTATATTTCTGAGGCGACGCTCCTCCGCCCTAATGGAGGAGCCACTCTGCGCCTTGGGTGGAATTTAGTGCTACTATGGTGAACTTAGATGTTACTAGCCATTGTGGTACTCTAAATATGACAGCTTGGGGTGCCGTTCGCCGTGGGAGTTTTGCGAATCCCTGGAAGCCTGCCCTGTTTTACTCATATTTTTTTATTGTGAGCTTTGTTTGGGAAAGTGACTCCAGAACCTTTCTGTCAGCTGCTTGTGGGTGGACGTTGAGGCCGGGACTGCGAGGACCAGCAGCCCCGTAACCTGAACCAGCTGCATCCTCTTCCCGCCCACGCTACCTGCTGCTACATAACTCCTCACGGCCCCCGCTTCGCGGGAGCCGTTCGCCGTGGGAGTTTTGCGAATCCCTGGAAGCCTGCCCTGTTTTACTCATATTTTTTTATTGTGAGCTTTGTTTGGGAAAGTGACTCCAGAACCTTTCTGTCAGCTGCTTGTGGGTGGACGCTGAGGCCGGGACTGCGAGGACCAGCAGCCCCGTAACCTGAACCAGCTGCATCCTCTTCCCGCCCACGCTACCTGCTGCTACATAACTCCTCACGGCCCCCGCTTCGCGGGAGCCGTTCGCCGTGGGAGTTTTGCGAATCCCCGGAAGCCTGCCCTGTTTTACTCATATTTTTTTATTGTGAGCTTTGTTTGGGAAAGTGACTCCAGAACCTTTCTGTGAGCTGCTTGTGGGTGGACGCTGAGGCCGGGACTGCGAGGACCAGCAGCCCCGTAACCTGAACCAGCTGCATCCTCTTCCCGCCCACGCTACCTGCTGCTACATAACTCCTCACGGCCCCCGCTTCGCGGGAGCCGTTCGCCGTGGGAGTTTTGCGAATCCCTGGAAGCCTGCCCTGTTTTACTCATATTTTTTTATTGTGAGCTTTGTTTGGGAAAGTGACTCCAGAACCTTTCTGTCAGCTGCTTGTGGGTGGACGCTGAGGCCGGGCCTGCGAGGACCAGCAGCCCCGTAACCTGAACCAGCTGCATCCTCTTCCCGCCCACGCTACCTGCTGCTACATAACTCCTCACGGCCCCCGCTTCGCGGGAGCCGTTCGCCGTGGGAGTTTTGCGAATCCCTGGAAGCCTGCCCTGTTTTACTCATATTTTTTTATTGTGAGCTTTGTTTGGGAAAGTGACTCCAGAACCTTTCTGTCAGCTGCTTGTGGGTGGACGCTGAGGCCGGGACTGCGAGGACCAGCAGCCCCGTAACCTGAACCAGCTGCATCCTCTTCCCGCCCACGTCATTTAACTGGTCGACACACCCGCTGCGCGGTCGCGCGCCGGGACAAGGGCGGGACCGTTTGTGGCCGTTAGTGGCCGGACAGGCCGGGTCGGGCCACCTTCATTGGTTGGGTTCACTTCTTGTTGTCTACTCTCATTTGTTTTGTGTGTCTCAGTTAGCGTAAATATGAGCAGGAAAAACCCCTCAGGCACTATACATGCCAAAAATCACATTGAGAACGCAAACAAACCCTTACCTAGCCTGACCGCCATCGACCGCATGTTGCAGAAAACAATAGGGGTGGTCGTCAATGCAATTGAAAACACTGAACGCCGCCTTTCTTTACCTGCTGGCACTTTACCTCCCCTACATGCGGCCAATACTTCGTTTCTAACTATTAATTCTCAAGATTCAATCTTGGCCCCGTCCTTTGTCGCCTTACCGGGACCCCATTCTATCCCTATCACCCAGTCAGCTATACCTATTTTTCCCATTGACTCCCCTGTTGTTAACCCAGACCTACCTAGACTATCACAGTCCCCCACTATTTTTTCTAATGAATCGCCTTCCAATTCTCTTCCCCATTCCGGGGTTGTTCCTCTAACCCCGATTTGTGAGTTACCAATCAATCCTTTCTCGGCGTCACCCCCGCCGTTAAGTTTACTACCTCATACACCGAGAGTAACAACAAGAGGGCAGAAAGCCAGGTCTATTTTAAAACATCCTAACAGGGACGGGCATACTACAAAAAACGTAAAGACTGCTAAAATGCCTAAATGTTCCTCCGGTGACAATAAACACAAAAAGGTCTCTATCACGAGAGGGAAAAAAGCAGCTAAAAACGTACTTATGAGTGTAGCTACATCATTTCAGGATAGCGGACCACATGATAAACTTCCTGATCAACTACTTACTCCAACTCCCTCTCTTCTAGTAACTGAGAACCTTTTTGAAAGAATTGAACATCTTATGAAGTCCCTAATGACCCCACTTTTGGAAAGGGTAAAATGTTTAGGGGAAAAAATGGACAACATGGAAAAAATAATGAAAACCTTCTGTATTAGTCCCGATCAAGCGGAAGAAAATTTACACCTCAAGGGCAAACCAAATACCGACTCTCATTTAATTAAAAACAGATTAATACCAACTTGCCCTAGTACCCTGGTACCGCTCACCCCGACTGCTACTAGTCTACCTCCTCCTTTGAGGCCGTTTGAATCCAGGGTAACAGGGGAAGCTGTCCCACATAGGGCTACTGACACTGTGAGTTGTGTAATTAACAATACCAACATCTCATGCCCCCCTAGAGAACGTTCTGTACAATCAACCCCGAAACAGTCATTCCCACATATCGACTTACCCCCACAATCAACACCATATACTGTTGTCTTAGTTGGGGTTCCAGAACTCTCACAGGGCAAAACAGAAGCATTTCCTGAGCTAAGAAATAAAGTTGCCCACTGGTTGAACATGAATAGACCGTTACCCCCCACTATTTTTGGGGAAATATTATTTGCAAGAAGGCTAAGCTGGGTGGGTCGTAGGACAAAGGATGTGACAGGAGACTGTATTGTCATAAACTTTAGGGATAGGCGAGTGATTCACCATATTTGTAACTCCTCCCAATATAGTCCCAACACTAAGATTGAAGTTAGGGATCTGACCTTTTTTTACCCCCAACCTCCTTTCTATTTGTCAGACACCCAACTTCGAGTTTTACCAGACCTGGGCAGAAATGTAGGCCCCAGATTATGTTACAATATTCCGACCTCTAATTACTACGATCAGCTTTCTGAACTGCAGAGAGTAGACTGACTTAACCTGGAGGGTTTGTTACCTACGCTGACACGTTACCCACCTACCCCCGGTGCACTGTCGGTTCATATGTCGGACCATATGTCTAGGGGTCTCGTAATGTCTGAAGTCCTTCCTCCACCCATTATCCAGTGTCTTAATCAAGTGGATTCTTCGAGAACGAATACTGATGTTGAGATTTATAAAGATGACTCATTGCTTAAAATCCTCTTTTGGAATGTTGCCGGCCTTCGCCCAAAGGTTCTGAACGATATCTGGCTTGCTTTTATCCATGACTTTGATATTTTGTGTTTCCAGGAAACATGGGCCTCTGCCGAAATACATCTTGAGGGTTTTAAAACATATTTTTTGCCAGCTTTACCTTCAGCCTCTGGTAGGGCTAAGGGGGGTTTGTCTATTTTTGTCTCTAATATCCTCCATTTTACATCAATAGTTCCTATAATGTTGAATGTAAACTTTCAAATTCTTGCCCTTCATTGGAACACGTGCAAAGCCTTGGTTATAGTGAATTTCTACAACAATCTTTCTGTGTTTGATTTGGCTTACGTAACCAAGGAAATACATTACTGTTTTCAAGATCTGCTCTTAAAAACCCACAAGGAGCTGGTTCTAATTTGGGGCGGGGATTTCAACCAAAACTTATGCACACATAGCGCTAACACAGTGTGCGGTATAGTGGATGAAAATAGTGCCCGATAGATCATTTCTCACATACTCCACCTGGACACCTCTTGAACGAGATCTTGGGTGGTCTTGATCTTGCACTAGTTAATAATATGACATATCCTCCCATACCGGTGCTACCAACCTTTAATGGAAGAGGCAGGCCTTCCACTATTGATTTCATATTCCTTTCTATGGCGGCAAGCAAAGACCTACTCACCTGTAAAACCCATGATATTGTTATTAGTGACCACTATCCAATTAGTCTTGCTCTAAAAACCCCCAAGACTCAAGAGAGGTTTAACATCAAGGCAACTTTAGCCCAAAACAATTTAACTTTAGACAGACTGAAGGAATACTCATTAAGATGGGAAAAGGTAGACCCGTTGGCCACTACAATATCACTGGTTAAAAAAATGGGCCCAGTGATTAATAAGTGTCTCGATCCAGGTACTTCCAATGAGGGAATTATGGATAATTTTGCAACATTATTGGTTGCAATAAAGGATTCCCTATCTGCAAACTTTAAAGATGGAAAGCCTAAGGGATGGTTTGACTCTTCTTGCACCAAGGCGTACAAGAATCTAAAAACTGTTCTTCACAACAAGGCAAGGAACAGCAAGGAAATTGCAGCCTCCAGAATTAATTATAAAAAACTTGAAAAAGCACAATCCCTATACTCTAACACAATGGTACCACACTTAAGACTCTAACACTCATTAATATAAAAAGACATTAAATGTTCATTGCATTTATTTAAAAGAAAAAAAAGTATACATGCAGTTCATAAAATCAATGATACCATTACATAAGCTTAAAAACACAAAACATAACAAATACAAATTGTCATATGATCCACAGAACTGTTATGAGCCCGCATAACAGAAAAAGATTATGAAGACAATACACTTTGTCATTAATTACACATCCTAACGGGTCATGTAACCGCTGTGGTTGGTGATATATATACGCCGTTATATCTACTCGCAGTCAACCACAGTTCTCCCTTGGATTGCGTTATATTTTATTTTTCTTTTAAATAAATGCAATGAACATTTAATGTCTTTTTATATTAATGAGTGTTAGAGTCTTAAGTGTGGTACCATTGTGTTAGAGTATAGGGATTGTGCTTTTTCAAGTGTAAGTTGTACCCCATTCCCTTCAAAAGACAAGGGGTCTCTCTCGGTTTCTCCGATAAAAATTAATTATAAAAAAGCCTTAAGACGTAGGAAAAATGACCTAAAGAAAGAACTTTGGGATCAATTACATAAAACATCTATCATTGGGGACGCTGCTGCCTTTTGGAAGGTGGTGAAGTCCCCTTTTTTAACTGATACTACGCCTAAACCTACTATTGAGGTCGCGATAGATGAACAAACGTGGCTGGGATATTTTGAGCGGATATTCAGCCTCTCCTCAACCGCTGCTCCTTTAACATTTTCTAGATCACACACCTCAAAATCTCCTGTGTTAATTAATATTTTATACGAGGAGGTGGAGCAAGCCTTAAAGGCTAGCAAAAATGGTAAAGCCCCAGGCCCCGACGGGGTTCCAATAGACTTTTTTAAATTTACTATGGACTTATGGCTCCCAATCTTAACGAGGGTCCTCCAAGCTTCTTGTGCACTGGGCCCCATTGATTCTTGGACTAAATCAATCCTTGTCCCTATTTTTAAAAAAGGGGACCGCCACCTGCCATCTTGTTATCGACCTATCTCTTTGTTAGATTCACTTGGGAAAGTGGCTGGTCGAGTTATTCTAGAGCGTCTGCAGCAATGGGCACTGGACAACAAAGCTTTTTCTGATCTACAGTACGGGTTTCGTGAGGGTCTGGGAACTACAGAGCAAGCCCTTAACCTTTCCCTGCTGATAGACAAATATGTCAGTGCTAAAGATGGGGCCCTCTATCTGGCTTATGTGGACCTCTCCGCAGCATTTGACTGTGTCAACCACACCAAGCTGTGGAACATCCTAGAGAACATGGGAATAGAGGAGCCCCTAATACTTTTCTTGCGCGGACTATATTCAGATGCTACATCCTGCGTGAGATATGGTGTACGGGGCGAGGTGATAAAATCGTTTAGAGTGGAGCGCGGTGTTAGACAGGGATGTGTCCTGGCCCCATTTTTATTCAATCTATATACAAATGGCTTGGAGAAAGCCATGTTATTCGGGGCTAAGGACCTCCCCATTATAGATCATCGTCCTTTACCGGCTCTACTCTATGCGGATGACGCAGTAATTCTAGCGCGAACTCCGCTTGAATTGCAGCGCTCCCTAGCAAAATATCACTCATTTATGGAGAATTTGGACCTGAGGATTAATATTAAAAAAACATTTGTAATGTCCCTCTGGTCATCGAAAAGGAACAAAATGACCTTTTTTGTAGACCACCAAAAACTTGAGAGCACTAACACGTATCCCTATCTGGGTATTGTTTTCAATCAGAAATGTTCCTGGAAAAGTGCCATTGAGTCTAGAAAACTCACCTTTGCTAGAACAACAGCTGCCTTGGTTAATTTTGCTAGCAAATTAGGTAGACGACCTACTGTCGAACTCCTGGATATTTACAAGGCAAAATGCATCGGCAGTGTAATCTATGGGGCCGGTGTTTGGGGCTATGCTAAGATGGAAGAGGTCCAAAGGGTAGAAAACAGGTTTCTACATTTTCTTTTGGCAGTCCCGTGGACTACTTCGACCTACGCATGCCATCTAGAAGCAGGGCTGCCATTTGTATCAGATCTGATAAAGATTCAACCCCTGCTACTATGGCACCGCATCTGGACCTCCAAAGTTACCACCTTTACGCAAGGGTTTATTAAAGATTGTATTGCCCTAGACAGAGCACACAAGGTCAGATGGATTTCCTATGTAAAGAGTTTCTTAGGCGATCTGGGTATGACAGACTACTACCTTTCCCCTCCGAAAATTGCTGAAATTCCTAGGAAGCTATTTAAAAAGCTGTGCCTTGCTCAGCTAGAATCTTTGAGGTTAGTCAGCGAAGCCCATAAACCTACAGTTCAATATTCTCTATTGACTCAAACAACTCTCTTAATCCAGCCTTACCTGACATTTAATTTTACAGACTATGAGAGATCTCTTCTAACAAGGCTAAGATTGAATGTTTTCCACCATTCGGTTACCTTCCCTATATCTAAACCTTGGGAAAAACATCTTCAATCTTGTCCCTGTGATATGACCTCCTCTCAATCCACACTGCATACAGTACTGTTTTGTAAATTTTACCAGGAATTGAGAAAGCAGTGGTTAGTCCCGATCCTGAAAATTTGGGGCTTACGTAGATGCCGCCCTGCTCTCCCTGTTATTCAACTATTGGACACAGAGCTGTTTGCTAAACAGATTGTCATTTTTTTGAAATTGGTAGTGAAACACAGGCAGAATTTGTGACATGTTAACTTATTTGTCCTTTCTTACAAACTACATGTTAATATACCCATGTCGTCGCACACTATTCTACTGGCGAGGCACTTTTTATACACATGTTTGTACTAGTATTTTTGTTTCTTTTATGCTGAAAACTTTGAAGATGCCATTGCTAACTGTATTTTTATGTACTTTTATGGTTGCCTCTCAGGCGTCCGAATAAAGATTGATTTGATTTGATATGATTTGACAGCTTGGCAAGGGGTAACTGTAGGTGGGGAGGTAGGTGGTGTTGTTTGTTAGTTGCAAGCTGTAGTGGGCTAATGGTATGTTTGAATATATTTTGCATTCAGAATGTACATGTTTGATTGTCATTTTTCACCTATTTATTATATACTACCTCAGTGCATTATTCATTGTTTGTAACATATTGTTCTGCTTGGGTTTTCGGATCAGATAGAACCCGCTCATCAGAGCCTCACTAACCCAACCAGAACGTTACCCTCTCCCTAGGGCCTATCTACAGTAGTGCAACCACATATATCTACCACCTAAGGACAGGGAATTCCTACTATACATACCAAGACCTCTTATAATCGGCGGCCTCGCGATCCCATACGGATCCAGACCTCTCTGCCCATACGACAGTATCACAAGTGGCGGCCTCGCGATCCCATACGAATCCAGACCTCTCTGCCCATACGACAGTATCACAAGTGGCGGCCTCGCGATCCCATACGAATCCAGACCTCTCTACCCAGACGGCAGTCTCAGCACAATCGGCGGCCTCGCGATCCCATACGAATCCAGACCTCTCTACCCAGACGGCAGTATCAGCACAATCGGCGGCCTCGCGATCCCATACGAATCCAGACCTCTCTGCCCATACGACAGTATCACAAGTGGCGGCCTCGCGATCCCATACGAATCCAGACCTCTCTGCCCATACGACAGTATCACAAGTGGCGGCCTTGCGATCCCATACGAATCCAGACCTCTCTACCCAGACGGCAGTATCAGCACAATCGGCGGCCTCGCGATCCCATACGAATCCAGACCTCTCTGCCCATACGACAGTATCACAAGTGGCGGCCTCGCGATCCCATACGAATCCAGACCTCTCTGCCCATACGACAGTATCACAAGTGGCGGCCTCGCGATCCCATACGAATCCAGACCTCTCTACCCAGACGGCAGTATCAGCACAATCGGCGGCCTCGCGATCCCATACGAATCCAGACCTCTCTGCCCATACGACAGTATCACAAGTGGCGGCCTCGCGATCCCATACGAATCCAGACCTCTCTACCCAGACGGCAGTCTCAGCACAATCGGCGGCCTCGCGATCCCATACGAATCCAGACCTCTCTGCCCATACGACAGTATCACAAGTGGCGGCCTCGCGATCCCATACGAATCCAGACCTCTCTACCCAGACGGCAGTCTCATACAACAGTTCATCCTATGATCACCATAACATACAAAAAGGGAATCAGTCTCACTATTCATCAGATCACACAAGGATTGCCAGTTCGGGCATAGCCTGTTCTCAGGTTCGAGGGGCTCCTCTTTCCCTTATTCAGTTACCACTTACCTGATCAGGGTTAACATCTGTTCATGTAGCCGCAGCTGACTAGAAGAATAGGCTACCCTCTCATACAAGAACACGCAGCACATGTTGGTTCACTACAAACTGGGTACTTTATTACTCATTACATACGCAATCACATAACATTACAATATGACACATAACCTGCAAAGCAAAGTGAAAGATTAAGTTGTACACTCTAATAAGAAAGGGTCGACATCACCTTAGTAGTGTGTAGCCTGCACTCAGTGGTCATCTAGGTTCCCTTCTCGTCTGTGCCTTGGCTCGCCTGGAAGTCACACCTCCGCAGTCACGGATACATATCTGCACCACTATGCGCTGTTCTCTTCACCCTTCTCCGAATCACTGGGACCTCTTCCTTATCGGCTACTCTCTCCTCTCTGGCTACTCTGCTAGGAGAGTATCTGTCTCTCGGTTCCTCTCCGCCTTCAAGATGGCGTCTGTCTTCCCTGGAATAAGTAGTAGATTTACTGCTAACGGCTAGATGCCGCCTACGGACTGAACATGTAACTGCCTCAGACTTTCACTAATATAGAGGTGCGTTTCCTCATGGAAAATTCCGGCCCGTAACCTGCCGCCCACCAAATTCTTGTACCTCCCCGTACCAAGGACACGTTCCCAGCCGGCCGGCCTGATGTAGTGTCTTCGGCATGAAGAAAAATACAATCCTTCGATAAGGGCCGGCCTGAACCGGTTCTCTCCAAGCGAATAACACCTCATAACTAAAACATTACATTTGACCTAGAAGCATCCCAAGCTGCCGGAGCAGAAAGAAAGATGGAGTCTCTCCCGTTTGAGGCCTACCAGGCCTGAATTCAGCACGGCTCCATGAAATACCCTCACTACAGGACAGGTTATCCCTAATACTAACGAATCTATCCCCTAGGCTATGTGTGCAAGCCCTGATCTATGGGGAAGAGCACAGGATCATGTCGAAGTGCCTAGTAAATAGGCTCCATTCACTACTCTAACCCTTAGACTTGAATGGTAAGAGACTGAAGTCACATTTAATCATCTTTTCCTCACAAGAAGGCCGGGAAAATCGAGCAGAACATTTCACCCTTGACTTCAGTCTATTATACATTCATTAAACAGAACTAATATCTGTGGAAGAATAATATGAAACAAAACTAACTGATCTATATCTAGTACCAGGTGTGCAGAATTGAAATAGTGAAGGAATACACTGAATAAAGCAACAGATAGAAATCAAAATGCCAATAGTAATCAGAATACCTCCTAATATCTGACGTAACATATGCAAATCAGGTAACCAATTAAAGAGCCAGTCAAACCAGCCCTGGTCAATGTGTTTTCTAACTTCTTCTGTCAAGTCATGTAGTTTGTCAATGTGAGCTTGAATGGATTTTGTATGATCAGACAAGTTAAAACAACAAAGACCCTCAAAGTCAGAACAATCGTGTCCATGTTTAAGCAAAAGATAATCAATGGCCGCTCGATTTTGCAAGATAGCTCTACGTTCACCCTGGGCGTCTAATAGCATGTCAGACAGGACTGTAGAAGTATGATTAATGTATTTTACCATCCAGCAGGCCATTTTCCCAATAGATTTGGCATTATAAACTGCCAAAGCAGGAACACCAACAATTGAAATAGCCAGGCTAAGGTATTCAGACTTGGAATATAAATGCAAAGATGAGTCACAATCCTCCTGTAACCTCACTGTATCTCGAATCATACGAGAGTTGGCATTCGGATGCGATGAAAACATTAACAAGCTCAGTCTAGTAATGGCACAAGGGCCTCCAGAAATATTAGCAGGGATATACGGCCAGGAAGTGTTACCACATGAGAAAAGCCATCCGGCAGGTAGTAACATCGTGCGATAATGACTGGGGGTAGCTACCAAACTCTTGCAAGTCATTTTATTCTGAACAGAAGTACATGTTTTTGGTGTCCTTTGAAGGCACAAAGTTCGTTCATGAGCGGTGAATGAAGTGGCACCTTTCAATCTTAAACGCATACATTCAGAAATCGCACTAGGATCACAAGTAAGGAAAAAACACAAATCACCCTGTGTGATATTATAGGTAACTATTTGGGACTGGATGGATGGTATCGGGTCTGACAGTACAGTACACAAGGGGCAATACTCATGGGCAGCAAAATCGCCCAGAAGGACATTGGGGCGAACATTCGATATATTAAAAATATGAGTCAAAGTCTCCAATGAAGCAGGGACAGCAACTAAACAAGTCGCTAGAATGTCAGTCACCGATCTCATCGGTGTCAAGCAGAAATGAGGGGCTTTAGTCACTTGTTTGGCTAATGTAATCCAAAAGTTCGACGACGAATCCCACGCAGCGAAGGAACGCGACACTCGGGTTCTCAACTCAGCCCGGGTTGATGGGATCCCTCCTCTCTCGTCGTACCAGCCCAAAAGGAGTCCAACGCCGACACATCCTGCAGCAACAGTCCAAAGAATGATCTGAAAGAGAATCAAATACAGGCATTATTCATTCTCGTAAGTAACATTTGTCAGCCGGGACTGCTTCCCAGCTATCTTTCCCTGGTCTCATAACTAAAATGGTGTTGTCTTGACCGGTTGCAATGACTTCTGCTTGTTCAGGGGGATTCTTAGGCGACTGCACCCAAACTCTGGCCCCAGGATTATCTGTGGAGCCAAAACCTTTCTGGCCTCGTACAGTTAGCAACGTTGGGGCAGTGCCTTTTGTGATCTCACCACTGAAAACAGGCATTATTAGCAATTGAGCCACTCGGTCAGTTTGAGGTATCAGTAAGTCAACCTCACTGCTATTCAGCAGGAGCACCTTAATCTCTCCCTGATAATCACTGTCAATGATCCCTCCAAGCACCTGAACGCCTTTTACAGCCAGCCCCGATCTAGGGGCGATTAATCCGAAATTCCCAGTTGGTATATGAACACCAACACCAGTTTCAATGATGACTCGATCCTTACTTTTTATAACGGTGTCATCCATGGCATGCAAGTCTAAACCTGCCGACCCTGGGGTCGCTCTACATGGAGCCAAAGCACCGGGAGTAATTTCCCAGTACATCACAGTCTCTCTAATTTCATTGGGCTTAGCATCAACATTCGGAGGAAACAAACGCATAAGTGGGGATTCAGCATTTAGAAAAGGACGGTTATTCAAAATCAATAGCGCTTGAGGCAAAAAGTCTCGCCAATTCTTATACTTGTCATCTGTTAATTTACGTAACTGATCTTTCAGCAGTCCATTCAACCTCTCCACAAGACCCGAGGCCTGTGGATAATATGGTATATGAAACACCCATTCAATATTGTTTTCCACACAGAATTCCTGTACCAATCTTCCACGAAAATGGGATGCATTATCAGATTGAATTTGGAATGGCACACCATAATACATCATAATCAATTCCAATGTTTTAATAGTATTCAATTGGGTAGCTTGCTTACAGGGAAGGGCCACCAACAGGCCACTGTATGTATCAACAATAGTGCAAACATATTGACAATTCCTACTCATAGGAAGTGGACCGATGTAATCAATCTGCCAAATTTGAGCGGGCAATTTCCCGCGATGTAAACGACCTTTAACAATTTGGGGCACTTTGCGCTGCCTGATATGCTGACAAATGGGACAATGTAGAATAACATTTTTGATTAAATCTAGGGGAATATAAATTCCTCGATCAGCAGCCCACCTGCTAGTGGCTTTCTCTCCAAAGTGTCCTGCTTTCTGGTGGGCCCATTTCGCCAATCCCGCAATATCAGAATCTTGCCTGTCCACCACTGCCTCAGCAATTTTAGATTTCTCATCTGCAATATTATGAAAGAATTTGTCAAGAGAGTCTATCGGGGTATGAGCATCCACATGGAAGATTGTAACAGTACTCTGCGGGAGCATTTCCCAAATCTCCTGCCATAATTCTTTTCCCCACAGTTCTTTTGAATGGATTTTCCAACTATGGGAATGCCAAGTCGGTAACCAAACTGCCAGTCCATTGGCAGTAGACCAAGAATCGGTGAAAATATGACATGTGCCAGGTAACTCTTGTTTCAGAACTTGATAAACAGCATAGAGTTCAGCAAATTGACTGCTCTTACCCTCACCAGTTGTACTCAGCAATTTTTGTGTGATCGGATTATAGGACACTGCCTTCCAATGCCGTTTCGTCCCTATGAACCTTGCTGAACCATCCGTAAACCAGACATGGTTTCTGTCCTCTGCGGACAAATCATCAAAAGGTCTACCCCACTTAACAGGAGATTCCTGTACCAAAGGTACGGAACATTCACTCTCAGTCTCAGTCGATGGCGCCCGTGCCACCTGCTCATGCAAAGATGCAACTCCTTTTTGTCCCACACGTACCCTATCTTGTATATACCATTTCCATTTAATCACACTCGCCTCTTGAGCGTGTCCAATTCGGTGAGTTTTCGGCGAACTCATAACCCACTGCATGATAGGAATTTCAGGTCGCAAAAGTATATCATGTCCCAAAGTCAATTGCTCGGTATCCACCAGAGCCCAATAACATGCAAGTAACTGTTTCTCAAAAGGTGTATAACGCTCACCAGCATCAGGTAACTTTTTGGTCCAGAAACCTAACGATACTCTACTCTTGCCTTGTTTCTGCCACAAACTCCAATTCGCATAAAGGCCTTGTACAGACACATTCAAATCCACATCACCATCACATACAGGCCATAAATCCAGAGCATGCTGAATTGCTTCTTTTGCCAGACTGAACGCATCTTGCTGTGGTTTATCCCATTCAAATGCATTCTTTTTACGAGTGACATGGTACAAAGGGGCCAATATTTGACTCAAATGAGGAATATGCTGGCGCCAAAAACCAAACAAACCAATGAAGCTTTGGGCTTCTTTCCTATTCCTCGGAACTGCAAAATCAAGAATTTTCTGTTTAACCTGAGGGATCACTTCTCGGTGCCCCTCATGCCAATTAATACCCAAAAATTTCACAGCCTGGGACGGACCTTGTAATTTGTCCGGGTTGATTTCCCAACCTTTCTCACGCAGGCACTCAATGACTCTGTCCAATTGGGTCTGAACTTCTTCTTGTGTTTCGCCTTGGATCAAAATATCATCAATATAGTGACATATCTGAATTTGCGGATGAACCGGTACCTCAGCCAAATGCTCTGCCACCAGCCGGTGACATATCGTAGGACTATGCACATAGCCCTGGGGAAGACTCCTAAACGTCATCTGACGCCCGTTCCACGTAAAACTGAATTGTTCCTGACACTCAGGGGCAATCGGAATCGAAAAGAAAGCATTAGCAATATCAATGGACGCATACCATGTACCTGGATGTTTTTGGATTCTTTCAATTAGGGTAATAACATCCGGTACTGCAACAGTCAAAGAGGGTGTGTGTCTATTCAATTCTCGATAATCAACAGTCATGCGCCAAGAATTATCACTCTTACGTACAGGCCAAACAGGATTATTCCAAGCAGAAGTAACTGGGGTTATAACTCCTGCATCCACCAACTCCTGAATAGTGGTACTAATCTCTTCATGACCACCTGGAATACGATACTGCTTCTGACGAACCACCTTTGTCGCCTGGGGAACTTTTATGGGGGGCATTCTTAAACGACCAACCCGTACAGGCCTGGACGATATATAATGTTTAGTTCCAAATTGGTAACATCCATCATCTAAGTGCAAAGTCATTCCTTTCAAAATATCAATTCCAATTATGAATTCTAAGAGTGGTACCACTAATACAGAGTATTCTTTTCTAGGAATTCTACCTATTCTCATTTCAAGTAAAGTTTGAACTGCGGGAGTTTCCTTTCCACCTAATCCGGTAATTGTAAAAGGCTGACCTTTAAACTTATTTGAGTTTCCATGAATAAGAGTGGCCTCCGCTCCTGTATCTACCAATGCTCGGGCCCTTTGGATATTACGATGTCTCCAATAAATATCAATATCTACATAGGGTCTATTATCTCTGTGAGCCCATCTGTGTACTGGAGCTTGACCTATTTCCTAGTCATTTTTACTGCGTTCTGTGTACCAGGATATATCAGGATAAAGACTCTCACGTTTCCCAGGTATCGATACCTCCTGTTCATATCCATCTCCATTACGAAATGGATTCCTGTCCTCTGCATTGTACTGCGGGTTTCGATCGGCCAATCTGTGTCGATCCTCTCTCCTTCCCAACTCAGGGGATTGATCCCTATCTTCTCTACGTCTGCTGTTAACATAATCATCTCTCCCCCTCTCTCTTTCCCCCTCTCTCTCCCTGTCTCTCTCACGACGGGGGGACAAATCACGTACATAACGTCGATCATCACGACGATCAGAGCGCCCACGGCGGTCGTCATCACCGCTACCGTCAGAAAAACCACGATCACACTCAGTCGTCCGAACACGCCGGGCACCCTCCTTTCCATCCAAGCCACGTTTGCGAAACATTTCCCACAAACGAGAAGTAGTCTCACCGTCAATGTCCTCCTTCCGCACACCATCGGCCATAAGACCAAAAAACATATCACGTCTAGTAAGTTTATTGTCACCAGGAGTACGAGTGTCAGGCCGGGATTGCCGTTCAGGTTTAAACCACTCACCCAACTCACCGAGTTGGCGTACCGATTCCAGCACCATAGACAATATGTTACCAGTCTGATTAATCAATAAAGTCATCATGACCTGCTTATAAGCAACAGGGGAAGAACGAATAATACGATTCCGCACAGAAGATGTCAACAAACCATCAAGCAACCTGTCAGCAGTATTCAAAAAAATTGCCGTTTTCATCACCTCCTCTTTGAGACGTTGTGCAGCATCGCGCAAAGTATACCACGGTTTGTCATTCACAGGCCAGTCAGACTCAGTAGGATATTTTTGATTACAACCCTCAGTCGCCAATTGAAGCAAAGAAATTTGACCACCAACATTAAAGTTACGAAAATGATCCTGTACAGTAGAATCCGAACTCAAGGAACAAAAACTTCAAACAATCGCCAGCATCCAACATAATGCCAGCAGCGCCCAGTTCATAAAGGCGCACCATCCATGTGAGTAAGGTCTCACCAGCTCGCTGCCGAAATCGCTGCAAAACATCACTAATTTCCTGTTGAGTAAAATCCTCCAAAGAGTTTAAAGCAATACCATTCGGAGCACCGGGAGCCTGCTGCAACTTCCGCCGAAAAACTGGATGCACCGAGACCGCGGGACGAGCAACACAAGGAGCTCGACCAGTACACATAGAGGAACAATCAGTGTAAGAAGCATCGACCCCACTCGAAGGACGAGCGCAATCATGGGGTGCACCATCAGAGGCGCAAGAAGCAGACTTACAATCACGGCCGGAGCGAGAGGACTCGCGCTTGGCAGACTCCTCACCCGAGGAAGGAGAATCACTCGAGTTCCAGATATTACCATCCCATTCATCAGGATTCCAATCCAGTCCGGCTTTCGCCACGACCAGACGCACCTTTCGCGTCGAAACCCGACCACGCCGATTCTTGTATTTATAACGAGCAATTCGCACAGCCGCCCTCTCGGCAATAGTTTGGTACGTATCAAGTTTGTCAGCAAGCAACTTATTTTGACACCGCAACAAAGTATGAGCATTCTGAATCTCAACAAAGTTCGCTTCCACATCCTTATGCAATTTCTGCAACTTCAACAACCTCTCATGCAGAATCCTGTACGCAGACAGAACAATCCAACCTCTGCGCCCCAAAACGGGAAGCTCATCACCCTTAGATACCGGCGTCTTCTGTAAACAAGTAATCACATTAGCCGGCTCCGCCAGCTCCAAAAAAGAATTCCAATTCTCACTCAAACCAGTAGAATCAGCCCACTCACGGGCTAAGGCTTCATAAGGCGTTGAATCCCAGCCGGGAATATCAACGGGCAACTTAAAAGTAGATTTCGACTTTCTAGAAAACATCTCGGAAAAGAAAGAAAAAGAGAAAAAGAGAAAGAAGAAAGAGAAAAGGAAAAAAAAACTACACTCACAATTATATAGAAATAATATACAAACGAAACCACGCACGCGCCGAAGGCAAACACGATACAACCACAACGCACACAGGTTTCGTAAACGGTTCGTGACGCCAAATGTTCTGCTTGGGTTTTCGGATCAGATAGAACCCGCTCATCAGAGCCTCACTAACCCAACCAGAACGTTACCCTCTCCCTAGGGCCTATCTACAATAGTGCAACCACATATATCTACCACTTAAGGACAGGGAATTCCTACTATACATACCAAGACCTCTTATAATCGGCGGCCTCGCGATCCCCTACGGATCCAGACCTTTCTGCCCATACGACAGTATCACAAGTGGCGGCCTCGCGATCCCATACGAATCCAGACCTCTCTGCCCATACGACAGTATCACAAGTGGCGGCCTCGCGATCCCATACGAATCCAGACCTCTCTACCCAGACGGCAGTCTCAGCACAATCGGCGGCCTCGCGATCCCATACGAATCCAGACCTCTCTACCCAGACGGCAGTATCAGCACAATCGTTGGCCTCGCGATCCCATACGAATCCAGACCTCTCTGCCCATACGACAGTATCACAAGTGGCGGCCTCGCGATCCCATACGAATCCAGACCTCTCTGCCCATACGACAGTATCACAAGTGGCGGCCTCGCGATCCCATACGAATCCAGACCTCTCTACCCAGACGGCAGTATCAGCACAATCGGCGGCCTCGCGATCCCATACGAATCCAGACCTCTCTGCCCATACGACAGTATCACAAGTGGCGGCCTCGCGATCCCATACGAATCCAGACCTCTCTGCCCATACGACAGTATCACAAGTGGCGGCCTCGCGATCCCATACGAATCCAGACCTCTCTACCCAGACGGCAGTATCAGCACAATCGGCGGCCTCGCGATCCCATACGAATCCAGACCTCTCTGCCCATACGACAGTATCACAAGTGGCGGCCTCGCGATCCCATACGAATCCAGACCTCTCTACCCAGACGGCAGTCTCAGCACAATCGGCGGCCTCGCGATCCAATACAAATCCAGACCTCTCTGCCCATACGACAGTATCACAAGTGGCGGCCTCGCGATCCCATACGAATCCAGACCTCTCTACCCAGACGGCAGTCTCATACAACAGTTCATCCTATGATCACCATAACATACAAAAAGGGAATCAGTCTCACTATTCATCAGATCACACAAGGATTGCCAGTTCGGGCATAGCCTGTTCTCAGGTTCGAGGGGCTCCTCTTTCCCTTATTCAGTTACCACTTACCTGATCAGGGTTAACATCTGTTCATGTAGCCGCAGCTGACTAGAAGAATAGGCTACCCTCTCATACAAGAACACGCAGCACATGTTGGTTCACTACAAACTGGGTACTTTATTACTCATTACATACGCAATCACATAACATTACAATATGACACATAACCTGCAAAGCAAAGTGAAAGATTAAGTTGTACACTCTAATAAGAAAGGGTCGACATCACCTTAGTAGTGTGTAGCCTGCACTCTGTGGTCATCTAGGTTCCCTTCTCGTCTGTGCCTTGGCTCGCCTGGAAGTCACACCTCCGCAGTCACGGATACATATCTGCACCACTATGCGCTGTTCTCTTCACCCTTCTCCGAATCACTGGGACCTCTTCCTTATCGGCTACTCTCTCCTCTCTGGCTACTCTGCTAGGAGAGTATCTGTCTCTCGGTTCCTCTCCGCCTTCAAGATGGCGTCTGTCTTCCCTGGAATAAGTAGTAGATTTACTGCTAACGGCTAGATGCCGCCTACGGACTGAACATGTAACTGCCTCAGACTTTCACTAATATAGAGGTGCGTTTCCTCATGGAAAATTCCGGCCCGTAACCTGCCGCCCACCAAATTCTTGTACCTCCCCGTACCAAGGACACGTTCCCAGCCGGCCGGCCTGATGTAGTGTCTTCGGCATGAAGAAAAATACAATCCTTCGATAAGGGCCGGCCTGAACCGGTTCTCTCCAAGCGAATAACACCTCATAACTAAAACATTACATTTTAGAAGCATCCCAAGCTGCCGGAGCAGAAAGAAAGATGGAGTCTCTCCCGTTTGAGGCCTACCAGGCCTGAATTCAGCACGGCTCCATGAAATACCCTCACTACAGGACAGGTTATCCCTAATACTAACGAATCTATCCCCTAGGCTATGTGTGCAAGCCCTGATCTATGGGGAAGAGCACAGGATCATGTCGAAGTGCCTAGTAAATAGGCTCCATTCACTACTCTAACCCTTAGACTTGAATGGTAAGAGACTGAAGTCACATTTAATCATCTTTTCCTCACATTTTGCAGGATGCTAAAATTCAAGATCTTGAGAGTAGTGGTTTGGACCAAGTTGATGTCTCTTGGTGATTACGAGCTATTGGTTCTGTAGCAGCCTCCCCAGCCTAGGTTCTCGCCAATAACTATGCCACACACGGAGATTGGTATTACATATCTTTATTCATCTGCGTATAACCGCAAACTCAACATTCTAAACCTGCATGTACTTGACTACGTCTCTAACATTGACATCACAGTCTTATGGAGTCCATCAGGCGTCAAAAGGGTTCCGTCATTGATAACTCACTCAATACTACCTCTCCTCCTCTGTTATATAAAATATTTACAAATATATACAATCTCAGCTTTTTGATGAGCCTTCGTGGGGCTCAAATTACTCATGCTGATCAGGTCATCGGAAACTGGGAACTGGCATTAGAAGTGTCTATCATCTGCTTTGGAGATGCACTGGCAACAACAGTCAGTGAGGCTTCGATTGTCCTTTCAAAACCAGTCTCTACGTTGAAATCAGTATCTGAAGAGTGTTGAGACACATGTTGGAAATGTGAGGAGTCTCGCAAAATGGACTTCCCGGGACGTTGGGCAGTCACCATGTGTCCCTTGGTGGCACAAAGTGAAATGGCTCAGCATTGAAGGGAGCAGCAGACTTTAATTTCAACTGACAAACAAGCACTTGATCTCTTCTTGTGAAAACAATGACTTTTGCATATCTCCACTTGCCTGCATAAACTTTATTTTCCTTTTATGAACCAAGGGCCATATGTAGGTAGAACGTGGTTTGCGATTCTCTAATTGCAATTTTTAGGGAATCGCAATTAGAGAATTGCAAAACGGAATATAGGTAGGATTAGCAAATAATTTTGCGAATGCTACATATTGCTTAATTGCAAATTGCAAATTGCAATTCGCAATTAAGGAATACCTCCCCATTCATTCCTATGGGCCTAGAGGCCCATAGGAAGCAACGGGAAGACATTCTCAATTTGCGATTCTCAATTAGATAATCGCAAATTGAGAATGCAATTTCAAGTGTGCCAGGGTGTCACAAGGACACCCTGTTGCACCCCTGAAATGAGCATGGGTGCACATGTGGCACACATACATGCCCTAAGGACATGTGTGTGCACCACATGCCACTTTGAAAAATGCAAAAATATGCATTTGTGAAAGAAATCGCAAATTACCACCAACCTGTAGTTGGTGGTAATTTGCGATTCCTTAAGGCCAAATTGCACTTTTTTGGTGCTTCTTACATTGCATTTAAGGAATCGCAAAATTTGCAATTCCTTAAATGCAATTGCAAAATAAGGAATCACAAATTTAGCGATTCCTTATTTTGCACGCAGATTTGCCTTCCTACATACCACTTAGCAAAATTGCGATCGCAAACGCCGATATTCGGCGAATTTCGGCGTTTGTGATCGCATTTTTGCTTTCTACATATGGCCCCAAGTCTTTTGTAGAGGTTTCTTCCTCAGTATTCGATCTTTTGTTGATTCATTGAGGTAACTTGGTCGTCATCACTCTCCTGAACATCAAGGTTGCAGGGCTTTCTCCTGTGGTTGAGTGACGGGTTGAACAGTAAGCTCTCAAAGTAGAATTCAACACAGTTTTAAGGACGATCTTTTCCAACATAGCATGCTGAACAGCTTTCTATAATGAACTTATGAAAGTTAAATGAGGCCATTGGCCTGTGCCCATAGAGGTCTGCTTTTCTGATGCTTCACATTAAGATGATCAAGAAAGTCTCTGAATTCGTGGCTGTTGAAAGATGGGCCATTCTCAGATTTTAAAACCACAGGAACCCACAATGTCACAAAGATGCCGTCTAATCTTTCAATGACTCTTTCTTGAGTGATAGATGAGAGATCTTCTATCAACAGAAAATGGGAGTATTTGTCAACAATTACCATCGGTGATGTCCATTGTTAAGAGGACCAAAGAAGTCAACGGCAATTCTTTCCCATGCATGCTTCGGTAACTCTGACATGTTTAAGGTGTGTTAAGTAGTTTTTGATGATAGGCAGTTGTATAGGTGACAGGCCTTCAACTCTCTTTCAACTATCTCATCAAAATGAGTAATCCTTCATCGGCCACTTCATTTAACTTTTGTTGTATGCTTTCAGGAATGACAATTCTGAAATCTATCAGGATAATGGCTTTGAGGGTAATGGGCAGTTCATCTTTAACATTTCAAAATTTCTGGTATTCACTATCACTGGCTAGAGGTGAGTATGCTGGTTCCAAGATTGATGTGTGATAATATATCTTAACTTTAACATGTCACTATCTTGACACATGAAAGTGACAATTTGATCTACTGAAATGGCCGCCGATGTGTTTGATTTCATGAAATGTATGTAGGCTTTTACCATCTTGGAAGAGTACCATGGCCTTGAATAGGCACTCTTGAAAAGTAGTCGCCAGGGTTTTCATATTTACCTGGACGGTGCACGATTTTGTAACTGTAATCTTATAATCGTAGACCTGAATGTTCAATGCGAGGAGGCATCTTGGCCTTTGGTTTGCCAAAGATGTTCAATATGGCTTGATAATTTGGCACAAGCGTAAAAGGTCTTCCCTATAAGAATACGTGGACATCTTCACAGGCCAACACCACTGCTAAACTTTCTTTCTCAGGTTGTGAATAAGCATGTTCTGTTTGGGAAAAACGTTTTGTTAGACGGACCGGGAGGGTCGGCCGAGGACGAGGGGAGAGGTCTCCGGGGAGAGCCGTCTCCAGCGATCGTACAGACGAGTAACTTCCCCCCCACAGATGTACACCACACGTAGATAAGGTTTAACGTTCTTTATAAGCAATCTTAGGTACGATAAAATGGTACAAGGAGGTCAGGACTCAGGGGTCCCCTCGATTCTAGTCTCTTGGTTGGGAAAGGGGGTAGCGGGACAGTCTTGTTACCAATCTGGTAGATACGATGATATGATGGGTAGCTCACAATCCTCGAGCTCGGTGTTCTAGATGGACGGGCCGCGGCAGCGCCAGCAGGTCCCGGTGAAGGTGGTAGTTACAACGGTCCGCGGCAGCGCCAGCAGGTCCCGGTGAAGATGGTAGTTACAACGGTCCGCGGCAGCGCCAGCAGGTCCCGGTGAAGGTGGTAGTTACAACGGTCCGCGGCAGCGCCAGCAGGTCCCGACGAGGATGAAGGATGCAGAAGGTTGCGGCAGCGCCAGCAGGTAGGACGGTAGTTCGCAAGGCAGGGCTACGGCAGCGCCAGTAGTCCGTCAAGGATGAGTTCTTCACGGTGTCTCTCGACTCCAGGATACAACTGCCTTCCTGCTCTGGAGCTGCCCCAGTTATAGGTCTGGCGCCCTTTGATGTCCGGACCCTCGCACTTGGCAGTCGCGAGGTCCGGGATGAGGGAGTCCAGACACCCAGCAGGGGGGTGGAGCCAGCGCCCGGGGGAGCTGGGGGGCAATCGGCACCTGGCGGGGGAGAGCAATCGACCCTTCTTTCTCCCATTGACCTGCCAAGTGGTCCGTTCACCTCCTGGGTGGATGGTGGTGCTGGGATGTCGGGGCCTGGCCAGGCCCAGGGTTAGGGTCGAGCTGAGGCCACGCGGCCTCGTGGTGCAGTGTCCAAGATGGCGGCCGGGCCGGGCGAGGGAGCCGGTATTGGTTCGGCCCCATGATACCGAGATGTCCGGGGGCGGGAGTCCCGTATGAGACGGGGTGCGGGTTGCTTCTGTGGGTAATACCTGGAGAGCCGGGGCTCGGGCCCTGTCATGCGGGGAGGGAGCAAGCCCTTTAGGTGGCCTGTCCAACATGCGTCCCCCCCAGCTGAAGGCGGGGAGAGTCACCCATCCTCTTGGGGACTCTCCTCGTCAAGGCGGAAAAAGCGTGACAGGCCATCCGCGTTGGCATGGTCTTGGCCCGGTCGATGTTCCACAGTGAAGTCCATCCCCTGCAGGGAGATGGACCAACGCAATAGTTTGGGGTTTTCCCCCCGCATCTGCATTAGCCACTGCAGGGGCCGATGATCTGTTTGCACCCTGAAGTGGGTACCGAAGAGATAGGGCCGGAGCTTTTTGAGGGCCCACACCACTGCGAAGGCCTCCCTCTCGATAGTGCTCCAGCGCCGTTCTCGGGCCAGGAGGCGTCTGCTGATGGAGGCCACGGGTTGGTCAAGTCCCTCGGAGTTCAACTGGGAGAGGACCGCCCCGATGCCATGGTCGGAGGCATCTGTTTGTACGATGAATTCCCGACTGTAGTCGGGGGCCTGGAGCACAGGAGCAGTGCACATAGCGGCCTTCAGCTTCCCGAAGGCCGCTTGACAGTCTGGGTTCCAGTTCACCTTCTTCGGATGGTTTTTGGATGTGAGTTCCGTGAGGGGCCCCACAATGCTGCCATAGTCCCTCACGAACCGCCGGTAGTAGCCGGTGAGCCCCAAGAAGGCTCGGACCTCGGTCTGCATGACTGGAGGCTGCCAGGACTGGATGGCAGCGATCTTGAGTTGTAGAGAGGCCCCCAGACCGCTTCCCACCTGGTGTCCGAGATAAGTCACGGACCCCTGACCAATTTGGCACTTGCTGGCCTTGATTGTGAGGCCGGCCCGTTGGAGGGCCTGCAGGACCTCTCGGAGGTGGTGGAGGTGGTCGGACCAGTGGCGGCTGTACACAGCGATATCGTCCAGGTAGGCGGCGCTGAACCCCTCGAGTCCCGCCAAGACCTGGTTCACCAGTCGCTGAAAAGTAGCTGGGGCATTCTTCATGCCGAATGGCATGACTTTGAAGTGGTAGTGGCCATCGGGGGTGGAAAAGGCGGATCGTTTTTGAGCCCGGGGTGTGAGGCCGATCTGCCAGTAGCCCGCTGTCAGGTCGAAGATGCTGAGGTAGCGGGCAGCCCCCATGCGGTCGATCAGCTCATCCGCTCGGGGGATGGGATGAGCGTCGGTTCTGGTGACAGCATTCAAGCCCCGATAGTCGACGCAGAATCGGAGCTCAGGAGTGGTGCCGGGGGCAGCAGCTTTGGGGACCAGCACGACCGGGCTGGCCCAGGGGCTGTCCGAGGGCTCGATGACCCCGAGCGTGAGCATCTTTGACACCTCCTCTTGGATGCAGGCCCGTACCCGATCTGGTACGCGGTACGCCCGATGTCTGATAGGGGGACTGTCCCCAGTGTCCACGTCGTGCAAGCACCAGGGGGTGACCCCTGGGGTGAGGGAAAACAGGGTCGCAAACTGCAGCAGGAGGTGCCGGCAGCCTTGGCGCTGTTCCGGGGTGAGGGCATCTGAGAGTCGGACCCCGTCCACGGAACCATCTTTCTCACGAGTCTTTAGGAGATCAGGGAGAGGCTCGGAGTCTTCTTCCGCTCCACTGTCTGTAGCCATCAGGAGGCTGAGCTCCGAGCGCACAAAGTGGGGTTTGAGTCTGTTGGCGTGGAGGACCCGGAGGGGGTTCCGTGGAGATTCCATATCGACGAGATAGGTGACGGGGCTCTTGCGCTCGACTACTTTGAAGGGCCCCGTCCACTTGTCCTGCAAGGCACATGGTTCGGTGGGGGACATCACCCACACTTGTTGGCCAGGTTCGAATTCGATGGAGGAGGCATTTTGATCGTACCATCTTTTCATGTCCTCCTGACTGGCCTCGAGGTTCGCTTTCGCCATTTCTCTGAATCGCCTGGTCTGATTGCGTAGGGTCAGGAGGTACTTGAAGACGTCTGGAGGGGTCTTTAGCGGGGCCATCTCCCAACCTTCTTTGACTAGGCTGAGGGGCCCTCGCACCGGGTGCCCGTACAAGAGTTCGAAAGGGCTGAAGCCGAGGGACTTCTGGGGGACTTCTCGATATGCGAAGAGGAGGCACGGAAGTAGTACATCCCACTGGCGACGGAGGGGCTCTTCCAACCCCCCAATCATTCCCTTGAGGGTGCGGTTGAACCGCTCGACTAGCCCGTTTCCTTGAGGGTGATAGGGGGTCGTGAATCGGTAGGTGACCCCGCACTGTTGCCAGAGGGACTTCATATATTTTGAAATAAAGTTTGTGCCTCTGTCGCTGACGACTTCTCGGGGGAAGCCCACCCGGGAGAAGATCCCCATTAAGGCCCGGCCGACCACCGGGGCTGTCACAGTTCGCAGGGGAACAGCCTCGGGGTAGCGGGTGGCGTGGTCCACCAGTACCAGGATGAACCGATGTCCTTGTGCTGTACGGGGGTCCAGGGGCCCCACAATGTCTATTCCCACCCTCTCGAACGGGGTGGTGACAACTGGGAAGGGTTGCAGAGGTGCTTTAAGTTTGCGGCCGCTCTTCCCGCTGGCCTGGCACGTGGGGCAGGACCGTCAGTGGTGGAGGACGTCGTTCCTCATCTTGGGCCAGAAAAAGTGGGTCACCAGGCGACTGTAGGTTTTGTCCTGGCCCAGGTGTCCAGCCAGAGGGACATCGTGGGCCAAATTTAACAAGAAGTCTCTAAAACGGAGGGGCACCACCAGCACTCGGCTGGCCCCCAACTCCGCGATTCTCTGTTCACTGTACAACAGGTCGTTGTCCCAATAGATCCAATGGGCTCCGGTGGTGTCCCCTGCGCTCTGGGCGAGGGCTTGCTGGCGGAGTCCCTCGAGGGAGGGACAGGTCTTCTGCTCTTGACGGAACTGTTCCTGGGTGGGCCCCCCCCTCTTGACGCCACTGAGCCAGGTCGGGAAGGTCCTGGGGCTGAGCGAGCCCTTCGGGGGTTTGCTCTGGGGGGTCGGTATGGTCGGTGTCCTCTACTGGAGCGATCGGGGGAAGAGGTGCTGGCCATTCTGGTTCTTCTGGTCGGGGGATGGCACGGCCGGCCATGGACCGGGTGGTTACGCACGCCCAGTCCGGGAGGCCCAACATCCCCAGGTGCTCTCTTCTTTCTACGGCGGCCCACGGGGAACTCTCAAGATCATTCCCCAGGAGACAGTCCACGGGGGCATCATCTCGGACCGTCACCTTTAACATGCCGGAGACTCCTCCCCATTCGAAGGGGACGCAGGCCATCCGACATAGACTCTCTGAATTGTCGGCGGAACGGACGGGGCAGAGAATGTTCGGCAGGATCTGTTCCGGGGTCACCAGGTGACAGCGGACGGCCGTCACACTGGCCCCCGTGTCACGTAGTGCTTCGGCCCTGCGTCCATTAATGTTCACCCACTGACTATATTTTCTGGTGTTGGCGGGTAGGGGGGCCCGCGGGACCATGTCTCTTCCCCCTAGGCACGCTAGAATCATGGCGGCCGGTTCCCACTCTTGTTGTTCTTGTTCGCGTTCTTCCTGCTCTTCGGAGATTTGTTCTTCCCCCAGGGCGGCGGCAGCTACCTGGCGGGGTCTCGGAGTTTGGTTCTGTGGACAGCTCCGGTCATTGGCGTAGTGGCCGACTCGCTGGCATCGGTGACACGTGATATTGGCTCGGAACTCCGGGCGCAACGGGGGGTTGCCCCGGCTGGCCGGGGGCGTGGTGCTGGCAGCGGGGGCGGCCGGGACGGTGTCTCTTCCTCGTCCCTGGCCTCCTCCTCCTCCTCGGGGACGGTGCTGACCTTGGTTGTTCCGGTTCTGTTCGTGCGGCCCCCTCCGGCCTACTCGGGTGCTTTCCCACCGGTCAGCTTCGGCGGCGAGCTGCCGTGGGTCAGTCAATTTACTGTCGAGGAAGTGCTGTCGGAGCTCTCGAAGCAGTTGTTAGAGAGGTGCTCCCACACCATGAGATTAAAAAGTTGCTCGTAGGTCGTTACGTGGCTTCCCTTGATCCAACCCTCGAAGGCTCGGCTGAAATAGTTCACATATTCCACCCAAGTTGTACCCGGGATCCGGGTGCAGTCTCGGAACCTCTGGTGGTACATTTCGGGTGTGAGCCCATATCGGGTGAGGAGGGCAGCCTTCATGTGGTCGTAGGATGTCATCAGATGGTCTGGGAGCTGTAACAGGGCATCGCGGCCTTCATTGACGAACCTCCCCATAGACCGGCTCCCCAGTCACTTCGATCGATCCGGTGGGAGGTCATGGCGATCTCGTAGGCCTTTAACCACTGTTGTATGTCGTCGTCTCGGACATACTCTCGAACGACATCCTTGGGGATGTGTACTTTCTTTTCTGTTGCTCCTGGGGTGTGCGGTTGCTCGGGCACCCCCAGTTCCTTGTTCTGCTTCCGTAGGTCTATTTCTGCCAGTTTGCGCTCGTGTTCGTACGCTAATCTCTTTTCTTCGAGCTCTCTCTGCCTCTGTTTTTCTTCCCGTTCTTCTCGGAGCCGCAGATGTTCTAGGTTCAGTTTTTGTTCGGCTAATTTTAGTTCACCGTCCATTTTGAGCCGTGCCATTTCTAACTCATGTAGTCTGCTTTTTTCTCTCTCTTGGATCTCTTCCTGCGAGAGACCTGTTCTTCGCTCCTCGGGAGCCGTGGTGTTCCTCTCTGATGCTGCAATGTTTTGGTCCAGGGGTCTGGCGGCCCCGGTTTCTGCCCACGACTCAATGGCGTGCTTGAAATCGTCTTTGGTACTCAGATCGGTGGTAGCAATGCCTAGTTCAATGCAGAATTGTTTCAACTCACGATGGCTGTACTCTTCCAATTTCTCCATCTGGAATTTTTCGGTGGATCCGCTCTCTTTGGTTGTCATTGTGGTTTTGTCGTGGGGTGAGCTACTCTCTGTACGATTACGCGTTGATTCGGATCGCGCCGCTGGCCACCAATGTTAGACGGACCGGGAGGGTCGGCCGAGGACGAGGGGAGAGGTCTCCGGGGAGAGCCGTCTCCAGCGATCGTACAGACGAGTAACTTCCCTCCCACAGATGTACACCACACGAAGATAAGGTTTAACGTTCTTTATAAGCAATCTTAGGTACGATAAAATGGTACAAGGAGGTCAGGTCTCAGGGGTCCCCTCGATTCTAGTCTCTTGGTTGGGAAAGGGGGTAGCGGGACAGTCTTGTTACCAATCTGGTAGATACGATGATATGATGGGTAGCTCACAATCCTCGAGCTCGGTGTTCTAGATGGACGGGCCGCGGCAGCGCCAGCAGGTCCCGGTGAAGGTGGTAGTTACAACGGTCCGCGGCAGCGCCAGCAGGTCCCGGTGAAGGTGGTAGTTACAACGGTCCGCGGCAGCGCCAGCAGGTCCCGGTGAAGGTGGTAGTTACAACGGTCCGCGGCAGCGCCAGCAGGTCCCGACGAGAATGAAGGATGCAGAAGGTTGCGGCAGCGCCAGCAGGTAGGACGGTAGTTCGCAAGGCAGGGCTACGGCAGCGCCAGTAGTCCGTCAAGGATGAGTTCTTCACGGTGTCTCTCGACTCCAGGATACAACTGCCTTCCTGCTCTGGAGCTGCCCCAGTTATAGGTCTGGCACCCTTTGATGTCCGGACCCTCGCACTTGGCAGTCGCGAGGTCCGGGATGAGGGAGTCCAGACACCCAGCAGGGGGGGTGGAGCCAGCGCCCGGGGGAGCTGGGGGGCAATCGGCACCTGGCGGGGGAGAGCCATCGACCCTTCTTTCTCCCATTGACCTGCCAAGTGGTCCGTTCACCTCCTGGGTGGATGGTGGTTCCGGGATGTCGGGGCCTGGCCAGGCCCAGGGTTAGGGTCGAGCTGAGGCCACGCGGCCTCGTGGTGCAGTGTCCAAGATGGCGGCCGGGCCGGGCGAGGGAGCCGGTAGTGGTTCGGCCCCATGATACCGAGATGTCCGGGGGCGGGAGTCCCGTATGAGACGGGGTGCGGGTTGCTTCTGTGGGTAACACCTGGAGAGCCGGGGCTCGGGCCCTGTCATGCGGGGAGGGAGCAAGCCCTTTAGGTGGCCTGTCCAACACGTTTGCTTGCATACGCCATAATATGCCTTTAAGCATTTGGGTGTCCACTGTACTGGTCAAGGATCGCACCTAACCCAAAGGCTAGCGTCAACAATAACCTCTGTATGAAGCTTTGGATCTATGTATGCCACTTCGGTAGCTTTCTTGATAGCTTGTTTGATTCTCTTAAAGCTTTTCTCGTATTCATGTGACTTATGAAAGGAAACCTTTTTTGTCAGGTCTTTCAACAGAGCACTTACAGTGGCAAAGTCTTGAATGTATCTAGAACAATAACTGGTCATGCCAAGGAATGAACGTAACATGGGAACATCTTGGGAGGGGCTGGCAGTTGACAGTGCTTGCACTTTAGCTGGATCTGGTGTCATACCCCCATCAGAAAAGAAATGGCCAAAGAATTTTAGATTGTTTTTATCAAATTCACATTCCTCAGCATTCAAAGTTAAACCTGTATCATAAAGTGAATGACACACTTGTATGAGAGCTTTATCAGGCTCCTTCTGAGTTGCTCCGAATACCAAGATGTTGTCACTATAATTGAAAGCATTCATGACAGGCTGTATGATGTCTAATGACATCTTTAAAAAGCTCTGTGTCTGGGGGAGTGGCCAAGATACGAAGGGAGTGAGAGGAGATTTCTCGGCACTCTGCTACTCAGTGGCCTATCTTCGCCAATCCGCTGCATCTAAAGCGCGTCCATACACACACCTCCCACCACCGGGCAGAGGGTCCCGGTTGCCCCTGAAACTACTGGGGGAGCCAGGATTGAAGTACCGGCTGTGGAGCCTTTGCGATGCTAGGAGCCGCCATCTTGGATCCCTGATTTCTGTCTGCTGAGCCGGCCCTACCTCACCTTGCCTGCTGATGCCTGCATCGATCCGGCCTGGACTCCGACAGTGCCTTTGGCCGTGTGGTCAGCCCCGACCCGAGATCTGAACCCTGGGTCCTGCCTTGCCAGTGGCGGATGGTTGTGAGGGAGTCTTGGCGGGGAGAGGACGAGCGATGAGAGTGGAGCGGCCTCCTCATTAAATCCAGAACTCCCGGGGCAGGCGAGGAACCAAGTCGGCTGCCTGTCCTGACGGAGAGCGGTGCTAGGAGGCTGCTTTGACACCCACGATGCGGCCCGGAGGACAGCGGCCGAGACTCCTGCAACATCCTGGGAACACAGGGCCAGACCTGATCTGCAACCCTTTGGTCTCCCGCGACGGCCCGGGACCATAACTAGAACCACATCAGCAAGCTGCCAGAAGGGATCCTTCTCAACGCAGTGACTCGCAGCACACAGCAATGCTAGAGGTAAGGGGGATCAGCTGCGGCAATCAAGCAGCCGGACCCTTCGACCCCCGCACTCTCCCTGCTTTGAGGCCTAACGATCGCGGTCCCCCTCTTGGCCACGGGGGGAGGACCTACCGGAATGTGTGGGAAATCATGATACTCCCTGCGCTTCACTACTGAGCTTCCCTCTCCATCTTGGAGTGGACTTGATAGACAGGCTCCACGAGTAAAGCAGCGTGCACTCCGGGAGCTCTCTGTCCTTTCCAGGCCCCGCTGCATGAGAGGGACATTATGCCCAGAATGAATGACTCCTGCGCTGAAAGCTCTTCTTAAATTGTCAGAAACCCGGGTAGAGGTAAATAAAGCATTGAGCGTGGGATAAGCCGAAGGATCTGGAACTGACCATTACAATCAGTTGTTTGGGGTCTCCCACCCTCTCAGACTACTCAGTCCCTACCCCGATGAGCCCCTGTGAATCCTAATGGCAGCCGGGCGGGAAGGGACAGCTCAGGGGCCTAGCGTACCAGATGGGACGACGAGACTCTCTCCTCTCCTTGGGCCCTACTGGAGACTGCGAACTGCCTCCTCACCCGCAGCGTGACTCGGAGGACAGCAGCCGTGACCTTCGCAGTGGCCTAAGTGAGCTTGACCGAACCCGTTGCGTACAACTCCTTGTCCTCAGCGATGGCCCTGGGCTATAATCGGATTCGTTTAATTGAACTCCCAGCTAGGAATCCCACACTTGCACAGATTTGACAGCACACAGCGAAAGGGGGAGTAGAGAGGGGTCGGCTGTGGTAATCGAACAGCGGGACCCTTCACACACCCCTGCCTCCGCCTCCCATTAGGGACAACTAGCTACGGACTCCCACCTAGTCATTGGGACCCAGGCAGAAGGGGAAAACTTAAAAATCCAATGAGTTAGTGGAGACGACAAACTTGGAGACCCCCTTGCCCCCAAAGGACTTGCTGGGGACTGTGCACTCCCTGCCGCCCAGCCAAATACACACAGAGTCTGAACACAGGCATCTGAACCCTCTCCCCCCTGGATGTTGTTATAAGGGATTCCTGTGCTATCAAACAAAGTTCAGCAGATCTGCCCCAGACAGACTAGTGCGCCTTCTTGGGCGACTCTGTACCCACCCCATCCCTGCAAATCAAATGAATCGTGAGCACTGCTGAGCCTGCCTCCCTGCCCACTTGTGAAAGAGCCTACACAGGACCTCACCACGTGGCCATAGCGTAGCTGTAAGTGCCCCTATGGCCACGCCATGTGCTAAGGCTGGTAAAGATACTCTCTCCACACCAGCTAAAGATAATCCAGTGACTTCACTGTGGTTGAAACTCAACCCTCCTCTACTGCATGTTCCTGAACCTCCAGGGGCCATGGCTGGTGAGAACTCCACAACGGTCCCCGTCACACAAGCTTTTGTGACCAATTTCCTACAAGAAATAAAGACTGAAATTGACTCTCTAAAAACAGAGTTTAAAACCTGCCTCTGAGAGATCCAGTGCGATGTTACGGTGATCTAGGGGAGACTGGACGACCTCGAACGCACGATGGAAGTGCAGTCAGAAGACCATGAAAATCTGTGGTGCAGGATGGCGATGCTTGAAGACCAACATATCGATCTCCAACTGAAGCAGGAAGACCTGAAGAACAGAAGCTGGCACAATAACCTGTGCATCAGAGGAGTCCCGCGCGGAGCGGAGGGTCAAGATGTCATGACCTTCATGGCAGACCTGTTACAGACAATCAGAACTGATGATGATGCCTCTCCCCCCAGGTTGGACAGAGCCCACTGAGTTGCAGGTCCCAGAGGCCGCACGGACTGCATTCCAGACATTCTCACGCGTGTCCACTTCTTTGTTGAGAAAGAAGCCATCTTACAGAAGGTGCGAGGAACTCCCAACCTTACATACAATGGATACCCAATACAGATCTTCCAAGATATTTCCCCTGTCACCTTATGGAGACGCAAGGACTTCAAACCAGTAACTGATAGGCTGCCCGATCTTAACATCAAGTACCAATGGGGGCACCCAAACGCACTAATCTTTCTCATGGAGGGCAAGCTTCGGGTTCCTTGTTTGCTACGAGAAGCAAAACAGCTCCTCCACCTCCCACTAGATCCTAGAGAGTACAGCCCCTCTCCTTCACAGGCTTCTTGCCGGGATCCAATACAGCCTGAATGGGCCATGATACCTCCAGCTAAACACAAAACAGGCCCTAAGGAACAGGACTCCACACAAGCCAAACAGGATATCATTCAGCACATCCACGACAAGCATGAATCCCGGTCACCGGTCCGCTCCTCAGTAGCTTCGGAATAGCGGGCATCGCGACCTGCATCTGACATGCTTGAAGTCTGCCACATACATCCTATAGACTGGACAACACCATGGACACATAGGCCCTTAACCTGTCTGTTCTTCTACTCTGTAAAGTGTGGTACATCACTACTCCCTTAATCCTAGACAGTGGCAGATCAGCAGCTGGCATTCCGCCACTACCGTAGAGCTTGGCTGATTTGGACCGCTACCTACCAAGGCACAGAGGCAATGTCAGCTTCCCTTAAGAGGCAAATTACAGACTTAGGCCTCGTGGATGCCTGGAGATACCAATCATCGGACTCCCGAGACTATTGCTTCTTCTCACTCGTTTACCGCTCATACTCACACATTGACCATTGCTTCCTCTCCCACTCTCAGATAACAAGCCTGGAAATAGCCATTATCTCGAATGTATCCATATCAGACCATGTGCGTATAGCTGTAGCTTCACGTATCCCTAGTAAACGACATGACACTCCCTGCTACTGGCACCTTCCAACCCACATATTACGGGATCCAGTGGCCATAGCTGGGATTTGCCGAGAGATCTCAGCTTTCTTCCATACGAACACCCCTCCTGAACTACCCAAGCAGACATGATGGGACGCTTTTAAAGTGATTATTCTGGGAGTTATCTCCTCCATCGCCATTGCGTGATCTCATGAACCCGCCTGGTTGAAACTAACCTAGCTAAAGACATTAAGGCCCTAGAATGCGTACGTCACATGACTCCCTCGAAACAACACGTAAACGCCTTGCCATGCTACGGGACAGTTGAGGCTGCATTGAACTAACATAGCGGAGCATGCACTCATAACACTTAAACAGAAATTCTTTGCAGGGGGGACAAGGTCAGCTCGCTACTGGTGCGCCGCCTCCGGGCTCAATATGACAAAGCTCATATCTCTAAAATTAAACTCCTATACAACTCATGGGCTACAACTGAACAAGACAAAGGGCAAACCTTCTCTACCTTTCACAAAGAGCTCTATACTGCTATCACCCACATGCCGGAAGAGACTGCTGCTTTCCTCAGGGCATGCCATTGGGGACCCCTTAACCGACAAAACACAAGACTCCTAGATGATCCATTCACCTTGGATGAGTTACACCGAGCACTAAAACAACTCCCGATAGGCAAAACTACGGGGCCAGATGGACTCACAGGCGGCCTCTACCGCGATTTCTTCCCCCAGATCCAAGACCACCTCCTCCATCTCTTCAACACTTTCTCTGAAGCGTCGGGCTTTACCCCCATGATCTCCGAAACGGAAGTGGTTCTCATCCCCAAGTCCGGGAAGGACCCCTCTCTCTGTACCTCCTACCCTCCTATGGCCCTACTTAATACAGACACCAAGATGTACACTAGGGTACTAGCGAACCGTCTTGAGCCCTACCTCCCTGGTCTGATACACCCGGACCAAGTGGGATTCATCGGACATCGTCAGGGCGCAGATAGTATGCGCCTCATCGCACACCTCATCAAAAAGGCCCAAAGGAGTGATATACCAGCCTGGCTGGTGTCCCTCGACATACAGAAAGCTTTTGATCGCGTCGACTGGCCTTTCTACACACAGTGCTCCACAAAATAGGCCTAGGACCGGCAATGATCTCCAAATCAATGGCACCATACGCCTATCCTACAGCACGGATTTGTATCTACGGTCAACTTACACCTCCCTTCTCTGTGCGCAGGGACACCAGGCAGGGATACCGGCTCTCCCCCCTCCTCTTTGCTCTTGCAGTGGAACCTCTGGCTATTGCCATACGGCAGTCGTCTGATATATTAGGCATACCCTTTGGAGGCCAGTGCCACAAAGTATCACTCTATGCGTATTAGCTCATAGTCATGGCGCCTACTAACTCCTTTCCGCCACTAGCTACCTTTCTTCACTCTTTCAATTTCACCTCAGGTTTTAAGATTAACATGACCTAGTCCCATGCCCTAAATCTCACCCTCTGCAGTGAGGAACTTTAGCGGCTCCAGTCCCTAACACCTCTGCAATGGACTGGAAATTCAATCCGATACCTAGGCCTCAACTTGACCCTATTACTCTCCACCTGGACTCAGGCCAATTGGCCGTTGTGCCGGCAAGAAATACGGGAAGAAATACGTAACTGAAAAAAGCTCCTAATCCCATGGATGGGCCACCTAATGCGGCCAAAATGACACTCCTACCCAAAATAGTGTACCTATTCCAAACCCTGCCCACACATATTCCTCAGTTAGACATCCAGAATCTCCAGCATGACCTAACCTCCTTCATATGGAGCAAAGGCGCCCCCGCTTTTCAAATAAACTGCTTATGATGCCCCGAGATCGTGGCAGCCTCGCTTGCCCTAACCTTCTGGACTACTACTAGGCCTCACGTCTCCGGTATCTTTCAGAGTGGGTAGTTCGTGAGAGCGAGAAACACTGCTTCCATATGAACCGGGCAGTCACATGCAGGCCCCTTTGGGATCTGGCCTGGGTCCCCAGAACGGCGTGACCTCCAAGCACTTATATAGCAACCCCCACAAAAACAGTCCTGGATATTTGGGATAAAATCACGATCTCCAGAGGCCTCACATCCTTTCCCTCCCCTAACACGCCTATAGCTCACAACCCCATGTTCCCACCGGCTCTTCAACCGCACGCATTCCCATCCTGGAATCAGGGAGAATGCCGCATAATTCAAGACCTCTTTGAAGGGGACAAATTTAAAACTTGAACAATGCAAAAAATCCTGCCATGCCACGGAAGCCGATAGATTACAGTACCAACAGCTTCGCCACTGGCTGCTTGCCCCCAATTATATCCAAGGAGCACTAGACCACTTACTCACTTTTAAACTTTGGTACGAGCTTTTGAGAGCATTCATGGCTTAATCTTGCGTACATACAAGTTGTTACAACACTCACAACCTACTCAACTTTACATCTCTCAGAAGCAATGGGCGGCCGACACAGGGGAAGAGGTGACCCCCAAAGACTGGGAACAATGATAATACTCCTGCACAACTTCAAAAAAGGCTCCCTACCCTTTCCCCTCTCTGCTGGAGATGCCAGACAGCAATAGGAAACTTTATACACATCTGGTGGACTTGTCCCCTTCTAGCAATGTTTTAGAAGGTGTTTCTAAGTCACACTAAGGACACAGTGGGCTTCCCTATACCAAACTCCCCCATAGTGACCCAACTGGGTATTGGACTAATTCAATTAGCAGCCATGACACACTCTGATTGGTGCCTCATCATGCAGATGTTAGGAGCGGCGAAACAATCCATTCCGCTTCAGTGGAAGAAAACCTCTCCTCCTCCGATCTCTGCATAGCTCCAACGCCTCTGGCATGTCATGGCAACTGAGCTACTGACGGCCTGTCTCACTCACATGGATACCAAATTCACTCGCACCTGGCTACCCCTAATTCACCACCTCTCTAAAATAGAAAACGCCTGCATGCTCCTCCCAGACTACGAGCCCTCCAACTCGTTGAGGACTCCCTCCTGCCATACCCTTGAGATAATCCTTGATCAGACCCCCTGACACATGGAACAAACAGTAGACCACACTCCCCTTAAACTCTACTTGCAGACTAATCAAGTGCCCTTGCATCTGCCCCCCCACTTTACCCCCATCTTGGGCTCCCCATCCTATCCCTTGTTGTTTCATGGGTTTTCTTGTTCAGACACCAGTGAAGATTATCTATTAGAGACTGATGAGATTTCCATGGTATCCCTGGGGCCTCTTCGGCCTCCCTACTCAATTGTGTCTTATAATGTGTGAAATATATGCATCAGCTACTTTGCACTTTTTATTTGAAAGATTTTCATTGCTTCAACCCATGGGTAATGTGTGAGAGCTGATAACTATACGCTGATAATTTTACATTGACTGCCATGTAAACTTATATTGCCTTCTCAGTGATTTATGTTACATATGATGCTGCTTGCCTGTTTTTTTACCCAAAAACTTTTAATAAAGAGATTTGACTAAAACAAATGTTAAAAAAAGCTCTGCGTCTGATGGCACCCCAAAACAGTCTTTTATATCAGAACAGACCAATATGTGTAGAAAAGGTTGTAATGTACATACAATTCTCCTCTAGTTCCAATTGATGGTATCCATTATTCAAATCAAGGCGAGAGAAGATCTTCACACCATTCAATTGTGTTATCATGTCGGCCTTATGAGGACCAGGATGTCGTTCTGTTTCAATTACCTTGTTCGCTTGACGCATGTCAACAAATGCGTACAGCTCCTTCACTGTCCTTTTAGTATAATACCACTAGGGGAGAAACCCATTGCGTTGGACCAATGGAGCGCTCAATGATATCATGTTTAAATAATGATTCATGTTCTTTTTCAATGGCTTCTTGTAAATGAAAGGCAATTCATATGCATCTTTGAGCAACAGGACGGATGTCCTCCTTAATATACAATTGCACTTTCATATTCATAAGTTTCTTTAACCCATGAAAAAAATGAAGGGAACTGACTTTTTGTGGTAAGCATTCATGTTATTATTCAGTGATATCCAGTGCTTGACATGGAAAAATAGAAGCGCAGGTACTCTCCAATCAAAAATATTGCATTTATCTTGAGAAGAGCCGGTACTCTCCATCTCAAAATGAAAAAGTGCCGGTACTCCGTACCGGACAGTACCGGCCCATTTAAAGCACTAGTGATATCAGTCCCATATCAGCAACGGTGCTGAAACTGAGCAGACAGGCACTTGACGCTGTGTTTGAAGCACATGAATGGATGCTTGTACTTTTATTTTCTTGTGTTTCATCGTTGCTACAAAGGCACCTTGACCTTTTGATGGTGTCGATGCAGCCATTGTTTACACTTTCGTTTTTGATGGTTCAAGGCAAGGCAAGGGAGACAGTTCATTGTATTTCTCCTCAGGCATAATGTTTATAGATGCACTACTGTCAATAATGAATGGTATTGAACAACGGTTTACTTTCAGTGTACTCTTCGGACAATGCATGAATGACTTTGCTGCTTTCTCATATCGATTTTTCTGTGACTGGTATTTTTCTTCATATGCAGGCATTCCGACATGTGCACATTTTTCTGAGGTAAAAATTGACATAGCATAACCATCTTCCTTGCTTTCAGTTGATGCTGAAGAACTTTTTGATAATGATTTTGATGGTGACTGACTTTGTTTGGTGTCGATTTGCCTCAGCTAGTGTTGTCGCTTAGCGTTGTTGAACATTGCATCTGAAATGTTCAGGTGGCCATTTTGTCTTTATTTTACGCAATGCTGTCTAACAGAAAGGCTTTCCCAGATGGCAAATGCACAAGATTCAAATACACAAAGAGATATATATGTTTATATGCAAGCAATGATAACACACTTGGTAAATGCAGCAGTTAAATGCATGAATAATACCATGAATAAACAAGCAGCAAATAATATGAAATAAGACTCAAGCACATATTCTGGACGTCCTGCAAGAGATCAGAAAGATATATATATATATATACATGCATGACAGGCATCCGCAGTGCACCATGGCCCACTTGGGACTTTGATTTGAAGCAGATTGCAGGTGTTACACGGCGATCCTGAACTCACTGAAGTTTTAATTATCGGCACTACATGGACCAGCAAGCTCAGCGCGAGTCGCCGCCCACAGGGGCAGGTGTTCCTAATTACAAGTACTGCAGTCGCATCACGCTGTCATGCCAGAACTGCCTCTGAAGAAATGCAAGTTAGCATGAAACATGTCAGGCATTGGAAAATAATAGAAGAGTTTATTCCGCTGTGCTGTACCTCCGTGAATTAAATGAAAAGCTTACCTTCCTGTGTGTGGCTCTCCCTCATGGGCAAACCTTGGTTAGGATTGTTGTTTAACGGCTGGTCCTGGTTGTGGGAGAAGCCCAGCTGCTGCACAGTAGTCCTGGCTGGAGTCAACCGACGACTAGCGCGAAGGGCAGGAGGTCGTTTCATGGTGAAATACAGCACAGTGAATTTGGGACTCGTTCATACTCACTGGGGTTTTAAAGGCACAACGTTGAAATCGTGGCAGCAACTCACTGAAGTTTTAATTATCGGCAGTACATGGACCAGCAGGCTCAGTGCGAGTCACCGCCCACAGGGGCAGGTGTTCCTATTTACAAGTACTGCAGTCGCATTACGCTGTCATGCCATAACTGCCTCTGAAGAAATGCAAGTTCGCATGAAACGCGTCAGGCATTGGAATATAATAGAAGAGTTCATTCCGTTGTGCTGTACCTCCGTGAATAAAATGAAAAGCTTACCTTCCTGTGTGTGGCTCTCCCTCATGGGCAAACCTTGGTTTGGATAGATATATATACACATCAGATGATTACTTTGGATGTGCACCTCAACTCACTCCTACATCACAAAGAAAACACCTCAAATGATCAAAGCCACTGGCCAAACTTCACAATGGCAATAACCAAAACTCAATACATCACCTGGTGCAAACATTGCATCTCAGACTGGGGAAGTAAACAGCTGTGATTGAGAGCCTTAGCAACCAGGTTCCACTCTCTGAGGTAGACATGTCCGACCCCACTCAGATTACAAACTCCCAGTTTCTAAGTCCACAACCCTCAGCTTTAAACACAATAGAAGGTTCGAGAAATACCTCCCCCCGGGCCAGAGGAATCTTACCAGAACTGGCCAGGCTCCAAGCAAGCATTCCCATGGCAGGAAAGAGTTCTCACGTCCCCTACTCCAAATCTCGCATGTTCCAGCCTTTATCTTGATGAAGCTCACAAAGCCTTTCAGAGTACATAAACAATCCCTCACAAAAACAGAAAGACCTTGAACGTGAATAACCCAAGCAACTTGCAAGCACTGCTGTGCACGCAGAAAAGCTGAAGCAAGGCAAAGTCAGGAAAAAAAGGATGACATGAGGCCATGTCAAAACCAATAGTAAGAACTTCATAATTCTCATCAATGTACAACACAATGCACAATTGTGCACAAATGCTTATAGATTCATATACTTCATCTCTCAATGTACAACAATGAGCACATGTGTGCATCACTGCCCACAACACTGCACTTCAAAACCAAAGAGTACATTCCACAACTATCTCTCCCTTTCACGCTTTCAAATGCACATCCCACACGTTCCATTCTTGGCAAGGCTATCCTACTCCGTGACAGCTCCCACTGAAAGACAGCAAGATTACAAGACAGAGAAGCAAGGCATATGAAGGACCGTCGTACATCCAGGCTAGGATGAAAGAACACACTAAAGTCAGTTAAAATAATGGTAGTCAAAGGTCATCACTTGGTGTCAAACCACAAGAGTGCCTCTAGCACTGCAGACATCACTTTATGCCCTTCAGCCTTGTGCTTCTTCTTACTTTTCATGTTCATGACTGACTCACTCTAGGCACCTCCATGTCAGCAGCTTGTCGATCAGCATCTCTTGCTCTGGCAGCAATAAGAACTCGCTCCAGACTAAGAGTTTCTCTCAGCAGTTGTCATCTGAATGAATCTGACAAGCATCTGTCAATAACTCTGAGACCTATTTCTTCCTCATCATTAAATTCATTAAACTTACAGTGTTTGATGGGCGTATCAAGTCTCTCAACAAATTCATCGATAGTTTTGCCAACTTTCTGTCATTCTTGACTGAAGATTTATCTTTCGTTATCTACATTCGTCGTCAGATTAAACTTGAGAGTCAAGGCGTCTTGATCTGACGGTATGTAACTTTGTCAGCTTGCTGCATTTTCTTTATGACTTCTTTTGCACTTTCACCAGCAAGATTTTTAAGGTATTTGATAATCTTCCTGTAATCTGTTTCTTCAAGTGCATCAATCAAATGTCTCTATCCAAGCAATCCATCTGTCGCCAATATTTTGCTTTTTGGCGGTATTGAATGGTGATGGTGGTTTCAAGAAAGCGGCAGCATTGTAACCATTCATGGGAGTGGCTGACATTGAGGGCGGAGTTCTCTCCGATTCTGTCTGCTGTTCATTGGGACCCACTTCATCCATGCCATCTCTAAGGCCATATGATATGCTGGCCTGTGGTTCATCTCGGACAGTCTGTGGAACTGACCTCTTTCTTTATCTCAATTGGAGTCCTTCACTTTTCTGGAGACATTTGGAGTTGTTCTGAGCTTCCATCCAGCACTTTGGTGGTGTGCCCCTTCAGATAGGGGACAGCTCAGATAGCATGACCCCCGTGCTTCTTCTTAGGTCTCTTTGCCCGCCGCTGAGGTCATAGAGCTGTTCTCAGCAAAGCTCTGTTACGTGCAACAACAGTATGCTTTATTATCAATTGTTCTGTCAGCTAGCCCTTTTATGTATTCTACTTGTATTTGACTAGAGCAGTCTTCGGCGCTTCTTTTCTGTATCTGTGTTCAACCGCCTTTCAGCTTTATCACTCCGTATGATGTATAGTTCTATGTTGCGTAGTAGCGCGGTATCTCTCTTTATGGCCTTACCAGCAGGTTCTTGCCCACCGATGTGCAGACTTCTCAACGAGGCTTTGTTTATCTTCAAATGCTTTACACTGGCTGGAGTTAAACTGTGACTCCACATACGCCAAAAATCGAGTATGCACTCCAACTGAGGCACATGGGGCATTCTGCACAGTTTGCTGCACCACATCAAACACTCTAGGAGAGCACTGTCGATCTTCAGGGTACTTGTCCCCTATCTCATCGCCAGTTATCGCTTCCTCCCCAGCCTGGGTACCTGGCAATGACTACGCCACACTCGTCATTCCTCTGCGTGTAACTACAAACTCAACATTCTTAACCTGCACTCACTTCACTACCCTCTAACACTCACGTCACAGTCCTACTGTGTCCTTCGGGAGCCAAATGTGTTCCGTCATTTCTAACTCATACAACACTACAGGTACCGCTTCTGATTTTTTCCAATTCATCTTCTAATGTTGTTAAGGCAGCTTCTTCTCCTAGTCGTAATTTGTTGGTTGATGATTCCAAAGAATCAGATGTTGGTATGATGAAATATTGAGGGGTGATTCTGTTAAGTCTCATGGCATGTCTGGGGATGTTCGCTCCACATCACAAGGTTCCAGACCTGTTTGAAATGTCTCTTATCCTGCTAGGTTTAATGACTTTTACTTGCATGAGCTGTTTTATTTGTTAATAAGAGGAAGGTGATGTGATGTACTGTACATACTGCACATATTTGTTGTACGTGTATTTACTGTTGTTCACGCGGTTGTATTTAATTACCTTATAATGCTTTAAGTGAGTTCCATTTTCTAACTTGTTGCTCTTCACTGTGTTCCATTCAATTGTCCTGCAGTTGCGGTTGAACACACTCTAGGGCAGCAGCTGCTGGTTGTGGGCTCCTTCTCTTCTTCATGAAATAACCTTTCTGTGTCATACCAACGTTCGTGGTGAGCCACTCTCCTTTATAATGCTAAAAAAGAAACAAGCCTTCTGGCCAGGGTGCCTGCTGCCTCAAACAAATATGAATTTGAGCAGTGGGTTAATCTGCAAATGTGAAGACTGTTTTGAAGCCAGTGTTGGCTTTAATTGATGGAGTTGCATAAAGCTTCATTATGAAAAAGATGTTTTCTTTTTGAGAGGTATTGTAAGGATGTTTGCAGGTGAGCTGGGGAGTGTGTGCTCTTAATTGACATGTATAACAAATGTTTGCAGTAGATATAGTCTGGTTGCATATTACTAAAATCTATATTTTGAAAACACTTTTTGCTGAACCTAATTTTATTTCCACATTTTGACCTATCTTATACTGTATGTAAGGCAAGTTTAAAAGACTTACACATTCATAGTACTTTCTGTCAAAGGATGGGACTTGGTAGCTCTAAAGATACACAATTCACTCTTCCCAATGGCACCAACCAGGATTCAACTCTGTAACTTTCTGGTGACACACAAAGCCATCTGCAGTGATCACATTATCCAACAAAGGTTTTGTAAAGTAAAATAGTGCATTTACCACTTATTAGTTTAACCCTTATTATTTATTTTTAATGTAATGTGTGTTACTTTATGTCGTTACTTGAAGGCAGTGCCACTGGAACTATGCCATTCTGTGGTTGTGGCTCTCTTTGCGTAATTAAATCTTTGCCGCTTTTGCCACATAATCTGCATATTTTAACAAACAAAATGTTGTTTCTAGCTTAAATGGATCAACGGTTACTAAAATTGCGGCAATATGTGTTTGCACGCATTGGAATACCCTTGCAAAGGTTAACTGGCCATCTTTCAGTTGCTAATTTATGAATTTGGTTGTTAAACTGGTACCAATGGGGTGAAGTATTTCTCTAGACAATATTCTCATGTGTACAAATGACAAAATAATGAAGTAATCTTATAAAAAAATATGCTGCTTTATGCCACATAATTTGCCTTTTTTGCTGCATAATTTGATGGTCCCTTCCCCCGTAATTCCAGTGGACACGTCTGAAGGTAAAATATATTGCTCTTTTAGCCATGCCTTTGACCCTGTCCCTAAACTCAGTGACCCTGTCCCTATTGCAAGCAGAATCACTATTCTCATTTTTTCCCCATCACTTTGTCTTTGACCGATGATCCTATATCACCAATAGTTAAATTGTAGTGTCAATTTTAAGTTGTTTCCTGCTCTAATTTTGGATATCTGGGCACCCATAATGAATGTCTCCAGCTGACACCTGGCTGTGAGATGCGTTTTTGAAGACAGTCTGAGCAATGCATAACTAGGAGGAACTGTTACTGTCAGTGTCCAGGATATGGCGCTGTGGCTCCCTATCAGAGGAGATCCGCCTTCACCGAAGGGTTTCCGGTTCCGGGGCAGTGAAGGCAGAGACAGCACCAGCAGGTCCGTGTGGGCAGCCTCCTGAAGGGTCTTCCGTGCTTGAGTCTCTACAGTATCTGGAATAAATCCCTCTCCTCAGCGTCTGCGCAGGTAGGAGACCGTCCGCACCTCCCGCTGTGTTTTAAGAAATAGACTGGACAGTCCGGGGGTAGTCGGGCTTTCCCGAGCGGCCTCCGGGGTACTTCCCTTCAGGCTCAGGGGTGTTTGTGATCATCACTTGTGTAGGGGGGCCGTGAACGCTGCGCTGCTGTCTACTACACCCCGAGATCTGTGCGCCTCGCTGATCTTCAGTGCACTGCTAGACATCCGTGCACGCTGCGCTGCTACACCCAGAGATCTCTGCGCTTCACTGATCTTCAGTGCACTGCTAGAGACATCCGTGCACGCTGCGCTGCTGTCTACTACACCCCGAGATCTGTGCGCTTCACTGATCTTCAGTGCACTGCTAGACATCCGTGCACGCTGCGCTGCTGTCTACTACACCCCGAGATCTGTGCGCCTCGCTGATCTTCAGTGCACTGCTAGACATCCGTGCACGCTGCGCTGCTAGACATCCGTGCACGCTGCGCTGCTAGACATCCGTGCACGCTGCGCTGCTACACCCAGAGATCTCTGCGCTTCACTGATCTTCAGTGCACTGCTAGAGACATCCGTGCATGCTGCGCTGCTGTCTACTACACCCCGAGATCTGTGCGCTTCACTGATCTTCAGTGCACTGCTAGACATCCGTGCACGCTGCGCTGCTGTCTACTACACCCCGAGATCTGTGCGCCTCGCTGATCTTCAGTGCACTGCTAGACATCCGTGCACGCTGCGCTGCTAGACATCCGTGCACGCTGCGCTGCTAGACATCCGTGCACGCTGCGCTGCTACACCCAGAGATCTCTGCGCTTCACTGATCTTCAGTGCACTGCTAGAGACATCCGTGCATGCTGCGCTGCTGTCTACTACACCCCGAGATCTGTGCGCTTCACTGATCTTCAGTGCACTGCTAGACATCCGTGCACGCTGCGCTGCTGTCTGCTACACCCAGAGATCTCTGCGCTTCCCTGACCTTCAGTGCACTGCTAGACATCCGTGCACGCTGCGCTGCAGTCTACTACACCCGAGATCTGTGCGCTTCACTGATCTTCAGTGCACTGCTAGACATCCGTGCACACTGCACTGCTGTTTACTACACCCCGAGATCCGTGCACTTCACTGATCTTCAGTGCACTGCTAGACATCAGTGCACACTGCACTGCTGTTTACTACACCCCGAGATCTGTGCACTTCACTGATCTTCAGTGCACTGCTAGACATCCGTGTACGCTGCGCTGCTGTCTACTACACCCCGAGATCTGTGCACTTCACTGATCTTCAGTGCACTGCTAGACATCCGTGCACACTGCGCTGCTGTCTACTACACCCCGAGATCTGTGCACTTCACTGATCTTCAGTGCACTGCTAGACATCCGTGCACACTGCGCTGCTGTCTACTACACCCCGAGATCTGTGCGCTTCACTGATCTTCAGTGCACTGCTAGACATCCGTGCACGCTGCGCTGGCGTTTACTACACCCCGAGATCTGTGCGCTTCACTGATCTTCAGTGCACTGCTAGACATCTGTGCACGCTGCGCTGGCGTTTACTACACCCCGAGATCTGTGCGCTTCACTGATCTTCAGTGCACTGCTAGACATCCGTGCACGCTGCGCTGGCGTTTACCACACCCCGAGATCTGTGCGCTTCACTGATCTTCAGTGCACTGCTAGACATCCGTGCACACTGCACTGCTGTTTACTACACCCCGAGATCTGTGCACTTCACTGATCTTCAGTGCACTGCTAGACATCCGTGCACGCTGCGCTGCTGTCTACTACACCCCGACATCCGTGCACGCTGCGCTGTGATGCAGCGCGGAATGCAAAATCCCTCTTTTTGTCACAGGTCATAGATCGCACAGACACACTCAATCACTACATTCGCTGGTGGGGCCCATAACACCAACATTTATCCTCTATTAACCTGTTTCCAAAGAGGCGATTGTTCCACTCGCTGTAATGGAAGGAAGTACTCATTTATCCCTAATAGATTTCCCTACCTTTCTCTATTTATTAAGGCCTAAACTTCACCTTTTAGTACTCCTCCCATGAATAGGCCATGAATCAGCTTAGCTTCTGGTTGAAGTGATAACTGAATCTATAATTTATTTACATAAATACACTTTTCATAATAACGACCCAACACAGTTCTTGTAATAAATCTTAAATCTTTATCTAAATAATTGAAATCGAATCTTCTGTTTAATCAAGCAGTAGACCATCATGTTTACCTATTCTGGCTAAAAGTCGTGCTCTAAGTCAAAATCTTGGTCATCAGTTCATACTGTCAGAGTCTTAGGAAACAGCTGTCCTGCAGTGTCACCGTCCTCTCCCTCAGCATAACGTCAGGAAATCGAAAATCTTCTGAAGGGTCTCGCTCTCAACCTCTCTATTCTACCATCTTTTATAGTAAAATTACATTCCACAAAGTTACAAATAATATTTTGAATATTCGTGATTGGTTGATGAGATAGGTTCCACCAAGTTCTCACACGGAAAATGTTTCTTTAGATATAGTTCATTATTTTCTTCGGAAAAGTATCTTTTATTGTTTCTTTCAGGGCAGCTGGCTGGTAGCCCGGAGCAACCTTGAGTGGCACAGTTGAGTTAGGGTCGTTCAGAGGCCACTGCTGCTGCTGGTGACGCATGCGCACTTCACCCAGAGACGTTCACAAATGAAGTCAATTCGTCTGATAGGGATGTCAGCCATTTTGTGGCCACCAAATGGTCAACCTAAGCAAAGAAACACAAAAAACGTAATTAATACATGGAAATGACTAATAAAATGTTATTCCCTCACTAAACCCTTTGTGTGTGTATTTATCTAGCAGAAGCAACACTTAATGCGGATTATATTCACATTAATAAAGCACGAATTACAAATACATCACGAAAGCAACATATAATCATGCAATTTCTAATTGTCTATCATTAATATGCTTACAAAAATTAGTTTACGTATTAATTAGGCCATGCAAATGCAATTCCCACGTGTATTTCTTATATTAGTAATGTTGGTCAATTCACACAGCAAACAACTAGTACAATTACTATTAATTAATTATTCCTATTATTGAAAACATGTAAAATGGAGAGGGTATACAATTTTTTTAAAGAAAACCAGCTCCAGCCGTTTGCTACACCCAGAGATCTGTGCGCTTCGCTGATCTTCAGTGCACTGCGAGACATCCGTGCACGATGCGCTGCTGTCTACTACACCCAGAGATCTGTGTGCTTAGCTGATCTTCAATGCACTGCTAGACATCCGTGCACTCTGCGCTGCTGTTTACTACACCCCGAGATCTGTGCGCTTCCCTGACCTTCAGTGCTCTGCACACTGCACTGCTGTTTACTACACCCCGAGATCTGTGCGCTTCACTGATCTTCAGTGCACTGTTAGACATCCGTGTACGCTGCACTACTGTTTACTACACCCCGAGATCTGTGCGCTTCGCTGATCTTCAGTGCACTGCTAGACATCCGTGCACGCTGCGCTGCTGTTTACTACACCCCAAGATCTGTGCTCTTCCCTGACCTTCCGTGCTCTGCACACTGCACTGCTGTTTACGACACCCCGAGATCTGTGCGCTTCCCTGACCTTCAGTGCACTGCACTGCTGTTTACTACACCCCGAGATCTGTGAGCTTCACTGATCTTCAGTGCACTGTTAGACATCCGTGCACACTGCGCTGCTGTATACTACACCAAGAGATCTGTGCGCTTCCCTGACCTTCAGTGCACTGTTAGACATCCGTGCACACTGCGCTGCTGTATACTACACCCGAGATCTGTGCGCTTCACTGATCTTCAGTGCACTGTTAGACATCCGTGCACACTGCGCTGCTGTATACTACACCAAGAGATCTGTGCGCTTCACTGATCTTCAGTGCACTGCTAGACATCCGTGCACGCTGCGCTGCTGTCTACTATACCCAGAGATCTGTGTGCTTCGCTGATCTTCAGTGCACTGTTAGATATCCGTGCAAGCTGCGCTGCTGTCTGCTACACCCAGAGATCTGTGTGCTTCGCTGATCTTCAGTGCACTGTTAGACATCCGTGCAAGCTGCGCTGCTGTCTGCTACACCCAGAGATCTGTGCGCTTCTGTTGGAAAGGCGTTCGCCGGAGGGGGGTTCGATGCCCGTCTTGCCCGCCCCTTTGACCCACCTCTCCCACGTAGGCCGAACCAGGCGCGCACACCCTGAGCTAACACTACGAACAGAGTGACACCACACGTATTCTTTGTAGGACGATAGGTTCTTTTATCGATGATTTCAAGGGATCTTTATGATCCAAGGTGCAAGCAGTACAGCAGTGGCACAAGGTACCACAAATCGGTCGTGGGGAATGGGGGTAGCGGGACAGTCTTTCAAGATAGTATCTCTGCGAAATACCCTGCGGATAGCTCACAATCCTCGAGCTGGAGGGTGTCGTGTCTCTGGGCGATCTCTTACCGAGTCGTCCTCAAGGGGAGCGCCGCGAGTCTCTCAGCAGGCACAGGTGGTCGGGGGTTCGGGAGCCGCGATTCCGTCAGCAAGGCTCAGATGGTTCAATAGCTGGGGGCCGCGAGTCACTCAGCAGGCCCAGGTGGTTCAGGGTTCGGGAGCCGCGACCTCGTCAGCAGGGCTCAGATGGTTCAATAGCGAGAGGCCGCGAGTCACTCAGCAGGCCCAGGTGACTTCAGCGTTCAGGAGCCGCGACAGCGTCAGCAGGCTCGGATGGTTCCAGGTCTTCTCTGCATTCGTTCCTCCGGCACCCCTTGTTATACTCCGCTTGCTCTTTGAAGTCCGGAGTCCCCGCAGAGGGGGGGACTGGGGTGACGGAGGGGGTTCGGCGGGATTTCCTGCTGCTCACTTCTTTGGTCTTTTCAGGTGGGTCTGGGAGGGACCCCAGACGCTCGGCAGGGGAGGCGCCTGCTCCCCAGGGGCCTGGTGGCCGATCGAGTCTTCCCGGGGAAGGCGACCCGAGGTGTGACTGGGCTGGCGCCTCTGGGTCTGGCTCGAGGGTTTCCGCTCCCTCGGTCGGACATGCGTGGTAGGGTGTCGAGTCTGTCAGGGCTCTGGCCGGCCCTCGGATCTGGGTGGCTGGGGCGGCCGGAGTCGGAGATGTCGTGTCTTGAGGGTGGTTGCAGGGTGGCTGGATGATTGGGAGGGCAACGCCGTGAGGCCGGTCTCACACGCGTCCCCCCCCAGCTGAAAGGCGTGGAGAACTACCCATCCACTGGGGGGTTCTCCTCGCCGAAGCGGAAGAACCAGGACAGGCCGTCGGCGTTGGCATGATCCGTCCCGGGGCGATGTTCGACAGTGAAGTCCATCCCTTGGAGAGAGATGGACCATCGTAGTAGCTTGGGGTTCTCCCCCCTCATCTGCATTAGCCACCGCAAGGGCCGGTGGTCCGTTTGTACTCGGAAATGGGTTCCGAACAAGTAGGGCCGTAGTTTCTTGAGGGCCCAGACTACGGCGAAGGTCTCTCGTTCTATGGTACTCCAACGCTGTTCTCGAGGCAGCAGCCTTCGGCTGATGAAGGCGATGGGCTGATCGATGCCCTTGTCGTCGAACTGCGAGAGGACGGCCCCGATGCCGTGTTCGGATGCGTCTGTCTGGACCACAAACTCTTGGGAGTAGTCGGGGGCCTTGAGTACGGGGGCGGTGCACATGGCGGTTTTCAAGGCGTCGAACGCCTGCTGGCACTGGGTGGTCCACTGCACCTTCTTCGGGAGCTTTTTGGAGGTCAACTCCGTGAGGGGCCCCGCGATACTACCATAGTTTTTAATGAACCTTCGGTAGTACCCTGTAAGGCCCAGGAAGGCCCGGACCTCCGTCTGCGTGGTGGGGGGCTCCCAAGACTTGATGGCGTCGATCTTCGGTTGGAGGGGGGCGACCTGGCCGCTGCCCACCTGATGCCCCAGGTAGACCACGGAGCCTTGCCCGAGCTGGCATTTGCTGGCCTTCACTGTTAGGCCGGCTTGGCGCAGGGCCATTAGTACTTGTCGGAGGTGCTGGAGATGCTCGTGCCATTGAGAGCTGAATACGGCGATGTCGTCAAGGTACGCTGCGCTGAACTCCTCGAGTCCGGCCAGGACCTTGTTCACCAACCGCTGGAACGTGGCTGGGGCGTTCTTCATCCCGAACGGCATGACCCTGAAGCGGTAGTGTCCATCTGGTGTGGAGAAGGCAGAGCGTTCTTTCGCTCCCTCCGTGAGAGCAATCTGCCAGTATCCGCAGGTCAGGTCGAAAGTGCTGAGGAACCGGGCGGCCCCAAGGCGGTCGATGAGCTCGTCGGCGCGGGGAATAGGGTGAGCGTCTGCTCGGGTGACCTCATTGAGCCCCCGGTAGTCCACACAGAATCTTAGTTCGGGGGCGACCCCCGGAGAAGCCGCCTTCGGGACCAGAACCACCGGGCTGGCCCAGGGGCTGTCGGAGGGTTCGATTACTCCAAGGGTGAGCATCTTCTGTACCTCGGTCTTGATGCAGGTGCGGACCCGGTCAGGCACCCGGTAGGCTCGGTGTCTCACAGGCGGGCTGTCGCCGGTGTCCACGTCGTGGACACACCAGTCGGTGACCCTTGGAATGAGGGAGAAGAGGTCTGCGAATTGTCTGAGCAGCTGGCGGCAGTCGTCGGACTGTTGGGGAGTGAGGGTGGTCGACAGGTTCACTCCCTCACGGAACCATCCAGGTCTTTAGCGCACAGGGGGTCGGGCAGGGGTTTGGTGTCTTCTTCCGCCCCATCATCGGTGGCCAGTAGTAAACTTAATTCTGCTCTCACAAAGTGGGGCTTGAGACGGTTCACGTGGAGGACCCGGAGGGGGTTCCGTGGGGACTGTACATCGACCAGGTACGTGACCTGACTCTTCCGCTCGATCACCTTGAAGGGACCAGTCCATTTGTCTTGTAGGGCGCAGGGCTTCACCGGGGCCATGACCCAAACCTGCTTGCCCGGCTGGAACTCGACCAGGGTTGCGTTCTGGTCATACCAGCGCTTCATTTCTTCTTGGCTGGCCTCGAGGTTAGCCTCTGCGAGTTCTCTGAACTTCCTCGTCTGGTTGCGGAGCGCCAGGATTTAGCGGAACACATCAGGGGGTGTCCCCCGGGGGCTTGTCTCCCAGCCCTCTTTGACCAGGCTCAGGGGCCCTCGGACGGGGTGTCCGTATAGCAGTTCGAAGGGGCTGAACCCCAGAGACTTTTGGGGAACTTCTCGGTACGTGAACAGGAGGCAAGGGAGGAGGACGTCCCATTTCCGGCGCTGGGGCTCTTCGAGGCCCAGGATCATTCCCTTCAGGGTTCGGTTGAAGCGTTCCACTAGGCCGTTGCCCTGGGGGTGGTAGGGGGTCGTGAACTTATAGGTGACTCCGCACTGCTGCCACAGGGACTTCATGTAGCGGGATATGAAGTTAGTGCCGCGATCACTCACAACCTCGCGGGGAAATCTGACACGGGAGAAGATCCCCATGAGAGCCCGGCCCACCACGGGAGCCGTCACGGTGCGGAGGGGAATGGCCTCAGGGTAGCGGGTGGCATGGTCCACCAGGACAAGGATGAAGCGGTGGCCCTGGGCGGTCTTTGGATCCAGGGGTCCTACTATGTCGATGCCGACCCGCTCGAACGGGGTACTCACAACGGGGAACGGTTGTAAGGGAGCTTTGCGTTTTCCGCCACTCTTCCCACTGCCCTGGCACGTGAGGCAGGATTTGCAGTGTACTTCTACATTCGCTCGCATCTTGGGCCAATAGAAGTGGGTAACCAATCGCTGATATGTTTTGTCTTGGCCTAAGTGTCCTGCCAAGGGTACATCGTGGGCCAGGCCCAGGAGGAGGCTTCGGAAACGCAGGGGTACCACCAGTACTCGGGCTGCGCCTAGCTCGGCGGACTTTTGTTCGCTGTATAGGAGGCCATTGTCCCAATAGATCCAATGGGTTCCGGTTCGGTCACCGGCGGCCTGGGCTTCGGCTTGTTGTCTGAGCCCCACGAGGGAGGGGCAGGTGGCCTGTTCCTGGCAGAACTCCTCACGGGAGGGCCCTCCCTCACAGCGCCATTGGGCCATCTCGGGCAGTTCTTCGAGCTCAGTCAGGGCCTCAGGGGCGGAAGGTTCCGGCCCTTCTCCCGGGTTAGTGTCTTCTTCTCCCGCCGAAGGAGGGTTGTCCGCTTCTGGTAGGGTGTCCCGGTTCTCGGGGACAGTGTTCGGTGGGAGGGCCTCACCGCCCTCGGAGAGAGGCAATCGCGCGGTCATGGAGCGCGTGGTGGCGCAGACCCATTCGGGTAGGCCCATCATCTCGAGATGGGCTCTTCGTTCTACTTGCCCCCACGGGGAACTCTCCAGGTCGTTGCCCAGGAGGCAGTCTACGGGCTGTGATGTTCGGACCGCTACCTTCAATTCTCCGGAGACCCCTCCCCACTCGAAAGGCACCAGCGCCATCTGGCAGAGGCTCTCAGAATTGTCGGAGGATACGACCGGACAGAGGGCACCGGTTAGGATCTGGTCTTCTGAGATTAGGCTGCGGTGGACCGCGGTGACACTCGCCCCGGTGTCGCGGAGGCCTTCGACTCGGTGGCCGTTAATGGTCACCTGCTGTCGGTATTTCTTTGTGTTGGCGGGCAAGGGTGTCCCGGGGACCATTTCTCGATCACCAAGGGAGACCAGGGCCATGGCCGCTGGTTCCCATTCTTCGGAGTCCTCCATCTCTTCCCCCAGAGCCACGGAGGCCATCTGCCGGGCCGGGGGGTTGGTCGTTGCGGTTCGCTGATACTGGGGACACTGGGGGTCATTGGCGTAGTGTCCGGGCTGTTGGCAGCGGAAGCAGGTGATCCTAGCTCGTGGACCTAGCCGTCCTGGGGCTCCGGTGCTTGCTGGGGACGGGGCTGAACCTGCCGCTGGTGGGCTGCTGGGGGGGCTGTGTGAGGACCCCCCGGGGAAGTCTCTTGGTCGGCCGTGGTTTCCTCCGCCCCTCTGGCGGGGGGGGCCTTGACTGTGGCGGCCGTAGTCCCCCACAGGGCCCCGGGTGGCCCGGGTATTCACCCAACGATCAGCCTCAGCGGTCAGCTTCCGAGGGTCGGTGAGTTTACTGTCCAGGAGATGTTGGCGCAGTTCTACAAAGCAATTGGCCGCTAAATGCTCCCAGGCAATCAGATCAAACAGTTCTTCGAAGGTGGAGACCTTGCTGCCCTTGATCCACCCGTCCAAGGCTCGGCTGTAAAAGTTCACGTATTCTACCCACGTGGTGCCCGGTATCTTCTTGTAATCTCGGAACCGTTGTCGGTACATTTCGGGGGTGAGTCCATACCGGCCCACGAGGGCTTCCTTCATGTGGCTGTAGGAGTTCATGACCGTGGAGGGCAGATCTAGCAGGGTCTCTCTTCCTTCGCTTAAGAACCGGCCCCATAGGCCAGCCCCCCAATCCTTCTGCGGGACTCGGTGAGAGGTCATGGCGACTTCGTAGGCCTTAAACCACTGCTGGATATCGTCGTTCTTGTAATACTCCTTTACCACATCCTTGGGGATGTGGACTTTGGTTTCCCCGGTGGGAGCGGACGGTGGATTCCCGGGCGGCTGTGACTTTTCGTTTTTAGCCCGCCACTCGATCTCCTTCAGGCTGCGTTCATGTTCTAGCTGGAGTTTTTTCTCGTCGTGCTCTCTTTGGCGTCTCTTCTCCTCGAGTTCCCCTTGTAGCCGCAACTGCTCGACGGCCAACTTTTTCTCTGCCAGTTTTATCTCTCCCTCGATTTTTAACTTTGCCAGTTCAAGTTCGTGGTTGCGGCTTCTCTCTCGGTCCGCTAGCTCCTCGGGGGACAGGTTCCCCTCTGGCCCGTTGTTTCTCACCGGGATGCTTGGTGGTTCATGGGCAGAGTCTTCTTCCGTTTGGGTCGGGGGCGCCCCCGTCTCGACCCAGGTTTTCAGTACTTTCTGGAAGTCTTCCTTTGTGCTTAATCCGGTGGTAGCGATGCCAAGGTCCTTGCAAAACTGTTTCAATTCTCTATGTGTGTAATAGTCCAATTGATCCTCTCGGAACGGGGAGCTTATTTCGGTACCTGCGGCACCCAGGGAGGTTTCTCCTTCCATCTCTGTTTGGTAGTGCGTCAGTAGTTTACTGCACGCTCTCTTTCGGTGTCGGCTCGGATCCCGTCGTCTGCCACCAAATGTTGGAAAGGCGTTCGCCGGAGGGGGGTTCGATGCCCGTCTTGCCCACCCCTTTGACCCACCTCTCCCACGTAGGCCGAACCAGGCGCGCACACCCTGAGCTAACACTACGAACAGAGTGACACCACACGTATTCTTTGTAGGACGATAGGTTCTTTTATCGATCATTTCAAGGGATCTTTATGATCCAAGGTGCAAGCAGTACAGCAGTGGCACAAGGTACCACAAATCGGTCGTGGGGAATGGGGGTAGCGGGACAGTCTTTAAGGATAGTGTCTCTGCGAAATACCCTGCGGATAGCTCACAATCCTCGAGCTGGAGGGTGTCGTGTCTCTGGGCGATCTCTTACCGAGTCGTCCTCAAGGGGAGCGCCGCAAGTCTCTCAGCAGGCACAGGTGGTCGGGGGTTCGGGAGCCGCGATTCCGTCAGCAAGGCTCAGATGGTTCAATAGCTGGGGGCCGCGAGTCACTCAGCAGGCCCAGGTGGTTCAGGGTTCGGGAGCCGCGACCTCGTCAGCAGGGCTCAGATGGTTCAATAGCGAGAGGCTGCGAGTCACTCAGCAGGCCCAGGTGACTTCAGCGTTCAGGAGCCGCGACAGCGTCAGCAGGCTCGGATGGTTCCAGGTCTTCTCTGCATTCGTTCCTCCGGCACCCCTTGTTATACTCCGCTTGCTCTTTGAAGTCCGGAGTCCCCGCAGAGGGGGGGACTGGGGTGACGGAGGGGGTTTCGGCGGGATTTCCTGCCGCTCACTTCTTTGGTCTTTTCAGGTGGGTCTGGGAGGGACCCCAGACGCTCGGCAGGGGAGGCGCCTGCTCCCCAGGGGCCTGGTGGCCGATCGAGTCTTCCCGGGGAAGGCGACCCGAGGTGTGACTGGGCTGGCGCCTCTGGCTCGAGGGTTTCCGCTCCCTCGGTCGGACATGCGTGGTAGGGTGTCGAGTCTGTCAGGGCTCTGGCCGGCCCTCGGATCTGGGTGGCTGGGGCGGCCGGAGTCGGAGATGTCGTGTCTTGAGGGTGGTTGCAGGGTGGCTGGATGATTGGGAGGGCAACGCCGTGAGGCCGGTCTCACACGTTCACTGATCTTCAGTGCACAGTTAGACATCCGTGTACGCTGCGCTGCTTTCTACTACACCCCATTAGATCTGTGCGCTTCCCTGACCTTCAGTGCACTGCACTGCTGTTTACTACACCCCAAGATCTGTGCGCTTCACTGATATTCAGTGCACTGTTAGACATGCGTGTATGCTGCGCTGCTGTCTACTACACCCCGAGATCTGTGCGCTTCGCTGACCTTCAGTGCACTGCTAGACATCCGTGTACGCTGCGCTGCTGTCTACTACACCCCGAGATCTGTGCGCTTAGCTGATCTTCAGTGCACTGCTAGACATCCGTGCACGCTGCGCTGCTGTTTACTACACCCCGAGATCTCTGCGCTTCCCTGACCTTCAGTGCTCTGCACGCTGCGCTGCTGTTTACTACACCCCGAGATCTGTGCGCTCCGCTGTTCTTTAGTGCCCTGCTAGACATCCGTGCACGCTGTGCTGCTGTCTATTAGACCCAGAGATCTGTGCACTTCGCTGTTCTTCAGTGCGCTGCTAGACATCCGTGCACGCTGTGGTCAACTACACCCAGAGATCTGTGCGCTTCGCTGATCTTCAGTGCACTGCTAGACATCCGTGCACGCTGCTGTCTACTACACCCAGAGATCTGTGCGCTTCGCTGATCTTCAATGCACTGCTCGACATCCGCACTGCGCTGATCTTCAGTGCTCTGCTAGACATCCGTGCTCACTGCGCTGCTGTCTACCACACCCATAGATCCGTTCGCTTCACTGATCTTCAGTGCTCTGCCAGACATACATGCACGCTGCGCTGCTGTCTACTACACCCAGAGATCCGTGCGCTTCACTGATCTTCAGTGCTCTGCCAGACATCCATGCACGCTGCGCTGCGGTTTACTAAATAGGTGTTGTGTCTTCAGAGTCCGACCCGTATAGTCTCTGTCTCCCCTCACCGCGCCGCACCATAAATAAACACCATAACGAGAGGACGTGACATCAATTCTGTGTGGAGGTGGGCACTAGACAGCTAAGGTTTGGGATTAATAACGCGCCCCTTTATGGGGCAAGATAAGCTCATCGAAATCTGTTCAGTTAAGTTGTACGGTGCTGTTCTTAGGCCGGAAGTTTCTATCTACTGAAAATGTTCTGCTTTGCGAGCTGTGTGTGGCCTGAGAGATGCCCCCCCTTCTTTTTACAGCCCACCTCCATGTTGTGTGTTAAACGCGCCCCTCCCACAATCATTTGATCTGAACTTGTGATGGAGCTTAGATTTCACCTATAAAATGTATGCATTATTATATGACAAAAAGCTGCAGACATGAGTTTTATAATGGCACGTAGATTGTGGAAAAGCAACATTGAAAACATAGGGCTTCAGTTTGGAGGTGCTTTTATGTGAAAACATGCTTAATTAGTTGAACAGCCATGCTTACATGTGATTAATCCATATGTAATCTTACTATAGAATGCACATTAATTTAGAAAATGTATTTGTACTTTTAAAATGGCATCATGAATTTTTGCAAGAGTAGAAATGTGCTGAATTGTGTTTCACAGTGTAGAAAACCACGTGATTTTAGTTTGCTTTAGTGGACTAAACTGAAACAGTTTGGAATGTGCTACTTTTTCCCTAGCAACTTTCAATGAACGGGCTCTGATAAAAAAAAAAACCTGCCTACCGCTTCCTCCGACCTTCAAAATGTTGCATATTTTTGTAGCCTGTTTAAACGTGGAGAGAAGAACACACTTTTTTTTCATAAATCACAAGACTGAAATTTGAACAGGAACAAGCCTGATTAATGACGTATCCAGTCAGCCCATGGGGAGATGATATGTCTTGAAGTTCTGATTGGACCAGCTATGAGGACTGAGCACGTGAACCTTTACTTGAAATATGGCTTACAAGTGGGAGGAGTGCTCCTTTTTTAGGTCTCGCCTGACCCAGCGCATGCGCTGGTCTGGCGAGACTTATTGAGAGGGCTCCAAAAAGTGCTACCAGGCCAGCCTAGAGCTACAGTGCATGTGCGCGGGCGCGCGCGGCGCTTGACTCGAGTACTTTCACGGCCACTTTGATGTTTGATCGTGTTCCCGATCACTTTTACTTTCGCGGCCGCTTTGCATAGCCAATAGGTCTCGCTTTTGGGACCTTTCAAGTATTTAGTTATGCAACTGTTGCATAGCTAAACACTTATAAGGTCCTGTTGGACTTGGCCCTTCTGACAAGTCCACCCCTAGAACTTTTTGCATTATCCTAGCCTTTTTCCTGTGTTGTACTAGTGGTTTTAGGCCTCTAGACGCTTGCACACTGTGTCCCAGTGGAAAGCGCGTGCGCTCTGTGTATGGTTTAGTGCGACTGATCTGCCCTCCCATAGGAATGCATGGGGGATCTGAGTGACCGTGGTAGTTCCTGATGCGTGGGGAGTGCAGGGTCGAGTTTGGTATGTACGAACTCGTAAGAGTGAATGCTGCACGATGATGTGTGCGGCGTTACTGTAGCTAGTGTAGAAGTGCCACTTCTAGACGCTGGCATAAATGTGCAGTGACTGTCTGACGTGTGATTGGCTGGTGAGCCTGGCTCTAGGAGTCAGGATGGGTCTGCCCCAGTGGTGGGTTGAGAGAGCTGCATGTTGATGAGTGGGAGGAGTACACCTGGGACCTGAATAAGGCTGGGCTTTCCCCACACAATGCTGGCTCCGCCCCCTGTGGTGCGACTGATTACCCTGGCCTGTTCTGTGAATAGGGAGAGGGGCTGAGCAAAACAAAGTGCTCAAGAACCAGTTGTATCTGGTTCGTCCCTTCCCTACACCTTGAGACAAAGGGAAATGGTGTATAAAAGAAGGGGCTGTGACCCCAGAAAAATGTTCTGCTTTGGATCCTAACAGGAGGGGGCTTGCTGCAGGTGGGGCCCAAGAGGGACCGCCATGGGGGCTCCCTACTTGCTGGAGGGCCCTGTGTGCTGGCCCCTGGGCCCTACATTGCCCCCCCTGAGGTCTCCAGGACCTTTTGGTTGCTGTCCAAGCGCCTGGTGGGTGCTTTATCTCTTTTCCTTGCTTCTAGCGCCCTGCGAGCGCTATATCGCTTTATTTTGCACCGTAGGAGCGCTGGAGCTCCGCAGCAATGCGCTGCTGTCTGTGTGGAGGGAATCCCCATCGTAAGGATTCCCCCGAGATGCTGCCGGAGCGGGTGCCCACCCCGCTTCATCTTTATTTTAATTTACGGGTGCCATTCCGCCTCCGTTATTTTAATTTGCGGGTGCCACCCCGCTTCCGTTATTTTAATTTGCGGGTGCCCACCCCGCATTATATTGCTGGGAAACGAAATCACCGCCGCGGCCCGAGCCGCATTCGAAAATCGCCGCCGAGTCCGCGGCCCGCCTGGTGGGCGGGGCCGCTGGACGGAAGCGGAAGTGCGGCCATCTTCCGGCAAACCGAGGTCCCGGAGCCTCGCAGGCTCCATCAAGAAGTCCCGGGTCCCAGGAGGGGGCCCGGGTGAAGAGTGAAGGTGGCTGAGGCCGCCAACAGCAGCGCGGGTCTCCCAGGAGCGAAGGGAAGCCCCGCGCCGCAAAGGATTCTGCCGGTGTGCTGGGCTCTCCTAGTGGAGAAAGAGCCCCGCGGATGCCCTGCGCCAACCACTCTGGAGTCCCGGGTCCCAGGAGGGGGCCCGGGAGCAGAGGAGTCCCAGTGAGTCCGGTAAGTGGGGGCTCCATGTTGTTGGTGCCCTTCTAGGCACAGTGCCAGTTCTACAATTTTGAGCGGCCCCGTCTTGCAGCGGGCCGCTCCAACGTGTGTATAGAGAGTTTCAGAGCCTACGTGGCTCCAGCGCGGGGTACAGTTGTTTTTCGAGCCTGCGTGGCTCCCACGGGCATAATTATATTTAGAGCCTGAGTGGCTCCAGCACTTGGGGGGCATTAGTCATGTTTCAGAGCCCTGTGTGACTCCAACGTTTGGCCCCATTATTTACAGAGCCCCGTGTGGCTCCAACGAAGGGGGCACATTTGCTTTAAGGGCCATTGAGAGCCCATGCCTCACTCTAACATTCCCAGCTGCCCAGCAAGTAGTGGGCAGCTGCACCGTTTAGGTCTTGTTTTTCTGTAGGGGACATGGTTAAGCCAGGAGTGAGACGCACTCCTTTGCCCCCATCTTTGCCTGCTCAGCTGCGCAGCACTTAGTGCCAGCTGCAACGTTTAGGTCTGCGCAAAAGTGCGCACCTTGACTTTCGCTGCCTTTGCAGCGCGCCCAGACTGTTGGGACACAGGGCATTTGAGCCCCTCCTTTGCGATGGCCAGTTGGCCAGGGGGGCTGTTGGAATTGTTAGGTTTATAGGGCGCCAGGCCCTACTGTGATTTTGGTGCTAGAAAATGTAATTCCTGTAGTATGTTTTGCGCACCCTGTGTTGATGCTTATGGTGTTAGGCAATGTACTGTGTGTAGTATGTTTTGCGCACCCTGTGTTAATGCTTATGGTGTTAGGAAATGTACTGTGTATAGTATGTTTTGCTCACCCTGTGTTATACCTCTAAATGTGGTCTTTTCTGATTATGTTCTATGAATTGATTTAATATTGTCTTAAATGTATAATTGTGTAATCTTTTATGATGATTTTTAACCATCGAATAAAGAACTATTGAATTGAATTGAATTGATTATGAGGTTGTTTTACCTGTTTAGGTTTCTGTTAGGGAGATTATACTTCCCTGTGTGATGTACGCCCCCAGTGTAGTTATACTTAAGTGGTTAGGTCTAATGCGTTAGACTAATGAGATATTGCATAATGTGTTTATGCCCCTCTGATGGATGCAGGATAGGTTTTATACCTGATGCTAGTGTGATGACGCTGAGGTCATTATTGCGCCAGTAGTTACTGGTTGTGCTCTACCGTGATAATTTGTGTTACAGTTAGTATATGTTCTACATGTACAATTGGTGATTTTTGCTGATTCTGACAGTGGTCCATGGGGCCCTGTCCCGTGTAAATAGTCCCTTGTAAAATTCTGCCCAGTGCCAGTTGGCACAGTGTAAATTATGTGATTATCATCTAATGTGTTTATTATAATACAAAGGCTATTTTTTATATATAACCTTGTGTGGAGTTTCCTTTGTGGTGGGCCTAGGGTGTTGTTGCTGTGTGCGCGCGCAAACACTTTACACATTGCCTCCGGGATAAGCCTGACTGCTCGTGCCAAGCTACCAAGGGGGTGAGCAGGGGTTATCTTTGGCGTGCAACTCCCCAGCCCTGACTAGAGTGGTGGTTTCTGCCTGGCTTTGGCGCAAGCCCTAGCCAACCTGAAATCCCATTTCTAACAGGTCCCAAAGGCGAGACCTATTGGCTATGCCAAAGCTTGTTTGCCTTGCTTTTTGCCTCTCTCCCAGGGCCAGGCTCAGTTTCTGTGCTGGACACAGAGACAGGGAGGGGCTGCATTCTGTGTGGGCTATGGTGCAGCTTGAGACAGAGACACAGACTAGCACAGCGAAGCAAAGGCAGAGGGAAAGAGCTGAAAGGATCAGAACAGATTTAGATTTTAAGTGCAAAACTGCATTTATTTCTCTTTATGGGATATTTTTGCCATTATTAATTATTGATTAATCTTGTAAGACTTACTCTTTTTCTTAGAGACTCTTTAAGAGTTTTGACTGACAATTTGCGCCACATTTCCCTTCCTATATGTGATGCTTATTGTTGGACCCGGCCTCGTGGCGTGGTCTTAACCCTCTTGGATTGTGCTCGTCCCCCGCACCGGCCTACACGGGCCGCCCTTTCAGGCCGCCAGGGACCCCTCCTCCCTTCGAGGCCCCCTTTGGATTGTACCCATTTTCCTACACCCGCCTCAGCGGCCCCCTTTTCCAGGCCGCACAGGGACCCCTCATCCCTTCGGGGTCCCCCCCCCATGCTTGCTCCACGCACCAGCCCACGCAGCCCGGCTCCCTCCGGCCTCGGCCCCAGCGAAGCCCCGACATCGAGGCACCAAGATCGGGCCAGGGGGCACCGCATGGCCACTTCACCACTCCCGGAGGAGGAGAGTTTCGATGGGACCCCCACCGTCCCTCAACACCTAGGTGCGATCGTCCTCCGGCCTCCCCGGGCCTGGTGCCTCTCCCGCTGGGCGTCTGGCTTCTCCCAGCCCGGCCTCTCCGCCCCCCCAGGCGCAAGGGTCCGGACATCAAAGGGCTCCAGACCTATATCTGGGGCAACCCCGCAATGGGACAGTAGTTGTATCCCGGAATCAAGAGCCCTGCTGATGGAATTGCGGCTGACCCTACGGAGAAGAACTCTTGCTTGACACTATACCACGAGCCCTGCTGACTGCGTTGCGGCTCCACCTTATTGAGACAAGGAACCTCACGGAACATCGGGGCCCTGCTGACGCTGTCGCGGCCCAACCTCGCTGAAACCTCCCCCAGAGCCCTGCTGACGTCGTCGCGGCTCGAGCTGAACTGAAACACCTTAAGAGCCCTGCTGACCTAGTCGCGGCTCAAGCTCCACGAACTGATCGCCAGAGCCCTGCTGACGCCGTCGCGGCTCGACCACTCCGAGACCCGGAGTCCCTCCAGCTTGAGGATCAAGAACTGGGCCTAAGGTACCCTCGTACCCAGCTGCTACTAAAGACTGTCCCGCTACCCCGTCCCTACCACAGACTTTGAGACTCTTGCGGATCCCTCGATCCCCCCTTTGTATATATCGATAACCGTAACTTCCTAAATGCTGATAAAGAATTGCTCGTCTTGATAAACATCCTCGAGTCCTGTGTGGTGGTGTTACTGTGCTAGTACGGTATAGGAGAAGGACCTCTCCTAGGAGGCTTCTCAGCAGCGCTCGGCTACTTCGTACAGTGTGGGGGCCCCCCTGGATGGTCTCTCCGACTCCCCCGAGGTCCGCCTTCCAACATTTGGTGGCCAGCGACGGGATCCGAGCCGAACGCAGATCGTACAAGCAAGTAACCCACTCGCTATCCATCCAGACGAACAGAGACCATGAGCAACCAGGAAACCACCGCGACCATGGAGTTCCAACTAGAACGATTGGAAGAGTACACGCACAAAGAGTTAAAACAGTTTTGCAAGGACAAGGACAAGGGCATTGCGACCACCGGCCTAGGTACCAAGGAAGAGATTCAGAAAGCCCTGAGAACCTGGATAGAGTCCGAGGCCTCCCAGAGTGAAGGTCCCCTGCCCCTGAATGCAGCCACGCCACCAGCACCGACCCCAGCGAACGGAGGGAGAAACAGCCTGGAAACCGGCCTCTCCGCGGAAGAAATACGAGAGCGGGAGAAGGTCCGGACCCATGAGCTAGAGCTCGCACGACTTCGGCTGGACGGCGAACTCCTGCTGGCCGAAAATAAATTGGCCATGGAACAGCTACGGCTACAAGAGGAGATAGAGGAGAAGAAGCGGCATCGAGAGCTGAAGGAGAAAAGGCTGACCCTCGAACACGAGCGGGGCCTCAAAGAACTCGAGCTCAAGGCCCAGAGGGGGTAGACCGGCACCCCCAGCAATAGAGACGCTCTGCCGCCCACCGAAGCCAAGGTCCATATTCCCAAAGATGTCGTCAAGGAGTACTATAAAAACGACGACATCCAGCAGTGGTTTAAGGCGTACAAGGTGGCCATGACCTCCCATCGGGTACCCCGGAAGGATTGGGGTGCCGGCCTATGGGGTCGGTTCCTTAGCGATGGCCGAGACACCCTACTCCAGCTCCCGGAAGAGGTGATGACCTCGTACGACCATATGAAGGAGGCCCTGCTCACCCGCTATGGACTAACCGCGGAAATGTACCGCCAGCGTTTCAGAGACTGCAAGAAAATCCCCGGTACCACGTGGGTAGAGTATGTTGACTTTTTCTTTTTTTTTTTTTTTTTTTTAAAACCTTTATTTGTGCATATTAAAAGAACAAATACGGGCCTACAACCATCAGGCCGGCCACAAAACGGTTAAGCACTGAGACAAACATTACATCCCCTGTGCATCAATGGTCAAGATTAGCAACGATTCAGGAGTTATACACTGGAGAGATCCTTGACACCAGGGGAAGGAGAAGTAAAGGTTAATTTTAAGGTTTTCAAAATAATTTTATCGAGGAAAAGAGTCAGTAGAGGATAGAACCAAGGAGATTCGAGTCCGCAAGATGGCTTCATCACACAGGAGAGCAGCAGCATCATTAGAAACGGCCATAGAAAATCTCAGACAGTGAGGCGTTGCAGTTATATAACAGGATAGTCACATGAGTAAATACGCACCCCTCCAAAGCCGCCCCCACTCAATCCACCCCACACCCGGACCCCGAATCGGAAACAAGGATAGCGCAGAGACATAGAAGAAAAAGGCCCATAGAACTAAAAAGAAACAGTTAATTACCCCCCCACCCTACACCAATGCGGAGGCTACGGCCTGCCCCCCCCCCCAGCATAGTGCCTGTCGCCCAATGAACCCGAAATATAGACAAGAGAGAAAGTAGGAATAAAGGAAAGAAAATAAGACAACAAAGAAGAAAGCGGGGAGGAGCCCACGTAACCTCGGAGCGCCCGAAACCACCGGCCAACTACGTCTCCACACACTGAGAACCCACTACACCCAAAGGCGGTCGTGTGAAGATAACGTGTCACAACAATATAAGGAAGGCAGACAAATCGCGATGAGTGCGCACAACCTATGCAGACAGTTCCAGTCCCAGTCCAGCCCATCCGTGAAACCATGGTGATAGAAAGCAATCTAGCCCTGGCCCGATCGCGGGCGTAAGATTAGACTAGCCCCCACATGAAGGCCCCGCAGCCCGTGCAAACAAAGACAATATGGCCGCTTGGGATAAGATGGAAAAGTAGAGTCACAAAATGGCCGCCGATCATCTATTGAGGTCCCCTTGTGCACCATATAAAATCCAGACCTGGCCTGTAAAGTACAGGAGTTCCACATAAAAGAAGCCGTAGGCCACCGTGAACAGTTCCTCGAGGACGTCAGGTGTCGCTCAGCTGGATACTCTTGCGGGCGCGGTGAGGCAGGCAACAACAAAGCAGGCAGCAATGAACGGGGAAACAAAGTGTCCACAATTGAGCAGGAGATCGATTGATCCTGGGTGCCGGGAAAGCCAGATGCAGACACCAGTGCAGCACGGTTATACCCAGTTGTTGCGTCCCCGCAAGAGGACAGAAGCACTGGCAGACCCACGTCTTGTTGAGAACAAACGGGGCGCTCACGACCCGCAGCCGACAGTATGGAGTCGAACCGCTCACTCAGCGTTTGCAAGCCAACACACAATTGCAGACGAAAGTCCCGCAGGGCAGCCAGAACGGAGCCGCATGTCAGCGGAAGCTGCGCCCCCACATCGGCAGCAATCCGGGACGGCACTGTGGAGCTGGAGTCCGGTAGAGGGAGGGCGAAGCAGGCAGCGGGCGAGACCGGAGCATCACCCCCCAGCAGCGAGCAGGCAATCAACGCCATGTTTTACCGCTGAACGGTACAGTGGCCAGGGGGGGGGTCGTAACAAGGAGGCAATTCCCCGCAGGTCTGCGCCGCAACAGGTGAAAGCCAACAGTCGCTTCCCCTCCCTCGGACTCTCTTTGCAGCCGACTAGGCCATAGAAGAAGGGGGTCTGCAGCCTTCCACAGCGCGGGCCACAGAGCGGGGCAAGAGACCCGCCACACCGGGGCTTACCCTATAGCTCCAGCCCGTCAGGTGAAAGGTGAAGGAGGTGTCCGGGCATCTCTCCCCCGGCTCGCCTGGCGACAGTCCGTGGTGTGAGGCGGGATCGGGGCCGCGGGGCTCTGATTTGCGCCGGGGGTCCAGTGACTGCGGAGCTTCCAGGGGGCCGACCAAGGCCACAATGGAGCAGGGGTCCAGCGCGGAGAACAAAGGCACCAAGAGCTCCGGCATCCGGGCGGGCTCAGACTCCGGGAAAGCGGCGGCGCGGTCAGCGCGTCGTCGCGCACGTTGCACCTCGAAAATCGGCGAGGATAGGAATCAGGATGATAGTCCGAGGCCAAGGGCCGGCGGAGCCGGGCGCTCAAGCGTCTGCTCCGGTCGCCATCTTGGCTCCTCCCCTATGTTGACTTTTTCAGCAGGGCCCTAGAAGGTTGGATCAAGGGGAGCAAGGTCACCACCTACGGGCAGCTGGTCGACCTCATTATTTGGGAACACCTCTCCAACAACTGCTTCGTGGAGCTAAGGCAACACCTCCTCGACAGCAAGCTGACCGAGCCGCGGAAGCTCGCCGCCGAGGCCGATCGATGGGTCAACACCCGAGTCCCCTGGAGCTCGATGGGGGAGTACCAGCGAAACCCCACCGGATCCCCCGCCAGCACGGAGGGGGAGGAGGGTCGAACAGGAATCGGGACATCCCAGCCGGGCCACCCCGGAGTCCGCCTCGGGGGCCACCTCAGCAACACACCTCCCCGAACCTAGCCCGAAGAGGGACGACGCCAGCCAAAACCGGACCCCGGCCCACGATAACCTGCTACAGCTGCCAACAAACAGGACACTATGCCAGCGACCCTGCCTGCCCCCTGAACCGACGAAGTGGGACCAGCGGGCCCCCGCCCCGACAACTAGCGGCTGCCGCCCTGGGAGAAGGGGAGGAAGAGGAAGAACCCCTCGACGGGGGGTCCACTGAGTGGGAGCCGGCGGCCATGTCCCTGGTCTGCCTGGGCAGCCGAGAAATGGTGCCCCGAACACCCATTCCGAGCAACACCCAGAGGTACCAACAGTGGGTCACTATCAATGGACGACGGGCCGAAGCCCTCCGTGACACCGGAGCCAGTGTCACTGCTGTCCGCTGCCACCTGGTGGCCCCCGAACAGATCCTGCCGAATGTGCTATGCCCCGTCCGGACGGCCGACAACAGCGAGAGCATGTGCCAGATGGCCCAGATTCCCTTCGAATGGGGAGGGGTGACGGGCATGCTGAAGGTGACTGTCCGCGACGACGCTCCGGTGGACTGCCTCCTGGGGAACGACCTCGAGAGTTCCCCCTGGGCTCAAGTGGAGCGGCGAGAGCATCTCCGAATGCTAGGACTACCCGAATGGGCCTGCGCCGCCCCCCGGTCCATGGCCGCCCAGGCCCCCCGTTCGTCCATGGCCGCCGACACCGTCGAGCCCGAGGGGCCCGTGCCACCACCTGCCTCCAGTGAGGAAGAAGCGGACACCGATGCCAGATCCACGGTGCCCCCCCCGGACGAGATCGCCTCTCTCGGCACACTCCCGGAGCTTGCCCAATGGCGCCACGACGGGGGCCCCACCAGAGAACAGTTCTTGCAGGAACAGAAGACCTGCCCCTCCCTTGAAGGAGTCCGGCAGCAAGCGGCCTCGCAGGCCAACGGTGACCAGACCGGAACACACTGGGTCTATTGGGCCGAAGGACTACTGTACAGCGAGCAGAAGATTGCAGAACTGGGGGCCAGTCGAGTGCTGGTGATCCCCCTCCGATTCCGGGAGTTCCTCCTTAACCTGGCACATGATGTGCCCCTCGCCGGGCACCTGGGGCAGGACAAAACCTACAGCCGCCTGGTGACCCACTTCTACTGGCCCCGGATGCGGAGGGACGTGGACAACCACTGCCGTTCCTGCCAGACCTGCCAAGCTAGCGGCAAGACGGGGGGACGGGTCAAAGCCCCTCTCCAGCCCTTCCCAGCAGTCAACACCCCGTTCGAACGGGTCGGAATAGACATCGTAGGGCCCCTGGACCCCCGGACCGCCCTGGGTCACCGCTTCATCCTGGTCCTCGTAGACCACGCAACCAGGTACCCTGAGGCCATCCCGCTTCGAACTGTGACAGCCCCCGTAGTGGGCCGGGCCTTAATGGGGATCTTCTCGAGAGTGGGGTTCCCCCGAGAAGTGGTGAGCCACCGAGGTACGAACTTCATCTCTAAATACATGCGGTCCCTGTGGCAGCAGTGAGGGGTCACGTACAAGTTCACCACCCCATACCACCCTCAGGGGAACGGACTGGTCGAGCGGTTCAACAGAACCTTAAAAGGCATGATCAAGGGCCTGGAAGAACCCCTACGGCGGAGATGGGATGTCCTGCTGCCGTGCCTCCTGTTTGCCTATCGGGAGGTCCCGCAGAAGTCCCTGGGGTTCAGCCCTTTCGAATTGTTGTACGGGCATCCAGTCCGAGGACCCCTCAGCCTGGTCAAGGAGGGCTGGGAGACGAAGCCCCGAGATGCCCCTCCCGACGTCTACAGATACCTCCTGACCCTACGAAACCAGACACGAAGGTTCCGAGCCCTGGCCGAAGCCAACCTCGAGGCCAGCCAAGAGGACATGAAAAGATGGTACGATCAAAACGCCTCTACCATCGAGTTTGAGCCGGGCCAGCAAGTCTGGGTCATGTCACCGGTTGACCCCTGCGCCCTCCAGGACAAATGGACCGGGCCCTTCAAGGTGGTGGAAAAGAAGAGCCCTGTCACCTACCTGATCGACATGGAGTCTCCCCGGAACCCCCTCCGGGTTCTACACGCTAACCGGCTCAAACCCCACTTTGCCCGGACCGAACTAAGCCTACTGCTAGCGACCGACGACGGGGGCGAAGGCGACTCCGAGCCCCTACCCGACCTCCTGCGGACCAGCGACCACGACGGGACCATCGAAGGCGTCCAACTCGCCTCCTCCCTGACCCCGGAACAGCACCACGACTGTCAGCAACTGTTTCAGCCCTTTGCAGCCCTCTTCTCCCTCACTCCGGGGGTGACTCCATGGTGTGTCCACGACGTCGACACTGGGAACAGTCCCCCCGTGCGACACAGAGCCTACAGAGTACCCGACCGGGTGCGGGCCTGCATCCAGGCGGAGGTGGCGAAGATGCTGGCCCTCGGGGTCATCGAGCCCTCCGACAGCCCGTGGGCCAGTCCCGTCCTCCTGGTGCCAAAGGCCGCCGCACCAGGCCCCCCCCCGGAGCTAAGATTTTGTGTGGACTACCGGGCCCTGAACGCTGTTACCAAGACCGATGCCCATCCTCTTCCCCGGGCCGACGAGCTCATCGACCGCTTAGGGGCAGCCCGCTACCTGAGCACTTTTGACCTCACCGCCGGGTACTGGCAGATCCAGCTCACCCCCGGTGCCCAAGAGAGATCCGCTTTCTCCACCCCTGATGGGCACTACCACTTTCGGTTGATGCCCTTCGCCATGAAGAACGCCCCGGCCACCTTCCAGAGACTAGTGAACAAGGTCCTGGCCGGGCTAGAAGCCTTCAGCGCGGCTTATTTAGATGACATTGCCGTATACAGCAGCCACTGGGCTGAGCACCTGGGGCACCTCAAAGCAGTCCTGGCCGCCCTCCAAAGGGCTGGGCTCACGATCAAGGCCAGCAAATGCCAGATAGGCCAAGGATCGGTGACCTATCTGGGCCATCAAGTAGGGAGCGGTCAGGTGGCTCCCCTCCAACCGAAAGTTGATGCCATCCAGGCGTGGGAACCCCCCACCACCCAGACAGCTGTCCGGGCCTTCCTGGGCCTCACCGGGTACTACCGGCGATTCATCAGAGACTATGGGAGCATTGTCGGCCCCCTCACAGAGCTCACGTCAAAAAAGCAGCCCAAGAAGGTACACTGGACCCCCCGCTGCCAGACGGCCTTCGAGACTCTCGAAACGGCGATGTGCACTGCCCCCGTGCTACAGGCCCCTGACTACAGCAAGGAGTTCGTGGTGCAGACGGACGCCTCCGAATATGGAATTGGGGCCGTCCTGTCCCAGGTAGATTCGGAGGGACTCGACAGACCCGTGGCCTTCATCAGCCGACGGCTGCTGCCCCGGGAGCAGCGGTGGAGCACCATCGAGCGGGAGGCCTTCGCTGTAGTGTGGGCCCTCAAAAAGCTCCGGCCCTATCTCTTCGGCACCCACTTCCGGGTCCAGACCGACCACCGGCCCTTGCGGTGGTTAATGCAAATGAGGGGCGAGAACCCCAAGCTGCTGCGATGGTCCATCTCGCTGCAAGGGATGCACTTCTCTGTTGAACACCGGCCCGGCAATGACCACGCCAACGCCGACGGCCTGTCCCGCTTCTTCCGCCTCGACGAGGAGAACCCCCAAGGAAATGGGTGACTCTCCCTGCCTTCGGCTGGGGGGGACGCCTGTTGGACCCGGCCTCGTGGCGTGGTCTTAACCCTCTTGGATTGTGCTCGTCCCCCGCACCGGCCTACACGGGCCGCCCTTTCAGGCCGCCAGGGACCCCTCCTCCCTTCGAGGCCCCCTTTGGATTGTACTCGTTTTCCTACACCCGCCTCAGCGGCCCCCTTTTCCAGGCCGCACAGGGACCCCTCATCCCTTCGGGGCCCCCCCCCCATGCTTGCTCCACGCACCAGCCCACGCAGCCCGGCTCCCTCCGGCCTCGGCCCCAGCGAAGCCCCGACATCGAGGCACCAAGATCGGGCCAGGGGGCACCGCATGGCCACTTCACCACTCCCGGAGGAGGAGAGTTTCGATGGGACCCCCACCGTCCCTCAACACCTAGGTGCGATCGTCCTCCGGCCTCCCCGGGCCTGGCGCCTCTCCCGCTGGGCGTCTGGCCTCTCCCAGCCCGGCCTCTCCGCCTCCCCAGGCGCAAGGGTCCGGACATCAAAGGGCTCCAGACCTATATCTGGGGCAACCCCGCAATGGGACAGTAGTTGTATCCCGGAGTCAAGAGCCCTGCTGATGGAATCGCGGCTGACCCTACGGAGAAGAACTCTTGCTTGACACTATACCACGAGCCCTGCTGACTGCGTCGCGGCTCCACCTTATTGAGACAAGGAACCTCACGGAACATCGGGGCCCTGCTGACGCTGTCGCGGCCCAACCTCGCTGAAATCTCCCCCAGAGCCCTGCTGACGTCGTCGCGGCTCGAGCTGAACTGAAACACCTTAAGAGCCCTGCTGACCTAGTCGCGGCTCAAGCTCCACGAACTGATCGCCAGAGCCCTGCTGACGCCGTCGCGGCTCGACCACTCCGAGACCCGGAGTCCCTCCAGCTTGAGGATCAAGAACTGGGCCTAAGGTACCCTCGTACCCAGCTGCTACTAAAGACTGTCCCGCTACCCCGTCCCTACCACAGACTTTGAGACTCTTGCGGATCCCTCGATCCCCCCTTTGTATATATCGATAACCGTAACTTCCTAATACTGATAAAGAATTGCTCGTCTTGATAAACATCCTCAAGTCCTGTGTGGTGGTGTTACTGTGCTAGTACGGTATAGGAGAAGGACCTCTCCTAGGAGGCTTCTCAGCAGCGCTCGGCTACTTCGTACAGTGTGGGGGCCCCCCTGGGTGGTCTCTCCGACTCCCCCGAGGTCCGCCTTCCAACACTTATATGCAGACTGTAATATGTTCTGTATTAATGCTATTTTTCCTATTTTCAATTTTGTAACCTGATTGATATTTGACTAATGAATAAAGAGTCAGAGAAGCTTAACTTTTGACTTAAATAAAACCCTTTAAAATAACTCACCACTCTCATTATTGCCTCTAATATTGTTTGCATTTAATTTTTATATATATGTCAAGTCTCCTGTTTGGTGAAACACGGTCATCAAAAGATCCATAATTTTCCACCCTTTACAGCGGTAAACCATAGGTGATGTGGTCTTGAATAGGGAAATTACCAGGTAATTACCGCTGGATCAGCTGTTCATGGACATAAAAGGTCACCGAGTTGTAAAGTTTTGAAGGAGTATAGTACGTTCTTCACTGTAGCGCCTTTTCTTACTGAACCCTGCGAAGCACATCATTATATTCTTGTCCAGGTTTCCTCTTCTGTTAGGGCGGGGAGGCGCTGGGATGTTTCTCGCCTGCTCCAGGCACTTCCTGCTCCCTGGCCAAACGCTTGGTCTGCTGCTACCTTTAAGTGTTTGCAAAGACATTTTATCTTTTACTCTCCCGGCCGTTGGCTCCTTTGAGTAAGCCCGGGATTAAAGGACTTACTTCTGAAAGGGAGCCTGGGGAACTGAGTAAGGAGGGGGGTGGAAGGGTATGGGATGGGCTCACACCAACCTTACTCTCTCAGATGGTTACTCGAACCCAGTGTACAGAGTGCCTACCCTCTGAGGGGTTGGGTGCAAATCTGCGTACAGCTTAGTGTACCGTTGTGGAATGTGTACATCCCGTGTACAACCAGTTTACCATAGATGGTGTGTGTAGGAGACAAGCTTGGACGGCCTGCGTCAGAAGAGCTGGCTGTATGTGCCTCCCTGGGTTGTGTTTTGTGGTCCAGGTTAGCTGGCTTTGTTCATTACATGCACTATTTATCCCTTATCTGCCCCAAGACTAGAGCACAGCCCCCACAGCACATGTAACTTCCCAGTACAGGGGAATTCCTGCCTTTAATCCGCTACTTGTGATGTGTTCTAGATACAGAATAATGTTTTAAGTATGCGCTGTGGCTTCTGTCATTTTGGAAGAGGTGCTGAGGCTGTATGCAGCGGCGTAGCTTGGGTTTTGAACGCCCGGGGCAAGGCAAGTATCCTGTCACTTTTCATTTAAAATTTTGCGCTCCCAAGAATGCCCAAAGAATTTTGCACCCGGTGCAACCGCACCTGTGGCTCCGCCTACGCTATGCCACTGGCCGTCTGAGCTGTGGTCAGATCCCCCAGGATATAGCGGCATGGATTTGCAAATTTAGCGGCACTAATATGGAAATTTAGCGGCACAAATATGGAAATTTAGCAGCATTTTTGCGGCACTTTATTTTACTCACAATCATTCATTCTCAGCCTTAAATCAATGGAAACTGTTTTAGCAGAGTATTCTGCTTTGAAATAGGCAACCTGGGATATGGAACAGAGGAAGCAGCCCATAGGTGAAGGCTGTTGTCCCTTGGAAATGCATTCCTCCATTTGCTTTAGTATAGGTTCTGAGAAGCCCATAAGAGATGGGCTGGTAGCATCCTATGGGAAATGGTATTCCAGAACCTACCTTGGTGATGTAAAACATTTTTGTGGAGCAAGACACTGGTGCTGGCTGCGATCAACGCTAATCTTGGGGGAAAGAGAGAAATAACGGAAGTAGAGCTCTGTTATTTGAGCATGGGGCCTAGAGCCAGATGATATGGAGAGGGTACAGACAGGGCAGAACCTTGGCACGCTTACTATGCCACTCATGGACCAAGTCTGACGTTATTGAAATGCCCCAGGAAGACTACACCACTGCACATGATGCTGAGGAGATTCTCAACTGGTCTCTCCCCTATATACTGACCTTTACCAATCTAAGTCTGACCTCAGGCAGGCACACATCACCTTCCGTTTTTACACTATTGGTGAGGGGGCTCACTGTCATTATCTTGACATGCCCATATCGATTGAGGAGATTGTACAGGTGAATCGGAGCCTTCCCTCTGGCAAGGCCCGAGGGCAAATGGCTTGATTGTGAAATTCTGGCCCCACAACTCCTAGCTGTCTGTGAGGAATCCAGGGAAACAGTCTGTCTGTCTCCCCCTTGCACTACAAGAAGCGCCAATGGTGAAATTGAAATTATGCAACCAGTCACAGTATATGACCTGTGGAATCCACTTAGGAGCAGCTGAGGAGAAACTAATAATAAGGCACTATACAACCGTGTAATACTTCAAGGCAAATCGCGAAATCCCGGAGGGTCTGGCTAGGGCTCCGACCGTTTATGTTTTCACAGGTGAAGGGGGCGGAGGGGCACAACGTTATAACATTTTCAATGAACGCACGTTCAAACTATTGTCATTGGAACTCGCGTAAATGTGAGACCTATTGCATTGCAAATGCTTGTTTTTTTACTATTCTGCTAGGGTTACAGACATTTACACAGGACATGTATGGATGGATTTTGCTGCTGCTCTGTCCTCTCTCCACCACTTCCTTGCCGCCTGACAGTTTCCAGAGTGTGACTTCTTTTCACCTGATCTGCCCCATTGGGTTCACTGCCTGCGCGCTAAGTGTCCTGTTCTGGTCCCTTGTCTCCATGGTACCCATCACCTTGCTTCCCATAAATTACCTGCCTGTATCCCATTCTGCCCCCAAGATGGTCCCTGCCTGTTTACCTTTCCTCTACTCCCTGCTTTTATCCAGTTGCCACCTCATCAACTCATATCCTGGTCTTACCTCGTCACTTCACTTGATACCTGGAAAATGTCCTCCTCTCTCTTAATTTCTACCCGCGCCAGGTTCTGCCCTAAGGTGCCATCCCACTCCTTCCTGCCTCATCTCATCTTCTTGTACTTCCTTTTTAGGTCGAGGACTACCGGTCTGCCGAAGGCAGAACCGGAAGTCGGAAGATTTAATGTTTTCTAGAGGGGCTATTTAGCCCGCCTCTCTTTTAGCTTCTCCTCCATTGGCTGGCTTCCTAAACGGAGGCCAGCTATTGGAGGAGAGAGCCGTCCCTCCAAATAGGCTCCGTCTTTTTCAGATTCGGGGGCGTGTTTTTTGGTGTTCTTTCCACTTTTTAGCAACGCCCTTTTTAGGCGTGTTTTTCTCTCCTCCTGCCAATGGCAAGAGGAGAGAAAAAGAAACACGCCCCCGAATCTGAAACCGCCACTGCGTTTCTCCGAGGCATTTTTGCTTCGCCTCGGAGAAAGGCAGTGGTGTGCTTGCCTTTTGCTCTGCCTTATTCCTGTGGTCCCAGCGTGTCCAGCGTTCCCAGCGTGTATAGATCATCTCGGGGGCGCCCGAGGGCTTCAGAGCGCGTCTCCCTATGCGTGCATGCCATGGTCTTTGTAGGTGTAATGCTGCAGCCCCCGCATTCATTTTGGGCAGCCCCGCAGGCACCCCCAGGGAACCTTGCAGCCAGCTCAGACTGGATATGTGTGCTGCATTGAATCAATCCATACCCTACTCCCACCGCAGCCTCGCGGAAGAACCATGGCGATCGCGTCCTGTTTTCCTGTAATTAAAGAAAACGCGCCTTTTAATAACCTTGGATGCCAGGCGGTCGTATTTCACGCGCCTCGGCTCCCCTCGCTGCCTCCCTCGGGCAGGAGCTTGTACACCAATGTGAGTTTTGGGTCGGAGACGGCACCGCCTGCTCGAGAGATATGGTTTTTGCACATAAATCTCTGATCTTTGCCTGAATGGCTTCAGCCCCGCATTTCAGATGAAGGTTACGTGCGATATTTACGGCTGGCTCGCCCTCTCATTCTATCATTGCACATCCCCCTGCCCCCACCGTGTGCAGGAGGGCGGTGGGGGAGGGGGTGCTGCTTCAGTTTGTCCTAACGCTGCCAGCCGAGCCGGGTTCCTCCTCATATGGCGAGGCACGAGTGACATAAACCCCTGCCTGTCCAAACACTGTCTTTGATTTGCCAGGAGAGCAGTTGGTCACAAATGTATTTTTTTCCAGGCTTAACCCTGGCGAGAAGAGGCGGCGAGGGAAGGTATTCGCCTTCTCCCGGACCGGCGCACCCTGCGGTCTCCACCCACGTTCCGGGCTCCGGACCAGGGACCCTTTATACGATAACCCGACGACCCCCACATCAGCTACCCCCTCACTGTGTGAGCGGGGCGGCGTTGGGTCTATGGGTGCGTTTCTCTCATTCTGCATCTAAATGTTTCCCTGTGTGTGCCTACATGAGGATCTTTGTGCTTTTCTCTTTCTGTACCTGATTATTGTGCGTGTGCGTTTGTTTTTGTGTGACTTCGTTTGTTTTTGTGTGACTTCGTTTCTCTCTCTCTGAATGTGTTTGTGTGACTGCGTGCATTGTTCTCTCTCCGAGTCTGAATGTTTGCGTGTTTGTTCGTTTACATGCGTGCTTGCGTTTTTCTCTCTCTATCTGAATGTTTGTTAGTTTACGTGTGAATGTGTTTGTTTTTCTCTCTCTCTGTTTGAATGTTTGTTAGTTTACACATGTGACAGTGTGCCCTCCCCTCCCTCTGTATTTTAATGTTTCTGTGTGTGTCTGTTTACATGTGTATTTCTCCCGCTCGGTATCTGAATGTTTCTTTGTGTATTCAAGTTTGTATGTCTGTCTATGTGTGTCTTACTGAAACCCTGTAGGTAAACAAAATTAACAGTAGGCGCCAGTAAAGCGTGCGCGCACAGGTTCACTTGAACGCGCGAAGCGCCAAAAGATCCGATACTGATTTCTGAGGCCACACAAGGCTCTGGGGGGGGGGGGCTTATTTACAAGCCCTTTCCGACTTTTTCGAGATGTTTTAATCCGTTTTCGCCGCATCTGAAAACATACAAACGGGAATGTAAAACTAATTTTAAATGTCATTCTTTCTTTATCCGAGGTAGATGAGGCGAGCGGGGTTACACAGAGGAGCAGCGATATGAGAAACAGGCCCGGTGGACAGAATGACGGGCCTCATGGCGCATCTTGCAGAGGTCACAACTCATCCAGCTCAATGCATTGTGGGACTTGTTGTCCTATCGGGAGTACTGGCCAGTAACACCTGGCAATAGGCCTCTCAAAAGAATTCTATGACCTGCAGTCCTACACTTACGCTCTGAGGCTGAAACGTGTAGTTCCCAGAGCACAAGTATCAAGGGCCGGTTTTGCTGGACTTACAGCCACTCAAAATATCTGTATTTTCCGAAGTTCTTCCTTCAATTTCACTCCCTGCACCAGGACATGGCCCACTCAATCGTACAACCCGTTGGCCCCGAGGCCGTTGGGTGCCTGCTTACTCGCAGGGAGGGATGCCTGCACACACGGTCAGAGGCAGGTACCACTGCCCGCCCAGCGCCTTTTCCTCATTTCAACAGCTTCGAGCACCAGGTATGGGGCAGGAGGTGATATGTTTTCTAAAACCGGCTCCCACACTTTACTATACCGTGTGATCGTGAGCGATTAGTAGGGGGGAATGCGGGAGGCCTCGTTGATGCTGTTGGGATTAGAGCAGGCGCGCAACACCCATTGGACTCACAGGGCTTCAACCCCCCAACCCCCCCCCCCCCCCACCCCCCGTCGTGTGTGGCAGCCCGGCTGAGACAGCCTCGCGGGCAGACACAAAGCCATGCCCGAGCACTTCACAGGTCTTTGAAAGAGCATTTGCATGTTAATGAGGCTTCGCTGTTGTTTCACCCCTTCTAAGAGCCCCTGCAGCTCCACTCTGCCTAGATTCAGCCCCCCCACCCCCGAAATCGGCGCCACTCTGCCTACTGTTTAAAGATTCAGCCCCCCCCCCCGAAATTTTTGCTTAGCCCCCCTCCCCCCCCCCCCCCCGAAATTTGGCTCTAGTTGCGCCTCTGGATTAGAGAGACCCGTATGACAGGCTCGACGCTAGCATACAGCTGCAGCAAAGTCATGGTTACCGGAGGCTGTCACTGTTTGATTTTAGACAGAGCACTTTGTACCACCAAGATCAGGTAGCCGGTTGACTCAGGGTTCCACTGTTTAGCCCCAAGGGCACACGTCTCAATCCTAGTGGGGACACGCAGACGTTTATCCCCAGGAGGTCACTAAAATGAGTAAAAATAAACATCTGTTATTTGGTGCCCAGATGTAGATAGAGGGGAGTAGTGATGTATAGAGTTATGTAGTGAGAGAGAGTGAGGTAGATAGAGAGTGAGGTAGTGAAAGAGTGAGTTAGTGAGTGAGAGGTATTTTCTGACGGCAGAACTCTCACTCACTACCTCAATCAATCTCTATCTTGAGGAAATATGAATTTTTATGGTCAGTTGTGTCCCCTATCTAGACCCCAACGGCTCCATGTACATGCTACAAGTACATGTATGTTCCCTCCACTTCAAGCTATGAAGACGCAAATACAATTGTGTCCAACGTTAATATGTACTCTTTCATATCTGCCATGAATGGGCCAGATATTCCGTTCCTAAGTATGCCTTGCCACCGTCTTTATATGGTATACTTTTCACGTTTTCCAGCTCCGGCAAGGTAGGCCCTGAATTCTGCCATCGAGCTTTTCCTGCTTCTACCTCTGAATGCTCCAGCCTGGACCTGCATATGTATCCATGAACTTTGTCTTACTTCCTGCGCGGCTAACAGTGCCTAAGCCCGGCCTGTTGCCTGCCAAAACTGTATTCAGCCTTCAAGTTATCTGTTCCGCTCCTCAAGAAATGCATTCCTGTCTAAGTAGCTTAGGTAAACATCCCTCTAGCTGCAGAGCAAAGGGCCCGGCCTTACTGTCTCTGTGCAAGTAATTCATGATTCTCGTTACCATGGTAGGCCCATGCCCCCTCGCATCTCATGTAGACACTTAGACGCTTGTACACGCACTAGCAGTCAGTATAGAATAGGATCTGTCCGAGAAGACCTTTCCTTCTAGATAATATAGTTCTTTAAACACAAGATATTAGATATGATTTAGGACTAGGTTGTCCTGACACCCCAGACTTCTGTCTCCTCATGTAGGGCTAAATGTCAAGTTCCCTTCACCCTTTAGTTACACGTCAATCACACGTCATGCGGCTGCGCGCGCATCTCTGCCATGTATTTTCGCTGACTTTGCAGGATTCTCTTATGGATCCACCCATTTGTGTCATCATCATAATGACGTTTTTAGTATACGCCTCTATGCACGCTTATTGTAACGCCTTTTCTATTACGTATGTGTATTCTTATCAGTTGTTACGCCTCCTGTATCTGTCTTTACTGTAATGCACTTCAATATAAATATGACAACTTGTCAATAATGTATTGCTGATCCCTTCCTGAACCTTCGTGGTGACGGAACTCGATTGCCTGGTTCGAACCATCATTCCTTTGTAAGGAATAAATACCCTATTATACCCTCGAATACCACGGATTCTGCCTCTTATTTTTACTGAGTTATTCGTATTGTATTTTACCGCATAAATTAAGTCTAGGTAATTAAAATTTACCACATAATTGGCGCCCGAATAGGGACACCTCTCACACCCCACGCGCCGGAGGTGCGTTGCAGACCCGGTCTCCTGCCACAGCCGGACGGACAATTACGCGTACCCGCAGGATTTCCTGTATCTCCCTCAGGCCAACGGGGGCGACTGAGGCTGCGATCAACACCCAGACGAGGCGGTGAGGAGTGCGGAGAATCCCGACCAGAGCCTAGCTGAGAGAGCAAGATCCGAGGTATACAGAGGCCCACCAGATTCCGAAGTATCTAAGTCATGAGTCGAGTCCAGTCCAGTTTGGTCTAGTCCAGTCCAGACTTCCGAGGCCTTCCGTTCCGTGCTTCCCGGTGAGTACCGTTGCTGGGGACGCATCTAGACGTGCGCATTAGTTTGTGCCGGTCAAGACGGGTCTGGGTACACAGACCTGGTCTGCACTGTTTTAGCAGTGTATCTGTACTGTTTAGCAGTACATATAGTATATTTAGTATTATGCAGTTAACTAGTTTTATTCTAATTATTATTGTTCGTTCTGAAATGTTTTGATATGTTTTAAATGTCGTGGTATGAGTGATTGTTCGATCTTCATTATTATGTTTATTATATAAGTTGTGTTCAGGTCCGAGTAAAAATAAGAATTAAGTAATAAGGTTCAAGATGCCGTTATTTTCAAAATTAAGACAGATAAAAACTAGAAAAGGGATACTCGAGGAAGCTGTTCCTATCCCACCCAGGGACACCCCAGGGTACTTTATGTACCATAAACATGGTCTAGATGCCGTATTATATCTTGATCTATGGGTGGACTACACCAAGGATTTGGCAGAGAGTCAGAGATGGCCCGCTGCTGGAACATGGGATGCAGATTGCATCATGAGAATAGAAGAAGCGTTATGGAAAAAGAAAGCCAGACAGTCACAGAAAGATGCCATTGAACTATGGCGTAAAGAATCGCATAGGCGCACAGAGAAAGCGCTCAGAAAGGAAGAGAAAAGTAGGGAAGATTCAGAAAAGGCCCGAGAAAACATATTAATTGACGAAGGTACCCGAATAAAAACAGAACAAGTAGACAGACAACGAAACACTCTTATGAATGGTATGTATCCTCTTCTGGCCGAGGGTTTGCCTAAGGCCACTTTGGAGGTACCAGAAGACCTGCCACCTCCGTTACTCCCGATTAAAGTACATCCCAAGACCGCAAAAGACATTTTCCTTTCTTCCTATTTAGACGATGCAGCCCCCGAATATGCTAGTGGTGTGCAGCCACGCACACCACCCGTTAACGACACTCAACCCCAAAACCAGCTGCACTCACCTCCGCAGCAACAAACTCCTACTCAAGTTCTAACAATCCCATCTGTTTCTACAGTCCTTCCTGCACCGACACTCTCTACCCTGCACCCAACAAACCCTTTTGGACTTGGCACCTCAGGGGGTGCGACAGGAGGTTTTTCCACGCCACCGCCAACAACTAGATTAACTTATAGAGATTTAGCATATCGACGTACACCCCAAAGAATATCAGACAATATATTAAACGAGCCTCTTTCCGATTGTAGATATGATCCAGTACCAGGAAAACACGACAGAATGTTGCTGTCTTCAGTACGTTTGCGACGAGCTGCAAACTATTTAATGACGTTACCAGGAATGGTTGAACATCTAGACAAAATATACCGCTTTATCCAATCAGGGCAAGGTCCTGAAAGTATTGCCGAAGCCATGGAATACCAGAAAGTAGACATACAAAAATTACTGTTACGTTTTTTTATAAACTGTTTGATCAGAAATAGAGATAGGCCAGAGGTAGATTCGGAGGAAATGCAAGCACTTACCAGATGGGGTCAGAATATAACAGACGGGAGACATGATAAACAGAAGTGTATAGAAGCAATGTGCCGAAGGATCAGAAAAGAAGTAGAACGAATACATGAAAACAGAGTAGAAGCAGATAAAACTGAATCAGAGGAAGAGGAGGAGGAACAGTCAGAAATGAACACAGGACAATTTGAATTACCAGCTAGACAAAGGATAGCTTATGTAGGAAAAGGAAGATCCTTTAATAAAACAATACGTCCGATACGTCCAGAATGTAACAGAATTTTTCAAACAGTTATTACAAATCCAAGGACCCCATAACACTTATTCCAGGCTACCGATAAATTACTTCGAGAACGAAGGGGGTACCATGTGCTCGATTCTATGGATGAACAAGAATTAGCCAGGTCAGCAGTACAATGGGCTGACAGCCCTGAAAAATATAGTGATGATGCGCTAGCAAACACGTTTCTGAATCTCGCCCCAGACGAACAACGTTTGGCTAGTATATACATGATACAACATCTCCTTATAATATATAAAGGCCGACACTCCGATCCTGGTCCCCTACCTGATATATTGATAGAACTACTCACGAATAAATGGAGAGGTCTAGGTACCGATCTAATTAAAGTAATTCTAGAATACCGACATAGATATAGTGCCTTTTTGGGCACAGAACATGAACCAGCTCCTTCCATGGAGAGAAACCAATATTACATAGACAGACAGAATCCCTTACGCGAAGTACACCCAGTCAGGAATGATGACAATACGTTTAGACGCGTGTTTGTGTACACGCCCATAACCAAAATAGAACTATTGGAAATGAAAAAATTAGTGCCCAGCCATGACAAAGATCCAGCAGGTTTCCACCGTGAACTAAAGGACATGTTACTCATGGGTGATTATACCTATCCTGACATTATGAAAATATTGAAAGTATTATTGCCTGCCGGTATTTATGAGAAACTCAAGGAAAAAGAATGGGAGGTGGGAGACCAAAAGATTGATTGGACCGCATTAGAAAATGAAGAAAATAACCGAACTGCAGGCGTAGGGCTTGGGGACAAAACAAAAGCATTGCCAGGTCTATTAGTACAAGTATTGCCACGTTTATTAACTACGAAAAAGGAAGATTGGGGAGCAATCTCAGCCTGTAAACAGAAACCCGAAGAAGACACCAGTGATTTTTATTCCCGATTTGAAAAATGTTTTGGTATTAATAGCGGCCTGAAAGCAAATAGTGAGTCATATCCACATCTTTTTGTAACAAAACTAGTCGAGAATTCTCTGCCGCAGGTTAAAAACAGAGTATTGAAAGTCGAGAGCACTTGGCAAGCTAACACTCCTCCACAAATGTTACAAATGTTACAGTATCACCAGAATAGAATTAGAGAAGAACAAGAACACGAAACAAGGCGTATGAAAGACACGAAAATGAAAATGCTTGTCGCTCAGTCAGTTCCAGCTGACGGTCATAAAAAGGGTGCGACACAGTCCAGTAACTCAGCGGTTCCCGTTAAAGGGACATGCAACTATTGTAAACAGCCAGGTCATTATATAAACGATTGTGCAGTTCTGAAACATAATATCGCTACGGGTAAAACCAAGGAGAGACCACGTCTGCCTAGACAGGATCAGATCCAACAACAAGCACCTCAGAATGTACAGCCTATGCAAGCTGCACAACAGACCGTATCACAACAACAGCCACAGCCTATTGCTGCAACACAGAATACGACACAACAGATGTACCAGTATGCACAAAATGACTATCCAGAGTATCAGCGATACACATGAAATAGCCTAGAGAGGGAAGTTGGCTTACCCCTTATTGAGGTTCCTGTAGATCAAGAGGGTCCCTATGTGCAGAGTCCAGTATTAGGGAAAGACAGAAAATTTCTACTCGATACAGGGGCAAGCAGAACAACTATAAGTCACGATGAAGTCCCAGGGGCACCCCTCTCAGGCTCACAAAATATTTCCCTTGGTTTTTCAGGAAAGCCCACTATTAACGAAGTATCACAACCACTTGCATTTACAGTTGGTCCATTAACACGGACTACAGATCTATTGCTTACGAAATCATGTCCAGAAAACTTGTTAGGTATAAAAACATTGAAAGCTCTAGGAGCTATAATATGTTGTTCTCCGGACGGAGTACGACTATTTTTGCGTGACTTTAAAGGTCACTACGTGTCTAGAGACATGGATCACCGGTTACAGAATCTACCTGCACACTTATGGGCACAAGGCCCCACTGATGTAGGTTGTATGCACATTACACCATATCGAGTCACACTCAAAACAGGAGTGGTATTACCACGAATGCGACAATACAAATTACCTCCAGATGCTGTAGTGGCTTTACTGCAAATCATTGACGAGCTCATCTCACAAGGAGTGGTTGTAGAAACCGACTCCAATATATGTAATTCTCCGATTATTCCGATTCTTAAACGAACGGACCCAAAAGCACCCCCAGTATATCGATTAGTTATTGATCTACACGAATTAAATAAATGCATTATACCACAATATCCCGTGGTCCCGGATATTTCTTCATTACTGACAGCTATTGATTCAGAGGCAACGTTCTTTACTGTAATTGACCTCAAGAACGCCTTCTTCAGCGTCCCAATAGATCCGGAAAGCCAATATTTGTTCGGATTCAGTTTAAATGGACGAAGTTTTAAATTCGCACGCGCACCTCAAGGATTTACAGAAAGTCCTAGCATCTACAGCCAAGCACTGAAAAGACAACTTGACAGTATACACATGCCTGTTAACACTGCACTGCTTCAGTATGTCGATGATCTGCTGATCACCGCCCGAAGCGAACCCGAATGTGAAAAAGCATCACTGACGGTTTTACATTTCTTAGCCGATAAGGGGCACAAGGTGTCCCCTTCAAAGCTGCAATTTTGTGCCCAGCAAGTTGTGTACCTAGGGCACTTGCTGTCCAAATGGGGGAGACAGCTCACACCTGATCGCATCCAGTTAATTGTAAACATGCCACCACCCAAGACACAAAAGGAGGTACGGGCCTTCATAGGCCTCACTTCGTACTGCAGGCAGTGGATCCCCCAATATGCATTTTTAGCTAAACCACTCATTCAGTTGACAACCCAGGAGGCAGCGACATCGACTGTCCTTCCTTGGACTCCAGAACATACACAAGCTTTTGAAGACTTAAAGAAAGCTTTATGCCAAGCACCTGTTTTAGCGACACCATGTTATAGTAAGCCTTTTACACTCTTTGTTACAGAACGTGAAGGTACTGCCTTGTCAGTACTCACTCAGGAACAAGCAGGATCACACAAGCCATGTGCTTACTTTTCTAGCACCTTAGATCCCGTAGCTCAAGCTCTTCCTGCGTGCCTGAAATCAGTCGCGGCGACAGCTCTAGCGATTAGGCAAAGCGATTCCATAGTATTAGGACATCAATTGACAGTACAAGTACCACACGCAGTAGAGGTTCTCTTGAACCGGACACAGACACAACACTTGACTATAGCACGACTGACAGGTTACGAACTCACATTGTTCCAGCCACACATAGAAATCAGACGTTGTAGTACATTAAATCCTGCCACACTTTTGCCATTAAGTGGAACAGACCCACTGGCACATGATTGTATTGAAGTCATTACTATTACGACGAAACCCAGACAAGATTTGACAGATGTCCCATTACCAGATCCAGACCTGACACTTTATGTAGATGGTTCATGTATGAGAACAAGTACAGGAAAGTTAGTGGCCGCCTATGCAGTCACGACAGACACCGAAGTCATTGAAACAAATTGTATCGACACATTATCAGCTCAAGCAGCAGAACTTATTGCTCTGACACAAGCCTGTATTCAAGCCAAGAATAGAAAAGTTAACATATACACAGATTCACGTTATGCTTTCGGAGTCGTACACGACTTCGGAGTCCTTTGGCGAGAGAGAGGTTATTTGACTTCTCACGGTGCCAACATTCAACACGGTTCCCTCATTCAAGCTCTATTAGATGCAATACATCTACCTATTTCAATATCCATCATGAAGTGTAAAGCTCATACAAAAGTCACCGATATTATTTCCCAGGGTAACGACCTAGCAGACCGAACAGCTAAGCAAACAGCACAGAATCAGACTCATGCAACTGACTTGACAAAGACAATAGTTCCGACGCCGACACACTGCATGACAGTTAAGGATCCCGCTCTTGATGTAATTGACATACAGACACATGCTACACCAGAGGAAATAAAGAAATGGACTGAATTAGGAGGGATCCAAACCGATCAGGGATGGATGACGAAGGGAAAATCTATATGGTTTCTCCCCGACTCAATGGTTCAAGTTATCATTAACACAATACATAGTCCAGCACATCTAGGAGAAAAAGCTATGTTAGACAGTATTCAACACATTTGGTTCAACAAGAACTTACGAGCCGCAGCCAAACAGAAAGTCCGAACTTGTATGATTTGTTGTCAGTTCAACCCAGGTAAAGGTGTACCTGTAGAGCAGGGTGGATTTCAACCTCCCGATCATCCTTTTGAAGTCCTCCAGATGGATTATATCCAGATGGAACGATGTCGAGGATTCAAATATGTCCTCGTAGTTGTATGCGCTCTTTCCCGTTGGATAGAGGCGTATCCCGTTTCAGATTACACTGCTCCGACTACTGCCAAACAATTAGTTCGTGAATTCTTCCCACGGTATGGTTTGCCCCGTATCGTGTACTCAGATAATGGCCAGCCGTTCTCATCCGAGCTAATGAAACACATTTCACTCTTGTTAGGCTATCAATGGAAATTCCATTGTGTCCGACATCCCGAGGCAGCAGGTCTCGTGGAACGCCATAATCAGACCCTGAAAATACGACTCTCCAAAATCTGTAGAGAGAAAGGTGTCGACTGGATAGTAGCCTTACCGGTTGCACTATTTTTCATGAGAATGGTAGCACATTCTCGCACAGGGCTATCCCCGTACGAGGTGGTCTTCGGTAGGCCACCAAATATGTGGGGGACGCCCATACCTCGTAAAATAACTGATGTTGATTGTAATATGCTGACAGATTACCTTGCTTCCTTGATGTCTGCACTACAATCTTGCCGTTCACAGGTAGCTGCAGCCTTTCCCGACAACACCGAGGTAAAGCCCCATGAAGTGGTTCCTGGAGACCTAGTGCTTGTAAGAAACTTCGACAGGAGGAGCCCGCTGGAGCCTCGTTGGCAGTCACCCAAGCTCGTTCTTCTCACCACAAGGACAGCCGTGAAGATTGAGGGTCGCAAGGGGTGGTTACACTCGAGTCATATCAAGAAATTTCATGGACTACCATCGGATTTAAACGTTCAGCCCTGCATTCCCTCACCGACTGACTCAAAACTCCCCCTGGTTGAAAAGTCAGAAAAAGAGAACTATAAACTGAAACTAAGGTCTAGCAAGTCAGACAATTCGATTGTTTAAGTCCTCTCCAAGGTGAATCGGTTGAATTAAGTCTTTGACATGTATCCTCTAGACCGAATGAGAGAGAAAAATAGACAGAAGCAGCTCAAGAAACATGCATACTGCAAATCACTTCATAGTCACTGTATAGTGACATTGTTGATTATGTTTTTCCTAAATCTTTTTATTATTATTGCAAGTATAGTGTTACATATGTACTATCCTATTTTCAAGCGTGCTTACAATGTTACTGCCGAACATTCTTTTAGTGAACTACCTCCACATGAGTTGTCCTATAGATTTGCGCTGCGCAACAACACATTCATTAGTATGTTACATCATTCCCATCAGACCAGCAATGCTACAAATTGTTGGATATGTGGCCGACTCCCTCCCTATCAGAAATACAAAGGAGTTCTGCCTCTCTTTCCATATCCGTTCACACACAATGGTTCCTGTGGAGCATGGCTTAGTTTGATTAACTCTCTAGATTCAAACACTGTAGTATACCAGAGCAACTGGGTATGGGGAAACCTAAACTTAGTTTTGCTTAAAGCCTGTTATCCTAACCAGGAGGGACTTCCCAAAAGAACAGGAACTGATCTAGAAAATGAAGTATATGGATTAGGTAATTTTACACTTAACCTCATGATTCTAAATGTTGATTCTGAAGCTACACTAGTCTTGCCTGCTATGTCAGTATTACCAGTCAAAGGTGAATTCTGTGTAAGAAAGAATGGTTCAGTACACCTGGGTCATAGTAAATGTACTACTGTGATCGAATTCAGTGATAAAGGCAAGTCTACATTTAGAGCTTCCCGTCATTCCTACTTCATATGTGGTCATACCGCATATATACGTCTACCTCCAGACTGGGATGGTACCTGTTACATTGCATTCCTTTTGCCACCTGTTTTCCTCGCCCCTCCTGATTATCATAGAAATACCAATCTAGTACACCATAGGCCCCAGAGAGATATCCCGATTGTTGACTACACCGAAACAGCATGGGAACAATATACAGACTTCAATAAAGGTCTCTTTCCTTACATAGGTGTTGTCTCAAACAGTAAACTGATACGTAGATTAACTAGAACCCTTGAAGCAGTAGTGAATGAAACTACCTCTGCCCTAGGCAACTTAACAGAGGAGCAGTCTGCGATGCGGATTGTTGTTCTTCAAAATCGTCTTGTCCTTGACGTCATCCTAGCAGATAGGGGCGGAGCTTGTAGGGTCATCGGATCAAGTTGCTGTGTTTTCATCCCAGAAAACGCGCCATCCGTATATAAAGCCATAACTCGTCTTCATAAGATTGCAAACCAGATACATCAGAATGCAGGCACCTGGACATGGTCCGGTTGGTTCTGGAGTGTATTGTCAGCCTGGGGATGGAAAGTCCTATCCTTCCTAGGTATTGGCCTTCTCATAGTATTCAGTTGTTGCCTGTGTCTACAATGTGGACCAGCGATTTGCGGCCTGTGTGCCACATCTTGTATTCCACGTTCAAGTTTTCGTTCAAGATCCCGGAAGAAGAAAGAAGAGCAAATGATATTACATGAACAGATTGATGGATTCCTGAGGATCGATATTTCATAAGGGTCCGTAGGGGACAAGGAGGGAATGAGGAAATATGAATTTTTATGGTCAGTTGTGTCCCCTATCTAGACCCCAACGGCTCCATGTACATGCTACAAGTACATGTATGTTCCCTCCACTTCAAGCTATGAAGACGCAAATACAATTGTGTCCAACGTTAATATGTACTCTTTCATATCTGCCATGAATGGGCCAGATATTCCGTTCCTAAGTATGCCTTGCCACCGTCTTTATATGGTATACTTTTCACGTTTTCCAGCTCCGGCAAGGTAGGCCCTGAATTCTGCCATCGAGCTTTTCCTGCTTCTGCCTCTGAATGCTCCAGCCTGGACCTGCATATGTATCCATGAACTTTGTCTTACTTCCTGCGCGGCTAACGGTGCCTAAGCCCGGCCTGTTGCCTGCCAAAACTGTATTCAGCCTTCAAGTTATCTGTTCCGCTCCTCAAGAAATGCATTCCTGTCTAAGTAGCTTAGGTAAACATCCCTCTAGCTGCAGAGCAAAGGGCCCGGCCTTACTGTCTCTGTGCAAGTAATTCATGATTCTCGTTACCATGGTAGGCCCATGCCCCCTCGCATCTCATGTAGACACTTAGACGCTTGTACACGCACTAGCAGTCAGTATAGAATAGGATCTGTCCGAGAAGACCTTTCCTTCTAGATAATATAGTTCTTTAAACACAAGATATTAGATATGATTTAGGACTAGGTTGTCCTGACACCCCAGACTTCTGTCTCCTCATGTAGGGCTAAATGTCAAGTTCCCTTCACCCTTTAGTTACACGTCAATCACACGTCATGCGGCTGCGCGCGCATCTCTGCCATGTATTTTCGCTGACTTTGCAGGATTCTCTTATGGATCCACCCATTTGTGTCATCATCATAATGACGTTTTTAGTATACGCCTCTATGCACGCTTATTGTAACGCCTTTTCTATTACGTATGTGTATTCTTATCAGTTGTTACGCCTCCTGTATCTGTCTTTACTGTAATGCACTTCAATATAAATATGACAACTTGTCAATAATGTATTGCTGATCCCTTCCTGAACCTTCGTGGTGACGGAACTCGATTGCCTGGTTCGAACCATCATTCCTTTGTAAGGAATAAATACCCTATTATACCCTCGAATACCACGGATTCTGCCTCTTATTTTTACTGAGTTATTCGTATTGTATTTTACCGCATAAATTAAGTCTAGGTAATTAAAATTTACCACCTAATTGGCGCCCGAACAGGGACACCTCTCACACCCCACGCGCCGGAGGTGCGTTGCAGACCCGGTCTCCTGCCACAGCCGGACGGACAATTACGCGTACCCGCAGGATTTCCTGTATCTCCCTCAGGCCAACGGGGGCGACTGAGGCTGCGATCAACACCCAGACGAGGCGGTGAGGAGTGCGGAGAATCCCGACCAGAGCCTAGCTGAGAGAGCAAGATCCGAGGTATACAGAGGCCCACCAGATTCCGAAGTATCTAAGTCATGAGTCGAGTCCAGTCCAGTTTGGTCTAGTCCAGTCCAGACTTCCGAGGCCTTCCGTTCCGTGCTTCCCGGTGAGTACCGTTGCTGGGGACGCATCTAGACGTGCGCATTAGTTTGTGCCGGTCAAGACGGGTCTGGGTACACAGACCTGGTCTGCACTGTTTTAGCAGTGTATCTGTACTGTTTAGCAGTACATATAGTATATTTAGTATTATGCAGTTAACTAGTTTTATTCTAATTATTATTGTTCGTTCTGAAATGTTTTGATATGTTTTAAATGTCGTGGTATGAGTGATTGTTCGATCTTCATTATTATGTTTATTATATAAGTTGTGTTCAGGTCCGAGTAAAAATAAGAATTAAGTAATAAGGTTCAAGATGCCGTTATTTTCAAAATTAAGACAGATAAAAACTAGAAAAGGGATACTCGAGGAAGCTGTTCCTATCCCACCCAGGGACACCCCAGGGTACTTTATGTACCATAAACATGGCCTAGATGCCGTATTATATCTTGATCTATGGGTGGACTACACCAAGGATTTGGCAGAGAGTCAGAGATGGCCCGCTGCTGGAACATGGGATGCAGATTGCATCATGAGAATAGAAGAAGCGTTATGGAAAAAGAAAGCCAGACAGTCACAGAAAGATGCCATTGAACTATGGCGTAAAGAATCGCATAGGCGCACAGAGAAAGCGCTCAGAGAAGAAGAGAAAAGTAGGGAAGATTCAGAAAAGGCCAGAGAAAACATATTAATTGACAAAGGTACCCGAATAAAAACAGAACAAGTAGACAGACAACGAAACACTCTTATGAATGGTATGTATCCTCTTCTGGCTGAGGGTTTGCCTAAGGCCACTTTGGTGGTACCAGAAGACCTGCCACCTCCGTTACTCCCGATTAAAGTACATCCCAAGACCGCAAAATACATTTTCCTTTCTTCCTATTTAGACGATGCAGCCCCCGAATATGCTAGTGGTGTGCAGCCACGCACACCACCCGTTAACGACACTCAACCCCAAAACCAGCTGCACTCACCTCCGCAGCAACAAACTCCTACTCAAGTTCTAACAATCCCATCTGTTTCTACAGTCCTTCCTGCACCGACACTCTCTACCCTGCACCCAACAAACCCTTTTGGACTTGGCACCTCAGGGGGTGCGACAGGAGGTTTTTCCACGCCACCGCCAACAACTAGATTAACTTATAGAGATTTAGCATATCGACGTACACCCCAAAGAATATCAGACAATATATTAAACGAGCCTCTTTCCGATTGTAGATATGATCCAGTACCAGGAAAACACGACAGAATGTTGCTGTCTTCAGTACGTTTGCGACGAGCTGCAAACTATTTAATGACGTTACCAGGAATGGTTGAACATCTAGACAAAATATACCGCTTTATCCAATCAGGGCAAGGTCCTGAAAGTATTGCCGAAGCCATGGAATACCAGAAAGTAGACATACAAAAATTACTGTTACGTTTTTTTATAAACTGTTTGATCAGAAATAGAGATAGGCCAGAGGTAGATTCGGAGGAAATGCAAGCACTTACCAGATGGGGTCAGAATATAACAGACGGGAGACATGATAAACAGAAGTGTATAGAAGCAATGTGCCGAAGGATCAGAAAAGAAGTAGAACGAATACATGAAAACAGAGTAGAAGCAGATAAAACTGAATCAGAGGAAGAGGAGGAGGAACAGTCAGAAATGAACACAGGACAATTTGAATTACCAGCTAGACAAAGGATAGCTTATGTAGGAAAAGGAAGATCCTTTAATAAAACAATACGTCCGATACGTCCAGAATGTAACAGAATTTTTCAAACAGTTATTACAAATCCAAGGACCCCTGAACACTTATTCCAGGCTACCGATAAATTACTTCGAGAACGAAGGGGGTACCATGTGCTCGATTCTATGGATGAACAAGAATTAGCCAGGTCAGCAGTACAATGGGCTGACAGCCCTGAAAAATATAGTGATGATGCGCTAGCAAACACGTTTCTGAATCTCGCCCCAGACGAACAACGTTTGGCTAGTATATACATGATACAACATCTCCTTATAATATATAAAGGCCGACACTCCGATCCTGGTCCCCTACCTGATATATTGATAGAACTACTCACGAATAAATGGAGAGGTCTAGGTACCGATCTAATTAAAGTAATTCTAGAATACCGACATAGATATAGTGCCTTTTTGGGCCCAGAACATGAACCAGCTCCTTCCATGGAGAGAAACCAATATTACATAGACAGACAGAATCCCTTACGCGAAGTACACCCAGTCAGGAATGATGACAATACGTTTAGACGCGTGTTTGTGTACACGCCCATAACCAAAATAGAACTATTGGAAATGAAAAAATTAGTGCCCAGCCATGACAAAGATCCAGCAGGTTTCCACCGTGAACTAAAGGACATGTTACTCATGGGTGACTATACCTATCATGACATTATGAAAAGATTGAAAGTATTATTGCCTGCCGGTATTTATGAGAAACTCAAGGAAAAAGAATGGGAGGTGGGAGACCAAAAGATTGATTGGACCGCATTAGAAAATGAAGAAAATAACCGAACTGCAGGCGTAGGGCTTGGGGACAAAACAAAAGCATTGCCAGGTCTATTAGTACAAGTATTGCCACGTTTATTAACTACGAAAAAGGAAGATTGGGGAGCAATCTCAGCCTGTAAACAGAAACCCGAAGAAGACACCAGTGATTTTTATTCCCGATTTGAAAAATGTTTTGGTATTAATAGCGGCCTGAAAGCAAATAGTGAGTCATATCCACATCTTTTTGTAACAAAACTAGTCGAGAATTCTCTGCCGCAGGTTAAAAACAGAGTATTGAAAGTCGAGAGCACTTGGCAAGCTAACACTCCTCCACAAATGTTACAAATGTTACAGTATCACCAGAATAGAATTAGAGAAGAACAAGAACACGAAACAAGGCGTATGAAAGACACGAAAATGAAAATGCTTGTCGCTCAGTCAGTTCCAGCTGACGGTCATAAAAAGGGTGCGACACAGTCCAGTAACTCAGCGGTTCCCGTTAAAGGGACATGCAACTATTGTAAACAGCCAGGTCATTATATAAACGATTGTGCAGTTCTGAAACATAATATCGCTACGGGTAAAACCAAGGAGAGACCACGTCTGCCTAGACAGGATCAGATCCAACAACAAGCACCTCAGAATGTACAGCCTATGCAAGCTGCACAACAGACCGTATCACAACAACAGCCACAGCCTATTGCTGCAACACAGAATACGACACAACAGATGTACCAGTATGCACAAAATGACTATCCAGAGTATCAGCGATACACATGAAATAGCCTAGAGAGGGAAGTTGGCTTACTCCTTATTGAGGTTCCTGTAGATCAAGAGGGTCCCTATGTGCAGAGTCAAGTATTAGGGAAAGACAGAAAATTTCTACTCGATACAGGGGCAAGCAGAACAACTATAAGTCACGATGAAGTCCCAGGGGCACCCCTCTCAGGCTCACAAAATATTTCCCTTGGTTTTTCAGGAAAGCCCACTATTAACGAAGTATCACAACCACTTGCATTTACAGTTGGTCCATTAACACGGACTACAGATCTATTGCTTACGAAATCATGTCCAGAAAACTTGTTAGGTATAAAAACATTGAAAGCTCTAGGAGCTATAATATGTTGTTCTCCGGACGGAGTACGACTATTTTTGCGTGACTTTAAAGGTCACTACGTGTCTAGAGACATGGATCACCGGTTACAGAATCTACCTGCACACTTATGGGCACAAGGCCCCACTGATGTAGGTTGTATGCACATTACACCATATCGAGTCACACTCAAAACAGGAGTGGTATTACCACGAATGCGACAATACAAATTACCTCCAGATGCTGTAGTGGCTTTACTGCAAATCATTGACGAGCTCATCTCACAAGGAGTGGTTGTAGAAACCGACTCCAATATATGTAATTCTCCGATTATTCCGATTCTTAAACGAACGGACCCAAAAGCACCACCAGTATATCGATTAGTTATTGATCGAATTAAATAAATGCATTATACCACAATATCCCGTGGTCCCGTATATTTCTTCATTACTGACAGCTATTGTTTCAGAGGCAACGTTCATAAATGTAATTGACCTCAAGAACGCCTTCTTCAGCGTCCCAATAGATCGGGAAAGCCAATATTTGTTCGGATTCAATTTAAATGGACGAAGTTTTAAATTCGCACGCGCACCTCAAGGATTTATAGAAAGTCCTAGCATCTACAGCCAAGCACTGAAAAGACAACTTGACAGTATACACATGCCTGTTAACACTGCACTGCTTCAGTATGTCGATGATCTGCTGATCACCGCCCGAAGCGAACCCGAATGTGAAAAAGCATCACTGACGGTTTTACATTTCTTAGCCGATAAGGGGCACAAGGTGTCCCCTTCAAAGCTGCAATTTTGTGCCCAGCAAGTTGTGTACCTAGGGCACTTGCTGTCCAAATGGGGGAGACAGCTCACACCTGATCGCATCCAGTTAATTGTAAACATGCCACCACCCAAGACACAAAAGGAGGTACGGGCCTTCATAGGCCTCACTTCGTACTGCAGGCAGTGGATCCCCCAATATGCATTTTTAGCTAAATCACTCATTCAGTTGACAACCCAGGAGGCAGCGACATCGACTGTCCTTCCTTGGACTCCAGAACATACACAAGCTTTTGAAGACTTAAAGAAAGCTTTATGCCAAGCACCTGTTTTAGCGACACCATGTTATAGTAAGCCTTTTACACTTTGTTACAGAACGTGAAGGTACTGCCTTGTCAGTACTCACTCAGGAACAAGCAGGATCACACAAGCCATGTGCTTACTTTTCTAGCACCTTAGATCACGTAGCTCAAGCTCTTCCTGCGTGCCTGAAATCAGTCGCGGCGACAGCTCTAGCGATTAGGCAAAGCGATTCCATAGTATTAGGACATCAATTGACAGTACAAGTACCACACGCAGTAGAGGTTCTCTTGAACCGGACACAGACACAACACTTGACTATAGCACGACTGACAGGTTACGAACTCACATTGTTCCAGCCACACATAGAAATCAGACCTAGCAGACCGAACAGCTAAGCAAACAGCACAGAATCAGACTCATGCAACTGACTTGACAAAGACAATAGTTCCGACGCCGACACACTGCATGACAGTTAAGGATCCCGCTCTTGATGTAATTGACATACAGACACATGCTACACCAGAGGAAATAAAGAAATGGACTGAATTAGGAGGGATCCAAACCGATCAGGGATGGATGACGAAGGGAAAATGTATATGGTTTCTCCCCGACTCAATGGTTCAAGTTATCATTAACACAATACATAGTCCAGCACATCTAGGAGAAAAAGCTATGTTAGACAGTATTCAACACATTTGGTTCAACAAGAACTTACGAGCCGCAGCCAAACAGAAAGTCCGAACTTGTATGATTTGTTGTCAGTTCAACCCAGGTAAAGGTGTACCTGTAGAGCAGGGTGGATTTCAACCTCCCGATCATCCTTTTGAAGTCCTCCAGATGGATTATATCCAGATGGAACGATGTCGAGGATTCAAATATGTCCTCGTAGTTGTATGCGCTCTTTACCGTTGGACAGAGGCGTATCCCGTTTCAGATTACACTGCTCCGACTACTGCCAAACAATTAGTTCGTGAATTCTTCCCACGGTATGGTTTGCCCCGTATCGTGTACTCAGATAATGGCCAGCCGTTCTCATCCGAGCTAATGAAACACATTTCACTCTTGTTAGGCTATCAATGGAAATTACATTGTGTCCGACATCCCGAGGCAGCAGGTCTCGTGGAACGCCATAATCAGACCCTGAAAATACGACTCTCCAAAATCTGTAGAGAGAAAGGTGTCGACTGGATAGTAGCCTTACCGGTTGCACTATTTTTCATGAGAATGGTAGCACATTCTCGCACAGGGCTATCCCCGTACGAGGTGGTCTTCGGTAGGCCACCAAATATGTGGGGGATGCCCATACCTCGTAAAATAACTGATGTTGATTGTAATATGCTGACAGATTACCTTGCTTCCTTGATGTCTGCACTACAATCTTGCCGTTCACAGGTAGCTGCAGCCTTTCCCGACAACACCGAGGTAAAGCCCCATGAAGTGGTTCCTGGAGACCTAGTGCTTGTAAGAAACTTCGACAGGATTAGAGAGACCCGTATGACAGGCTCGACGCTAGCATACAGCTGCAGCGAAGTCATGGTTACCGGAGGCTGTCACTGTTTGATTTTAGACAGAGCACTTTGTACCACCAAGATCAGGTAGCCGGTTGACTCAGGGTTCCACTGTTTAGCCCCAAGGGCACACGTCTCAATCCTAGTGGGGACACGCAGACGTTTATCCCCAGGAGGTCACTAAAATGAGTAAAAATAAACATCTGTTATTTGGTGCCCAGATGTAGATAGAGGGGAGTAGTGATGTATAGAGTTATGTAGTGAGAGAGAGTGAGGTAGATAGAGAGTGAGGTAGTGAAAGAGTGAGTTAGTGAGTGAGAGGTATTTTCTGACGGCAGAACTCTCACTCACTACCTCAATCACTCTCTATCTCACTACCTCACTCTTTATCTACCTCACTCTCTATTTCAATACCTCACTCTCTCTCACTATCTCACTATCTCACTCTCTCTCTGCTAATGCAATAGGTATCACATATGCAAAAAAAAAGCCAATAGAAATGACAATGCCATTTATTTAGGGATACAAAAATGATAAAAAAAATAATGAGCAATACCAATAGCTCTACCTATAATATTGCCGAGACCATTGCATTGTAAATGCTTGTTGGGCCATGATGCCCGACACCTTTCGTCCGCCTGGCCCTTACTTGTGCCAACTCTGTTACCAGGAAGCTTGCCGCCTGCCCTTCTCTCGCCTGCCACCTACATTTGTCATGTTGCCATTGTCATACCAGTTTCTTCACTCGGTTTAGATCCCAAGATGTCCTCTTTCTGTCCGAGTTTGCCACGATAAAGGCACCCTCTTAAATTGGGAAGAAGCGTTTCCCCATGAAACTTAGTCACCAGCAGTTGCTGTCTGATTGTGTACATTACCGATTTCGCGGGCACTTTTGTAAAAATCGCGGCATTTTTCCAAGCCTGGATCGAGGATGGAAGGAACCTGAATCCGAAGGGACAGAGTCTGGGTCACTTACCAGTGACCAGGGGCACGATAGTCCAATGCCCACAGATGTCGGGTGCTTCAGGTGAGTTGATGGATGTCTTGACTCTTCAGCCACGAGGTCCAGGAGCCGGATTCGAGCTTTCCCACGAAGTCTTGTCGAGTGCTGTGGTGTCGGCGACTAGAATGGACCCAACAAGCCTTGGCAACGGCAAGTCAAGTGGAAATAGAAGAAAGACGTCGGTGCAGACCAGCAACGTCTGGGGGACTCACCCAGTGAGGGTAAGTCAGGGCACGTCTGGAGCAACCAGGAAAGCCCAAGCAGAAAAGGAGTTGCCTTCGTGGGGACCCACTAGCCAACGGGCTAGCGATCGCGAAGGAGCCTCGAGCAGTCGCACTGGAAACTGGCCCATGGGTCACTCGTGGAGTGGAGGCCAGAGATCTTCGGTGCAGTAGGTGCCCAAGGCTGGGGCTACTCGGAGCCCAAAGCACAACTTCATGGAAGACCAGGAAGATGATTTACCGGCAAAAGTTCGGGGTGTCCAGGGGTCACGGTTCCACGTCACCCACGATAGCCACGGGCCTCAGCTTTGCTGTGGACTCAGGGTAGCCTCAGGGAAGTCTGGAAATCCACCTCTGGAGATGCAGAGACTTCGGCGTCCGGCGGGAGCTTCAGAGTTGCAGACCGGACAGGGGAGTCACTCCTTGACCCCAAGGGAGATTTCTTCTGTCTTCTAGTTGAAATAGAAAGTCGAAGGTCCAGGATATATGTTGCAGAGTTTCTTCCACGGTAATCTAAAGTCCCAGGGACTGGATTCCTATACTTGTATTAAGTTTAGGGGATGGACTAACTCTAAGGCCCCACCTATGGGTGGGCCTGGAAAGAGGGGTGGATAACCTACAGACCTCAGGATCGACGCTGGACTGCCTTGCACAATCTTGCTGTCCCTGTTCTTGCTGTCAGCAACTCGCCGGACCCGCTGCGCGGGTCCCGCAGCGCGCCAACACAGCGCGGGAGCTTGCTGGACGGGGCTGCCTACCATCTGGGGGAAAAATCTACCTGGACCGGGGCTGCGAGCAGCGGGGACTCCATTGCCCAGGAGTCCCTGCAACCCCAATCATCAACCCCTGGGCTGCTCTCCCTGGCCGCCACGCCCCCTTGCTCACGAGATTAAAAGAGGATCAGTTTTCTCCTAACAGCGGGATAACCTACAGACCTCAGGATCGACGCTGGACGCTGGACTGCCTTGCACAATCTTGCTGTCCCTGTTCTTGCCGTCAGCAACTCGCCGGACCCGCTGCGCGGGTCCCGCAGCGCGCCAACACTGCGCGGGAGCTTGCTGGACGGGGCTGCCTACCATCTGGGGGAAAAATCTACCTGGACCGGGGCTGCGAGCAGCGGGGACTCCATTGCCCAGGAGTCCCTGCAACCCCAATCATCAACACCTGGGCTGCTCTCCCTGGCCGCCACGCCCCCTTGCTCAAGCACCTCCCTATTTCTACGATCACAGTTTCCCGCTGCGCGGAAGCGCGCGGGAGCGCCCGGGGCTAAGCCCGGGTAAAGGGCGGGCCGTTTGAGGCCGTTCGAGGACGGGACGGGCCACCCCCCTAACTTCTACGGCCCGGTAAGACTTATGTGACAATATTGCCACAATTACTCTGACTCTCTGGACCTTGTATTGCTGATAATTCGAACTTATTTATTTGTTTCTTGAGTCCCTCTGGTATTTGTCCATAGTCCGCAAATATGCCACTAGACGTTGGCAAATCACGCACTCTAACCGTTAACACATTTAATGGTCCTGTCTCTGGCACAATAGATCAGTTTTTTAAACGTGTTACTACAGTTCTGGAGAAGGAAATTGCGGATACGGAGAAACGCCTATCCCTTGATTTGTTAACGGGTAAACGCTCTTCACTTGGCCAAATTGGAAAAGTACTCTCCCCAGAGAAAATGAATGAGGGTGTAGGCTCTATCCCTGAGAATGATGAAATAATTTTACAGACAAATACCTCAGTTACGGCTAGTATTGCTGGCCACACAATTGGCTCATCTATATCAGGACTGTCAGATTCCCCGAACCTAGCAATTTCCCCTGCACCGTCAATAGGGCCTCTCGAGACTAAACACATTTTAAGAAAGAAGCAAGGTGCCTCCGCGACACCATTTGTGGCAAAAAAACAGAAGACCAAATCCAAAGTACAACCCTCGATCCTTACTGACCCAACGACGATAAAAAATCCCCTCACAAGTATTAATACAATAGGGCTAGCCACTGACGAGGACCCTTTGGCCGAACTACTCACGAAAATAGAGACAATGGTTAAGTCCCTCTTACTCCCCCTTTTTGAAAGGACTAGATTGATTACCCTACATCTGGACGATCTGGGTAAACAAATAAAAGGGAATAACCTGACCCTAACTGATTATCTAAAAACCCAGACTAAAACCACCACTTCCACCTCTCCCCCCATTCTATTAGAACAACCATCAACTAGTGGCACTTTAAGGAAAACATTTACCCCGATGGGCAAAAAATCTGTCGGAAAAGCACTAGAAAAAACTGTGTCTATAAGTAAAACCAAGTGCCCAAAGAACAACACAGAAAATGATAGGGAGATAAGGATGGATAGTAGTTCCACACTAGAAACGACAGGAAACGTTGAAGATAATAAAAACAAAAATACAAATGTCCTTAAGGGAAAAAGTAGTACCTCATTAACACACACATTGGATAATGGAAATGAAGAACAGCCCCCCCCTTCAACAACCCATTGCACTATCTAGAAGAGTGGATCTACCCCCAGAATCAGCCCCATACACGATTATCATGACTGGGGTCCCCGAATTATCAGATGGTTCTAGGGAGGACTATTATGCGTTAATAAATAAAACCATCTATTGGCTTAATCAAAATCGACCTCTCCCTGCCCATATAAATGGGGAAATTTTAATGGTGAGAAGAACGAGCTGGGTGGGTACAAGACCAAAAGAAAGGAAGGGGGACGTGATAATTGTAAACTTTAGGGACCACAGAGCCGTTAGATGTATTGGCGACTGGTACGAACCTAGAGGAGGAGATGTTATTTCCACACATTATGGGGCATATGCATCAACATTAGCATTTGCGATTCCTTATTAGCGAAAAATAAGGAATCGCTAATAAGGAATAGCAAAAGGCTATGCATGTAGGAATCGCTATTCAAATAGCGATTCCTTAACATTCCTTATTACCGAATCGGTAATACCGAATCGGTAATAAGGAATACCTACCCATTCATTCCTATGGGCTTGGAGGCCCATAGGAATGAATGTAAAGCCAGTCTGTATTAGCGATTCGGTATTACCGAATCGCTAATAGCGGGAGCACTTTCAAGGGTGCCAGGGTGTCAAAAGGACACCCTGTTGCACCCCTGAAAATGATATGTGCACATATGTTGCACACACACATGCTCTAAGGGCATGTGTGTGCGCAACATGACACTTTGAAAAATGCACAAAAGTGCATTTTTCAAAGTTTTTGCAAATTACCATGCAGTTCATCTTCATGGTAATTTGCTCCCCTTATTAGCGAAATCGCTAATTTTTTACCTTTGATGCATTGCATTTAAGGAATCTCACTTTGGGATTCCTTAAATGCAATCGCTATTTAAGGAATCGGTATTTAAGGAATCCCTATTTAAAGAATCGCTATTTAAGGATTCCTTAAATACCGATTTCTGCTTTTGGGTTGATGCATTGGGATTGGGAATTTTTTACTTAATACCGGGAGCTAATAAGGAATCGGTATTTTACCGACTGGATTTTGGGTTGATGCATAAGGCTGTATATCAATTATTTTTATCCACGAGAACTGATCTCCCATCCTAGACCTCACCCTGCAACTAATTCTCGCCAAGACTGGATGGAGGCAGACCATCAATTTGCCCATCAAAACGCTTATAATCATTTGTCTAACCCCCAGTTCTGGAGAAGCTCAAATAATAATCAATACCCACTCCAGCGATTAAAACCACTCTATCAGAGCGATTATGTAAACCAACATCAGAGGTTTAATATACCCACTTTTAATCGCTTCTCAGTTCTGGGTAGTTTGGAGAATGTAGATTGACTTAATGCCGAGCAGGCACGAGTCCAAAATGACACTATTCTCCAAAGAGAAATTGTAGAAATACAAGAAATGGTAAACAGTAATTCCTCCCCAGCACCCATCCAAACAGTGCATATAGGACACGATATTACCACTCGTGGGAGAATTTGTAGTAATCGATCTAAGTACCTGGCTGATGAATCAAAAAAAAACCCAGAGAATGTCTCAAAAGTAGAGGCAGCCTGCACAAATAAATGTTTAGTTCCTAGTAAGGACGATAACATAATAAAAATTATGTCCTGGAACATCGCAGGACTGCGAACTAAAATAAGGAATGGGAGCTTACTGGATTTTATACAAGATTACCACATTGTCTGTTTGCAGGAGACATGGTCCATAAATGAAGAGCATTTATTAGGTTATAAAACCCATTTTATAGCGGCAGTGGCAGGCATTCATGGCAGGGCAAAGGGGGGTTTAACGATATATATAAAAAATACTATATTTGGGCTAAAAATAATATCGCTCAGCCTACACTCCAACTACCAGATATTGAAACTCTCACTTCCGAAGAATGGGACAATAATTTTAGTGAATACATACGACAATGTCCCGGAAAGCGAGAGATTAAATCTACTTGGGCCTCTTCGAAATAAACTTTCTATCCAGACAAAAAAAATGCAAGGAGCCGACGTACCATGCATTGTTTGGGGTAGCGATTTTAATCACCATCCCTGCGAGGCAAAAAACAGTAACATCTGTGGCATGGCAGAAGAACTAGACAAACACACGTCCCACTTCTCTCACTCTAAAGTGGGGGATTTCCTAAATGAAATGCTATCAGAATTAGGACTTGTAATTTTAAATGAAACTGACACTGTATCTGGCAAAGTACAGCCCACCTATCTGGGCAGGGGATGGGAAACAACAATAGACTATATACTGGTCTCAGCAATACTTGAAAGTAAGGCTAAGAGTTTTAGGCTGCTAGTAAATACCTTAAGTGATCATACTGCACTGGCATTTGATTTGATCATTGACCAGGGGCAACATAATTCACATCCAATGATGACAACACTTGCTCAGAATAATATCTATCTAGCAAGAACAAATGGCTATGCCATAGGATGGGGAATGATTGATCCAGTGGCCATGACAAACAAAGTGGTTCGTGAGACATATCCAGCAATAGTGAAGTGTCTTGAGAACGATACCAGCGAAGAAGAGATTCTACTAAATTTTAGTTTAATCATGGAGAAAGTAAAGGATTTTCTAACCCGTAATATTAAAGTGAATAAGCCCAGAAAAAAAAGATGGTTCGATCATGAATGCACCTTGGCGCATAAATCTTTAAAAAAAGCGCTGACAAAACCTCTACGAGATCAAGAGGAAATACGTGGTTTAAGGAGGTGCTATCGTCTAGCATGTAAAACTAGGAAAAAACATTTGAAAAAAGCGCTCTGGGACCAACTATATGAGAGTTCCCGGAACTGGAATAGTGAACAATTCTGGAAGGTAGTAAGGACTCCCTTTTTGACAGACACTAGCGATCTGCCGAAAGTTGATGTAGTGATCGAGGGCCCAATATGGGCAAATCACTTTTCTAAAGTATTTGGTAAAGTAGTAGGGGAAGATCCACTCGAAGAAAATAAACAGATCTCACATGAAAGTGTATTCCCGATCCTTTTAAATTTTGAGTTAAACGAAGTCATAAACGCGGTAAAAAAGAGTAAAAGCGGAAAAGCCCCCGGCCCAGACGGTGTGCCAGTGGACTTTTTTAAGTCCAACTTAGATCTGTGGGCTCCAATCCTAAAAAAAGTGTTCGATGCAACAATGAAGTGTGGCCTTATTAAAACTTGGTCCCAATCAATCATGGTCCCTATTTTTAAAAAAGGAAACAGGGAAGATGTGACCTGTTATAGGCCTATCTCATTATTGGACTCACTTGGCAAAGCTCTAGGCAGAGTGGTCCTTCAGTGCCTACAGGAGTGGGCAGATGACCACAATGTACTATCTGACATTCAGTTTGGTTTTCGAGAGGGATTTGGAACAACAGAACAGGCCCTGAACCTAGCTTTATTGATGGGTAAATATGCATCAGCAAAGCAAGGAAAGTTATATATGGTCTATGTCGATCTTTCCGCAGCCTTCGATTGCGTTTCCCACTCGAAACTGTGGTCAGTACTCTCTAATATGGGCATAGATATTCCCCTCGTACATCTTCTTAGGGCTCTATATTCCAACGCCTCATCAAGGGTCCGTTTTGGAACGCAGGGTGAGCTATCTGAACCCTTTAATGTGGAGAGGGGCGTGAGGCAGGGCTGTGTACTGGCCCCCTTTCTTTTCTCCCTCTATACTAACGATCTTGAGGTCGAGATGTTGAGAGGGGCCCAGGACCTTCCACGAGTAAAAAATCGCCCCGTCCCGGCCCTCCTCTACGCGGATGACGCAGTAATACTGGCACGTACTCCGCGAGAGCTGCAGAAAGCTTTAGATAGATACTCAAAATTCATGGGTACCTTGGACCTTAAAATAAATATAAGAAAAACGTATGTGATGGTGGCAGGAAAGGGGAAAAAAAAGGAAAAGCCCATCTACCTTGACGAAGAGAAAGTAGATTCGACCTCCCAATACCCATACTTAGGGGTGATGACAGACGACAAACTTAACTGGAAAGCGGCCATTGAAGCCCGCAAACATCAACTTTTGCGAGCTATTATTGCCTTGATAAAATTTTCCAAGAAGCTAGGAAAGCGGCCACCGGTAGAGCTCCTCCGCATTTATAAAGCAAAGTGTCTTTCCATCGCACTTTACGGGGCGGGTCTGTGGGGACATAAAAACACCAATGCCCTGCAGATAGCAGAGAATACATTTACGAGATTTCTCCTGATGGCCCCCAAGCGGGCATCCACTTTTGCCTGTCATGCAGAACTTGGCCTTTCCCATATTGAAGATCTGGCCAAAATTCAACCTCTTTTGTTATGGCGCCGTATTTGGACCTCAACAAAGAATCTATTCACAAAAGAGATTGTGGCGGACTGCATGTCCCTGGAACATGTGGGAAAAATAGAATGGCTGCTTTATGTAAAAAATTTCCTTACTGATTTGGGCCTTAATAAATATTATATTAATCCCCAAAAAATTGCTGAGATTTCCAAGAAAGATTTAAAAATAAGGGCCCTCAGCCACTTGGAAGAACTAAGGATGGGCAAGGAGATAAATAAAATATCCACTCAGCACTCCTTGACAGTCATGACCACACTTGAAATGGAACCGTATTTGACTTATGTTGATTCACAATTTGAACGCTTTCTATTGACACGATTCAGATTGAATGTTTTCCATAGACTTGTTGCCTTCCCAAAAAACTATAACTGGAAAGAGGGCCTAACGGCTTGTCCGTGTGATGATCTATCGGAACAATCAACAATGCACACGATATTGTTCTGTAAATTTTACTCTATACACCGTAAATTATGGCTAATCCCTTTGCTGAGAACACTGGGTTTTAGAAGGTGTCGCATTGCCATGTTGTATTTGCAATTTCTGAACAACCCATTGATTACTAAAAGTGTCAGCACATTTTTAAAATGTATTTTTAAACATAGAGAATCTAGATTGAATCAATTTTAATTAATTCAATCAGTCTTTTTATAAAGTGTATATTGTGTATGATATATGTTTTTTTATGTACTTTAATGGTTATCATTGTTTTTATAACGAATAAAGATTTACTACTACTACACCCATTTCCTTTGTCCAGTTTCGCGCCAGAGCAGGGGCAGGTAGCAACCTGCAACCAGTTTGAACTGGGCTATGCACAGGGACACCAAGTGTGCCCCCAGTGCAGGACTTCAAAGCACCAGAGAGTGCTCCTGCCCAGCCCCAACACACATCTGCCTGTCTGGGGAGGTGGTTACACCTCACTGGGACAGGAAACTTATTGTCCAGGCCTCCCCTGCCGGAGTTTCGGTCAGCAGCAGGAGGCCAGACCCGTGTCTGTGTCAGTGGCATCAATTTTGGGATGCCAGAGCTCAAGAAAGTCCTTACCGGGTAGACCAGTGTGAACATGTTTCTCCCTCTAGAAGGGTGGAATGCTACCCCCGCTGCCAGAACTGGCGGGGGGTAGTATTCCAAAGCGTTTGACACCAAACACGACATGATTCCGTGTAGCCAGTCCAAAGTTAGCATTTACCGCGAGGTTATAATGCACTTAAGAGTATATGGTCAGGCTGCACCACAAACAGCATCAGAGGAGGTACTCCGAACGCTGCAGAGGGGCTCTGCTCATGCAGGGGCACCCTCTCATGTAAAAACCAAGCACTCTGCCTTCAGGATTGTTAAGGCCTGCCATAGGAGTGACTTATAGGTTTTATATGTATGTGCAATGGTAGTGATATAGGTAGCCTATACCACAGTAAGGGGTGCATGCACCACCTTACCCAGGCTGCAGTAGCAGACCTGTGGTGTCATTTTGGAGTGCTTCCCAGGGGTGGCATAATACATGCTTCAGCCCCTGGTAGGCCTCTGAGGTACCTATGCCCTGGGTACATAGTATACCATATATTAGGGACTTATAAGGCACTCCAGAATCCAATTAGAGATGTACCTAATGTACATAGAAACCATTTTAGAGAGGAAGCAGCTAGTTTGGGGTCCTGATTAGCAGGGCCACAGCCAGACTAAGGTCGAAAAACAGTGAAACGCCAGCAAAAAGTGGGGGTACCCATGTGAAGCAGATCCTACTCTCCTACACATGCCCATTTTGAAGGTTTTGCATTCCTTTTTAGATATTGAGAGAGAGGGAATTTTTCTGGCAGCGAGTTCCAGATTCTTGGTGCGACCCCAGAGAAAGCACAATTGTACGTTTTTTCCTTTCGAAAGCGGGGTGGCTGGAGCACAAAGTCGGACCTGGAGTTTCTGGCTCCTCTAGAGACCATGATCAAAGTCTCCTGGTTTTGAAACAGGCTTTAAAGAGTCCAATAACATGTGCACAGTATCGCATTTGGTATTCAGATCACAGGTATAGTTACCTGCTGGTTGGGTCATCTTTTTTTTGACATGTCGTTCATTGACAGGGATGGATTCCAGTACAATAAGTATAAAGATGGGGGGGGGGGATGATAGCCAACAACTATAATGCACAAAATTAATTCAGGTTTATCATCAGTGATAAGTGACTATTGATAAAACACAATAAAAAATTCTATAATTTGTCAATATACACACATCATTATAAGAAAATCCGCCTTGAGTTCTGTGTTGCCAGTTTTTCTTCCATAGTAGCATTCATGCAGATGATAAAAGGCAACATAATTGCTAGTTCATCCTTCCCACAGCAAAACCTAGAGCAGCCCCATGTGATTTAACATTAAAATAGAAGCCAGTGTCGATGCACTTTATCAGTTGTACAAAATGTGCATTATTTTCTCTATCCCACTAATAGTAACATTCTAATATTCTTTTCCTTCTGAGAGTCTAACACACTCTGCTAACTGCACCCTGCTTGGAACGTCCCATCCCAAACTTAATATATAGAGTGTGACGCTATTCAGAATAAATCAAGTCCAGCGATGGCTTGGATCTCAATTTGACCTTTTCACTTTATGTTGCTAACTGCCTATCCTAGTTTTGACATTTCTTCCTCTAGTCTAAGAGACCGGTACCATTTCATTCCATTACAACTGCGATGGTGCCAGAGCCAATGACCCCAGGGTTGCCCCAGAGATGACGTAGTTGTATGTCAGCGCAGGACTGTTTGATGTATGATAGACAGTTATTGCTCCTAAACCACTATACTTTAACATCTCAAGTATTGATTTCAAATATGTGTCTGCGGAGGGGTTCTTGTGTACACGCAGCCAGTACAGTATGTCGTAAAGCAGCTGTCTCTGAGATGGTGGCAAGACACATTTCCAAATATTTTTATTTTTATTTTTTTTATAGACATTATTGGCATACATCACATTATGTTGTGTCGTTTCTTTTTTTTTTTCCTATTTTTTATTTATTTTATTTTTTAGAAAATTATAGTGCAGAGAGCAGCCTATATTACCTGTACATACATTCCAAACATAGATTTTAAATTTTCATTTGATCAACAGGAAACAATCAAATAATACATTATACACAATAACAACAAAAAAGTCATAAATTAGAGAGCAGCCAGATATGACAGATAATTTTTAAGGCTTGGCTTTAAGAAGAAATTTCAGTTTGTTAAAAGGATGCGATCCAGGAGGAAACGGGGCCCCAGATCATTTTCCCTTTGATTCTACCTTTCCTGCCTCTCCTCTCATAACGTGCCTTCTCTAAATTATATATGTGTAAAAATCATCCCTTCCACTGCTGGAAGGTTGGAGGTTGAGGATCAAGCCAAGCTGAAGCAACACATAACCTTAGTACTGCCATGGCTATAAAAATTAATTCATCCCCTTCATTGCCTGCTGAATCATATACCCCTAACAGCATCAACTGTGGTGTCAAAGGAACATCAACATTAAGAATCTGTTGTAAAAAGCTTGTAATTTCGCGACCTATAGATTCTATACAGGTACAGGTGGCAAAAATATGCACTAAATCAGCCCCAAATGTTGAGCATCTGAAACAAGAGGTCCCCTCGGTACCACCCCATTTAACAATTTTCGCAGGTGTGATATGTAAATCGAATAAAGTCTTGACATTTTGAGCCCGCAGATTGGCATAGCACAATACAGTGTCCCACAGTTCTAATGATCTCATAAAACAAGGATCCTCAGCTCCCAATCTATCCTGCCATTTCAGACTATGTTTATTCAGATCATCTGGCAAACCTTCCAGCAAACATCTATATATTTGTGTAATTGAGAGTCTGGTATTGCTAGTTAGTAATTCCATCAAAGGTACTTGTCCAAACCCTGCCGCACCTCCAGCTTTCTTAAGCATGAAATCTCTCGGCTGTAAAAATTTAAAAAAATCCCGGGGGCGACACCAAACCTTTCTCTAACAGCTTCAAACGATGTTATGTGATCCCCAGCTAACAGATCCCCTATCCTGTATATACCACGCTGACCCCATCTTACCAGACATGTATCTTGCAATGCCCTGGATAATTGGTCATTCCCGATTATCGGAGAATAACGATTAAACCTGCCTACCCCGAGTTTTTTCCTTATGCCTGCCCAGTTGCGAAAGGCAGCAATCAATACCTTGAAGCGTGTTTTCTTGAAGTAACTTTCTTCATAGAATTTCAGGAGACAACTATTAGCCCGAGCGCCTATCAGTAGTTCAAATATCGTTGCTACTTGTCCAGGATCCGCCCTATCCATTTCCTTGACTCCAAAGAGGGGCCTGTAGTATTGGAATGAAGCCGCTAAATAGTATAGCTTAAAAGACGGGAGCCCCCATCCTCCTCTATCCCTGGGAAGGGAGAGATATACATTTGTTCTCCTAGTCCTCTGATAGCACCAAATAAACCTAGCTGCCGCCTTCTCTATTTGCTAAAACCAAAACATTTTAATTTCCAGGAATAGCACGAAACATATACAGAAATTTTTGGGCAGAATCATCATTTTAATGAGATTTCATCTCCCTACTATAGACAATTTCAGATTGTGCCAACGTTGAAGGTCAGTTTTTATTTTCCCCACTATAGGGGTAATGTTTAAGTCTATATCATCCACCTTAGCCGTGATGGTAATGCCGAGGTAAACCGCTATTTCAACAGTTCTATTCTCCATACCTATGACAAACCTATTTGTCACGATATGCGTTTTAGCTTTATTTAATAAAAAGCCAGATTGGGTCCCAAAGCCTTCAGCGATACTTTCAACCGCTGTCATTGCGCGGTCTGGATCAGATGTAATGATAGCCACATAATCAGCGTAAGCCAATAGCTTGGTGTCACCACCTTGCAGACTGACCGGAATAATTTCTCAGGAGGCCTCCAGGCGCTTAAGGAGGGGGTCTAAATACAGGCCAAACAATAAGGGGGAAGCAGGACAACCCTATCTTGTTCCCCTACCGATTGAGAAAGGAGCCGTCTCTTCCCCCATAATTCGTAATCTTAATACTGGGTTAACATATATGACCTGTATTGCTTTCACAAACGGTTCCCCTAGGCCGTAAGCCTTAAGGGTCTGCCATAAAAAATTCCATGACACCCTGTTGAAGGCCTTCTCAGCGTCTAAAAAAATAGGTTTAGCAGCAATCTCAGTAGCATCAAAGAGGGTGATTAACCTCCTAACGTGATCTTCAGTCCCTGTCCTTGTGTAAAACCGTGCTGCCATGCTGAGACAAGATGGTGCAGAGTTCAAGCGTGAGGCAAAGAGCTTAGAATAAAGCTTAGCATCGCTGTTTAGCAGTGTTATAGGCCTATATGAGCCTAGGTTCGTTGGATCTTTACCCTTTTTTAGAAAGATGACAATATTCGCGATAACACAAGAGCCCGGTGGTGCGGCCCCTTCCTTGATCTCCTGAAATAAACTAAGCATAGGGCGCTATATCTCACCGAGAAAAACTTTATAAAACTCTATAGGAATGCAGTCTGTTCCCGATGCCTTGCCCGTTGGGAGGGCTTGTAAGGCACTATATAACTCCTCCTGTGTAATTTCTGCCCCAAGTCAGGCTACCTCCTCCTGTGGGGTCCTTCCACTCGGTGCAAACTCCTGTACTTCCAAATTTAATAAGTGACCTTCCCGGAATGAAGCTGAATACAGGTCTTCATAGAATTCTCTAAAAGCCTTTTTGATCTCCGCAGGCTCTGTCACAACTTTACCCTGCATATTTCTAATCCGGTCAATATATCCTGCTGAAGCCTGCTGTCTAGCCCTGATTGTCAGTAATCTGCCCACCGTCTCGCTATATTCATAGCAAGCCTGCTTCTTAGCTAAGTATTTCCCCGCAACTTTCTCCGTATTGAAATCATTCAGGCAAGCTTTAGTAATGTTAATAGAACTCAGAATTCTTGATACTTCCCCACCAAGTGACAAGGTACCAATCAATTCTGTTTCTAATTGGGCAAGCTTTTGATAAAACTGTTTAATCAGTTCTGCCTCTTTTTTTCGCTCACTTAAACAGTATTGCAAGATCTCACCTCTCGCTGCCGCTTTAAAAAGCATCCCAGACCATACCTGGGGGGCACTACCAATATTATTATCAAAAAACTCCTTGATTGTTGATAACAAAATGTAACATCGTACGCCTTTGGGGAGAAGTAACACCGCCAACACTCAACGCATGGAAAAAAGACATGGACTGGTGCATGATGCGGGAGAAAACAGTATATGTAGCTCGGGGCTGCCCTTGGAAGTGGATAAGTGGTCTAAATGGAATGTATACCGTGGAAATCTATGTGAACCCCCAATAATCCCCTCCCTTGACGAACCACTAACGCCCTAATTGATGTAGAAAGTGACCATCTTGTACTGTACAACACCAGAATTTATGACATCTCTGTATGAATCTGAATATGGAACACTCCAATAAGCAATGACCTCTTGTGTGCACCGACCATCTTGTTTGATTGTATCAATAAAAAGAGTTAAAAAAAAAAACTCCCTGATCCAGTCCTTCATATTTCCAATAAATGTTTGATCTGAGAGCAGAGCCCTCTCAAAAGTCCATTTAGAATATTCCTTCCTTATACCTTTTACTGAAACCTCTAGGACTACCAGGTTATGATTAGACATAACTCTGGGGAAGAGCTCTATTCGTGCCTCTTGGAGTATACATGGCGAGGTTCAAAAGTAGTCCAGTCTGGCAAACTTGCCATGTGGGGCTGAATAGAAAGTATAGCCGGGCTCAGGAGCTCTAAGTTTTGGCCATACATCTACCAAACCAATATCCTTTACAAGATTTTTAAATGCCCTCATCGAATGTGGCTTCTGCCCTTTACTAGTAGTCCCGTCTCTTCTTAGAATGTCTCTGGACCCATTGAGATTCATGTCCCCACACACCACAAACAGGGCTGGCCAAGATGGTAATTCATTGGCCAAAAAACATAGTAGCCCTGGATCATCTAGAACAGGAGCGTAAACTGTACATAATAATAATAATAATAATCCACATTTGTAAAGCGCAAACAATCACCCGTGAGGGTCTCTAGGCGCTGGGGGCCGTTGGGAAGATTAAGCAAGCTATTGCCCAGAGTCACATGGTACTGGGCTAATCTGCCGCCGGCACCAGGGATCGAACCGTGATCCCCAGATTCCGGAGTCAGTCGCCCTGGCCATGGCACCACACCTCTTCATAATGTGAAAGAACCAGTTATGTGCCTACATTCCAATAATAACCATCTACCATTCCTATCGACCGCTTTCCTACCAGGATTAATAACACTACCTTTAATAAGAACTGCAACTCCCTTAGTCTTCACATCTTGTGTAGTGTATGCTGCTACCTTCAACCCCAGTGAATTAAGTAAATTGCTATCGTTCCTGGCAATGTGGGTCTCCTGTAGACAATAGATATCTGCCTTTAACACCTTGAGATCTTCCTGTATCCTCCTCCTCTTGGCCCCATCAATGAGCCCACATATGTTAATAGACGCAATATGAACTTTAGCCATGGTTACCCAGAATAATTGCTTCGAGCTGTTCTACCATATCTGAATTATTTGAATCAATACACATGTTGTACTGTTCCTGCAGACTGTCTTGTATAGCCTTCCTACCGAACGCTCTCTGACCGTTAGTAACCATATTCAATCATTCCCATAATATGCTTCTAGCTTCTGCTGCTGCCATTTACACTTCATGCTGTCAACATAGCCCCCTCGTCCCATCCCCCGCCACCCCTTCTCCACCCCCCTCCCTCACCTTCTCCACCCCCCTCCCTCCCCTACCCTTAGAGGCAGTCAGACCAAAGAAGGTCTGCGTGATGGAGACAGAAAAAAAACACAACATCACAGCGCTCCTCTCCCCTGAACTCCCTCCGCGCCTTATTAAACCCAAAGTGTCGATAAGAAAGAAGGATATAAGAGAAAGAAACAAAGGGGAGAAAAAGAAACTCATAATAGGTGAAATGCATATATGACCTTTTACTAATGTCATGAAGAAGAAGAGATAACACTTTCATTTAAATGAACCCCACAGTTACATTGAGATCTCAGACATTTCATTTATCTGACCGAATTTGATCTAAATACTCTCTCGCCTGGATTTCTGAGGTGAAAAACTTGACCACCCCTCTTACGATCGTCTTCAGTCTATTAGGGGAGAGTAAAAAAGCCTCGAACCCAGCATCCTGAAAGGGCTTAATCATTTGCCGGAGTCGCCATCGGCACTCTACGGTAACATGGCAAAAATCCGGGCGTACAAAAAAAGAGGACTCTTTTTATATTGCTGTCTGGCCTCGGGTCGGGCTTTTTCAAAAATAGCCTGCCTAAGCATAATATAGTTACCGAAAAAGACTAATATGGCCCTTGGATGGATTGTATCGCTACCAGAGTTTGTATGTCTGGTGCAGGGGAACCTGTGGACCCTCTGGACTTCCCACTCCCACCCTGTAAGCTCTGGGAAGGATTCTTTAAGAAGATTTATGATGAAGGAGCGTATGTCCTCCCCTTCCAAGCCTTCTTTTTTTTTTTTTTTTTTTTTGTAATATCTTTATTCAAATTTTCAACAATTTCGCAATACAAACCAAGCAATCATAGTCCAATTCTGCACTGATATACATGGTTATTATCACTGCGGCAGTACCAGCATAATTACAAATCCTCTCCTGTGATATTCACTGCACAATGTTACTGCTTTTTTCTCATCAGTACACATGTGTTAATAGTTTGACGTAGGTATATATACCGTTACATCTGATTGAGGGGTAGGACACTCCCATCCTATACATCTACTGTTTGCATCTATTAGTGCTATGCAAATATGTCTGTCAACATGTCAATATATGGTGTATATACGGTACAATTACTAGGAAACAATGAGTGTTAGACGGACCGGGAGGGTCGGCCGAGGACAAGGGGAGAGGTCTCCGGGGAGAGCCGTCTCCAGCGATCGTACGGACAAATAACTTCCCCCCCACAGACAGATACCACACAAGGAGATGAGTTAGCGTTCTTTATAAGCACTTCTTAAGGTACGATGAAAAGGTACAAGGAGGTCTGGACTCAGGGGTCCCCTCAATTCAAGTCTCTCAAGATGGGAAAAGGGGGTAGCGGGACAGTCTGGTTACCAGTCTGGTAGTTGAGGTGGTGTGGTGGGTAGCTCACAATCCTCGAGCTTAGGTGGTCTAGCTGGTACGGGCCGCGGCAGCGCCAGCAGGTCCCAGTGGAGATGGTCGATACACGGGCCGCGGCAGCGCCAGCAGGTCCCAGAGAAGATGGTCGATGTACGGTCCGCGGCAGCGCCAGCAGGTCCCGGTGAAGATGGTCGTTACAACGGGCCGCGGCAGCGCCAGCAGGTCCCGACGAGGATGGATGTTGCAGAAGGCCGCGGCAGCGCCAGCAGGCAGGACGATGGATCACAAGATAGGGCTACGGCAGCGCCAGTAGTCCGTCAAGGCTGAGTTCTCTCGGTGTCTCTCGACTCCAGGATACAACTGCCTTCCTGCTCCGCAGCTGCTCCAGTTATAGGGCAGGTGCCCTTTGATGTCCGGACCCTCGCACTTGGAGGTCGGAGGGTCCGGGATGAAGGTGTCCAGACACCCAGCGGGGGGGTGGAGCCGGTGCCTGGGGGAGCTGGAGGCGATCGTCACCTGGCAGGGGAGAGTCCTTGGCACTTCGTCCTCCCATTGACCTGCCAAGTGATCCGCTCACCTCCTGGGTGGATGGTGGTGCCGGGATGTCGGGGCCGGCCAGGCCCAGGGTTAGGGTCGGGGGGAGGCCACGCGGCCTCGTGGCGCAGGGCCCAAGATGGCGGCTTGACCCGGCCGAGGGAGCCGGTGGTGGCTTGGGCCCGTGCTACAGGGAGGTCCGAGGGCAGGAGTTCCGTCGGGAGACGGGGTGCGGGTGATTCTCGTGGGTCGCGCCTGGGGGGCCGGGGCTTGGGCCCTGTCGTGCGGGGGGGGCGCAAGCCCTTCGTGTGGCCTGTCCAACATGCGTCCCCCCCAGCTGAAGGCGGGGAGAGTCACCCATCTCCTTGGGGACTCTCTTCGTCGAGACGGAAGAAGCGGGACAGGCCATCTGCGTTGGCGTGGTCTTGGCCCGGTCGGTGCTCCACGGTGAAGTCCATTCCCTGCAGGGAGATGGACCAGCGCAATAGTTTTGGGTTTTCCCCCCGCATCTGCATCAGCCACTGCAGGGGTCTATGGTCGGTTTGTACCCGGAAGTGGGTACCGAAGAGATAGGGCCGGAGCTTTTTGAGGGCCCACACCACTGCGAAGGCCTCCCTCTCGATGGTGCTCCAGCGCTGTTCTCGGCCCAGGAGACGTCGGCTGATGAAGGCCACCGGCTGGTCATGACCCTCGGGGTTCACTTGGGAAAGAACCGCTCCGATGCCGTGGTCGGAGGCGTCTGTCTGTACTACGAATTCCCGACTGTAATCGGGGGCCTGGAGCACAGGGGCGGTGCACAGGGCGGCCTTCAGCTTTTCGAAGGCCGCTTGACAATCGGGGGTCCAGTTAATCCGCTTTGGTTGGTTCTTGGACGTGAGACCCGTGAGGGGCCCCACAATGCTGCCGTAGTCCTTCACGAACCGCCGGTAGTAGCCGGTGAGCCCCAAGAAGGCTCGGACTTCGGTCTGAGTGACGGGGGGCTGCCAGGACTGGATGGCAGCAATCTTAAGTTGCAGCGGGGCCACCAGCCCGCTCCCCACCTGGTGCCCCAGGTAGGTCACGGACCCTTGACCAATTTGGCATTTGCCGGCCTTAATCGTGAGGCCGGCCACCTGGAGGGCCTGTAGGACCTCCTGGAGGTGGAGGAGGTGGTCGGACCAGTGGCGGCTGTATACAGCGATATCGTCCAGGTAGGCAGCGCTGAACTCTTCGAGCCCCGCCAAGACCTGGTTCACAAGACGTTGAAATGTAGCGGGGGCGTTCTTCATGCCAAAGGGCATGACCTTGAAGTGGTAGTGGCCATCGGGGGTAGAGAATGCGGATCGTTCTTGAGCTCGGGGTGTGAGGCCGATCTGCCAGTAGCCCGCTGTTAGGTCGAAGATACTGAGGTAGCGGGCGGCCCCCAGCCGGTCGATCAATTCATCCGCTCTGGGGATAGGATGAGCGTCGGTTCGGGTGACAGCGTTCAAGCCCCGGTAGTCGACGCAGAATCTTAGTTCAGGTGTGGTGCCGGGGGCAGCGGCTTTGGGGACCAATACAACTGGACTGGCCCAGGGACTGTCCGAGGGCTCGATGACCCCGATCGTGAGCATTTTGGCCACTTCCTCTTGTATGCAGGCCCGTACCCGATCTGGTACGCGGTAGGCCCGGTGCCGGACAGGGGGACTGTCCCCGGTGTCCACGTCGTGCAAGCACCAAGGGGTGACCCCGGGAGTGAGGGAGAACAGTGAAGCGAACCGCAGCAGGAGGTCCCGGCAGCCCTGGCGTTGCTCTGGGGTGAGGGCCTCGGAGAGCCGGACCCCGTCCAAGGAACCGTCTTTCTCCTGAGTCCTCAGGAGATCAGGGAGAGGCTCGGAGTCTTCTTCCGCCCCACTGTCTGTAGCCATCAGGAGGCAGAGTTCTGAGCGCACAAAGTGTGGTTTGAGTCTGTTGGTGTGGAGGACCCGAAGGGGGTTCCGGGTGGTCCCCATGTCGATGAGGTAAGTGACGGGGCTTTTGCGCTCAACCACCTTGAAGGGCCCCGTCCACTTATCTTGCAAGGCACATGGTTCGGTGGGGGACATCACCCACACTTGTTGTCCAGGTTCGAACTCGACGGAGGAGGCATTGTGATCATACCATCTCTTCATGTCTTCCTGGCTGGCCTCGAGGTTCGCCTTGGCCATCTCCCTGAAGCGCCGGGTCTGATTACGTAGGGCCAGGAGGTACTTGAAGACGTCTGGAGGGGTCTTTAGGGGGGCCATCTCCCAACCTTCTTTGACTAGGCTGAGGGGCCCTCGCACAGGGTGCCCGTACAGGAGTTCGAAAGGGCTAAAACCGAGGGACTTCTGGGGAACTTCTCGGTAGGCGAAGAGGAGGCACGGGAGTAGTACATCCCACTGGCGACGGAGGGGCTCTTCCAATCCCCCAATCATCCCCTTGAGAGTGCGGTTGAATCGCTCCACTAGTCCGTTCCCTTGGGGGTGATAGGGGGTCGTGAATCGGTAGTGACCCCGCACTGTTGCCAGAGGGACTTCATGTATTTGGAGATGAAGTTCGTGCCTCGGTCGCTGACGACTTCTCGGGGGAAGCCCACCCGGGAGAAGATCCCCATTAGGGCCCGGCCAACCACCGGAGCTGTTACTGTCCGCAGAGGCACCGCCTCGGGGTAGCGGGTGGCGTGATCCACCAGTACTAGGATGAACCTATGTCCTTGTGCCGTGCGGGGGTCCAGGGGCCCCACAATGTCTATTCCTACCCTCTCGAACGGGGTGGTGACCACCGGGAAGGGTTGTAGAGGGGCCTTCAGCTTACGGCCACTCTTCCCGCTGGCCTGGCAAGTGGGGCTGGACCGGCAGTGGTTCATGACGTCGTTCAGCATCTTCGGCCAGATAAAGTGGGTCACTAGGCGACTGTAAGTTTTGTCTTGGCCCAGGTGTCCAGCCAGGGGGACATCGTGGGCCAGATTGAGCAGGAAGTCTCTGAAGCGGAGAGATACCACCAGTACTCGACCGGCCCCTAGCTCTGCGATCCTCTGTTCGCTGTATAGCAGGTCGTTCTCCCAGTAGACCCAGTGAGTTCCGGTGGAGTCCCCTGCGCTCTGGGCGCTGGCTTGTTGGCGGAGTCCCTCGAGGGAGGGGCAGGTCTTTTGCTCCTGGCGGAACTGTTCCTGGGTGGGCCCCCCTTCTTGACGCCACTGAGCCAGGCCGGGGACGTCCTGGAGGTGCGCGTCCCCTTCGGTCGTTGGCTCCGGGGGGTTGGCCTCATCGTTGTCTTCTACTGGGGCGACCGGGGGCGGAGGTGCTGGCCATTCCGGTTCTTCTGGTCGGGGAACGGCACGGGCTGCCCTGGACCGGGTGGTTACGCAGGCCCAGTCCGGGAGGCCCAGCATCCCCAGGTGCTCTCTTCTCTCGACGGTGGCCCATTGGGAACTCTCAAGGTCATTCCCCAGGAGGCAGTCCACGGGGGCATCATCCCGGACCGTCACTTTCAACAGGCCGGAGACCCCTCCCCATTCGAAGGGGACGCAGGCCATTTGGCACAGACTTTCGGAATTGTCAGCTGAGCGGACGGGGCAGAGAATGTTCGGCAGGATCTGCTCGGGTTTCACCAGGTGACAGCGGACGGCCGTCACACTGGCGCCTGTGTCACGTAAGGCCTCGGCCCGATGCCCATTAATGGTCACCCACTGACCGTATTTCCTGGTGTTGGCGGGTAGGGGAGCCCGCGGGACTATGTCTTTTCCCCCTAGGCACGCTAGAACCATGGCGGCCGGTTCCCACTCTTGCTGGGCCGGCTCATACTCTTCCTGTTCCTCTGACAGTCGTTCTTCCCCCAGGGCGGCGGCAGCTACCTGGCGGGGCTTGGGTGTTTGGTTCTGCGGGCAGCTCGGGTCATTGGCGTAATGGCCGACTCACTGGCATCGGTGGCACGTGACATTGGCTCGGAACCCTGGACGCATCGGGGGGTTTCCCCGGCCGGCCGGGGGCGGGGTGCTGGCCACGGGTGTTGCCGGGAGGGTGTCTCTCCCTCGCCCCTGGCCTCCTCCTCCTCCCCGAGGACGGTGCTGGCCTTGGTTGCTTCGGTTCTGCTCGTGCGGTCCTCTCCGGCTCACTCGGGTGCTCTCCCATCGGTCAGCTTCAGCGGCGAGCTGCCGGGGGTCGGTCAATTTACTGTCGAGGAGGTGCTGCCTGAGCTCGACGAAGCAGTTGTTCGACAGGTGTTCCCATACCATGAGGTTAAAGAGTTGTTCGTAGGTCGTTACATGGCTCCCCTTGATCCACCCCTCGAAGGCTCGGCTGAAATAGTTTACGTACTCCACCCAAGTTGTACCCGGGATCCGGGTGCAATCTCTGAACCTCTGGCGGTACATCTCGGGTGTGAGGCCGTAGCGGGTGAGGAGGGCAGCCTTCATGTGGTCGTAGGACGACATTTGGTGATCTGGGAGCTGCAACAGGGCATCGCGACCTTCGTTGACGAACCTCCCCCATAGTCCAGCTCCCCAATCACTCCGGTCGATCCGGTGGGAGGTCATGGCGATCTCGTAGGCTTTGAACCACTGCTGTATGTCGTCTTCTCGGACATACTCTCGGACAACATCCTTGGGGATGTGGACTTTTTTCTCGGTTGCCCCTGGGGTGTGCGGTCGCTCAGGCACCCCCGTCTCTTTATTCTGTTTCCGAAGTTCTATTTCCGCCAGTTTGCGTTCGTGTTCGAGTGTTATTCTTTTTTCCTCAAGCTCTCTCTGTCTCTGTTTTTCTTCTCGCTCCTCTCGGAGCCGCAGATGCTCTAGATTTAGTTTCTGCTCGGCTAACTTTAGTTCACCGTCCATCTTGAGTCGTGCCATTTCCAACTCGTGTAATCTGGTCCTTTCTCTTTCCTGGATCTCCTCCTGCGAGAGGCCCGTTCCCCTCTCCTCGGGAGCCGTGGCGTTCCCCTCTGGTGCGACACTGTTTTGGTCGGAGGATCCGGTGATCCCAGTTTCTGCCCACGACTCAAGGGCACGCTTCAAATCCTCTTTGGTACTCAGGCCGGTGGTAGCAATGCCTAGTTCCATGCAGAATTGTTTAAGTTCGCGGTGGTTATACTCTTCCAACTTATCCATTTGGAACTTTTCAGTGGAACCGCTATCTTTAGCTGACATCGTGGTTTTGTCGTGGGGTGAGCTACTCTCTGTACGATTACGCGTTGATTCGGATCGCGCCGCTGGCCACCAATGTTAGACGGACCGGGAGGGTCGGCCGAGGACAAGGGGAGAGGTCTCCGGGGAGAGCCGTCTCCAGCGATCGTACGGACAAATAACTTCCCCCCCACAGACAGATACCACACAAGGAGATGAGTTAGCGTTCTTTATAAGCACTTCTTAAGGTACGATGAAAAGGTACAAGGAGGTCTGGACTCAGGGGTCCCCTCGATTCAAGTCTCTCAAGATGGGAAAAGGGGGTAGCGGGACAGTCTGGTTACCAGTCTGGTAGTTGAGGTGGTGTGGTGGGTAGCTCACAATCCTCGAGCTTAGGTGGTCTAGCTGGTACGGGCCGCGGCAGCGCCAGCAGGTCCCAGTGGAGATGGTCGATACACGGGCCGCGGCAGCGCCAGCAGGTCCCAGAGAAGATGGTCGATGTACGGTCCGCGGCAGCGCCAGCAGGTCCCGGTGAAGATGGTCGTTACAACGGGCCGCGGCAGCGCCAGCAGGTCCCGACGAGGATGGATGTTGCAGAAGGCCGCGGCAGCGCCAGCAGGCAGGACGATGGATCACAAGATAGGGCTACGGCAGCGCCAGTAGTCCGTCAAGGCTGAGTTCTCTCGGTGTCTCTCGACTCCAGGATACAACTGCCTTCCTGCTCCGCAGCTGCTCCAGTTATAGGGCAGGTGCCCTTTGATGTCCGGACCCTCGCACTTGGAGGTCGGAGGGTCCGGGATGAAGGTGTCCAGACACCCAGCGGGGGGGTGGAGCCGGTGCCTGGGGGAGCTGGAGGCGATCGTCACCTGGCAGGGGAGAGTCCTTGGCACTTCGTCCTCCCATTGACCTGCCAAGTGATCCGCTCACCTCCTGGGTGGATGGTGGTGCCGGGATGTCGGGGCCGGCCAGGCCCAGGGTTAGGGTCGGGGGGAGGCCACGCGGCCTCGTGCCGCAGGGCCCAAGATGGCGGCTTGACCCGGCCGAGGGAGCCGGTGGTGGCTTGGGCCCGTGCTACAGGGAGGTCCGAGGGCAGGAGTTCCGTCGGGAGACGGGGTGCGGGTGATTCTCGTGGGTCGCGCCTGGGGGGCCGGGGCTTGGGCCCTGTCGTGCGGGGGGGGGCGCAAGCCCTTCGTGTGGCCTGTCCAACAATGAGCAATAAGACATATATTTTTAGGGGGCAAGCAGTATCACTGGTTTGCCAGATGTCTACAGCTTCCAACCTAAAAAAAAACATAACCAATAATTATAAAGATAAATATAACAAAACTGTGAGATATCAAATACACAGAGTGTCCATCATCGAAAAAAAAAAAATTGTGCCATGCAAGTGAAGCCATATTGGGGGCCACGCTTAATTTGTCAAGTATGTGTTGTTGCCCTTAGTGTATATATAGTTGTGTAATGCCCAAGATGTCCTATATCAGGTGTCTCGTCTATGTCGTGATATAAAGGAGCATGGAGTCATTACCAACCCTAATAGCCCCGCCCAAGGGCATGCACTGCTTTCCTGACCCTCCCGGGTAGCCTCTTCAAGCTTCTTCTTCCGCTTGCCGTGCCTGTGGAGCACACGTTCCCCCATCCGCACACGCAAGAGCCTTCAACATGTCATCCCAAGCTTGTGCGATATGAAACTTGCGCAGCCCAGCTGTTTCTTCTCTATGAAGATTGGTGCTCTCCACCTGCGCCCAGTTTTCTAGAGATTTTAGCCAATGGGATACCTCTGGAGGGTCCCTGCGCTTCCATCTTTTAGTTATTAATCGCTTTGCGATGATGAGTCCTAAGTCGCAGAATCTAGAGCTCACTCTGTTAGCTATTGTACGTTTATAGAACCCCAGGATGCAAACCTCCCATGTGCATGGCAATTCAGCGTTAGTGCTGCTGGCTAGAGTTTCCGCTATTGTGCGCCAATAGGTGTGAAGCAAGGAGCAGGACCACAGCATATGTAGTAAATCAGCGCCCAGTAAATAGCATCTCGGGCAAGCTGAAGTTCTGATGTTAAAGTATCTATTTATCTTATCTGGCGAGAGGTACGCTCTGTGTAATATGTACGTTTGTATGAGTATAAAGCGTGAGTTACGCGGTATGTGCCTGGCGCTAGCTAAGACACATTCCCAATCTTTGTCTGTCCAGGGTTGACCTCTGTCCCCGGCCCAGCTTGCCCGGAGTTTCTGCAACAGGTTCGACACATGCGTAAGCAAAGCCTGCACCAGCCAATGAATCACATGTGTTCCCTCCCCCATCACATGTAAATACTGTAACAGTTGATGCGTTGGCAGTTCAGTCGACAGATCTCTCCACGTTTGTGTCAATGACCGTATGATGGCTGAATGCAGGAGAAACTGGCCCACTGGCAAGCCGGTATCCTCTGACAGAGTTGCAAAGGACAATAAGGCACCATCTACATATAGATCCCCCAAAGTCTCCACTCCCGCCTCCGCCCAGGGCGCCAGCTCTATGTCAGTCACAACATCTCTGCCTTGGGGTGTACCCACCAGCGGCAGTATTGGAGCGTAGGGGACAGTGCTCTTCGTAAGCTGAAGACTCCTGCGACTGGAGGTGAGTGTCTGAAAAGTTTCAGTGCTCCGTCCATCATCTCCTTGGGTTTGGTTAGTTTACCGTATACATTTTCTTTTAGGTTTACCCTTCAGAATATTCAATTTATTTTGAGTTTAGAGCTGGTTTCTTCAGATTAATGTAGATAAGGGTACTATCCATTAGACAGAGAGTAATTTCGTTTATGAAAGGTAAGTAAAATAAAAACCAGCTCTAATATCATTTGCTGGGCTAATTAACGTTTCATTGAATAGTTTGTTTCCCCCAAAGGGGAGCCCGTAGTAACCAGGTAAACTTGTTAAAAAAAATCAGATCAGGCGAGCATTTGCTACTGACATGTATAGACATTTTGGGAGGAATATCTAAAATAACTTTCATTGGTAAGTGCTCACAAATAAAAGATCTTGCATATTCTCTTGTTGCAGCTGCCGATCTGCGAATTTTCACCAGGTTTCTAACGGGTGCAGGTTCTGAGCTGGAATCATTGATCCTTGTGAGATTTACTTGCTGTTACTTGTCAAGAGATGTCATTTAGTTTCACATTTACATTTTCAGCACCTGGAGAGGTGGGTTCAATTGCCACTTCCAAACTGTCTCAGATTATGATATCTGGGCATTTTTTATTTCCCTCGGCTCAGTTTACATTCTGTGAGTACTTTAGGCTATTCGGTTTGCAGTGTGTGTCATACAAGGCAGTGAATGTATATATGTGAACCCAGGGTGACGCTTCACCTCCTCGCACACAGTACGTGTTCTCAGATGCAGCGCAGCCCCCTTTGAACCCAGTGTGACGCTTCTGCCTCCTCGCACACAGTACGTGTGCTCAGATGCAGCGCAGCCTCCTTTGAACCCAGTGTGACGCTTCGCATCCTTGCACACAGTACGTGTGCTCAGATGCAGTGCAGCCCCTTTGAACCCAGTGTGATGCTTCCGCCTCCTTGCACACAGTACGTGTCCTCAGATGCAGTGCAGCCCCCTTTGAACCCAGTGTGAAGCTTCGTCTCCTCGCACACAGTACGTGTGCTCAGATGCAGCGCAGCCCCTTTGAACACCGTTTGACGCTTCTGCCTCCTCGCACACAGTATGTGTGTTCAGATGCAGCGCAGCCCCTTTGAACCCAGTGTGACGCTTCACCTCCTCGCACACAGTACGTGTGCTCAGATGCAGCGCAGCCCCCTTTGAACCCAGTGTGAAGCTTCGTCTCCTCGCACACAGTACGTGTCCTCAGATGCAGCGCAGCCCCCTTTGAACACAGTGTGACGCTTCTGCCTCCTCGCACTCAGTACGTGTCCCCAGATGCAGCGCAGCCCCTTTGAACACAGTGTGACGCTTCTGCCTCCTCGCACACAGTACGTGTGCTCAGATGCAGCACAGCCCCTTTGAACCCAGGGTGACGCTTCTGCCTCCTCGCACACAGTACGTGTGCTCAAATGCAGCGCAGCCCCTTTGAACACAGTGTGACGCTTCTGCCTCCTCGCACACAGTGCGTGTCCTCAGATGCAGCACAGCCCCTTTGAACCCAGGGTGACGCTCCGTCTCCTTGTACACAGTACGTGTGCTCAGATGCAGCGCAGCCCCCTTTGAACCCAGGGTGACGCTTTGTCTCCTCGCACTCAGTACGTGTGCTCAGATGCAGCACAGCCCCTTTGAACACAGGGTGACGCTTCTGCCTCCTCGCACACAGTACGTGTGCTCAAATGCAGCGCAGCCCCATTGAACCCAGGGTGACGCTTCTGCCTCCTCGCACACAGTACGTGTGCTCAAATGCAGCGCATCCCCTTTGAACACAGTTTGACGCTTCTGCCTCCTCGCACACAGTACGTGTGTTCAGATGGAGCGCAGCCCCTTTGAACCCAGTGTGACGATTCTGCCTCCTTGCACACAGTACGTGTGCTGAGATGCGGCGCAGCCCCTTTGAACACAGTTTGACGCTTTTGCCTCCTCGCACACAGTATGTGTGTTCAGATGCAGCGCAGCCCCTTTGAACACAGTGTGATGCTTCGCCTCCTCGCACACAGTACGTGTGCTCAGATGCAGCGCAGCCCCTTTGAACCCAGTGTGATGCTTCGCCTCCTCACACACAGTTTGTGTGCTCAGATGCAGCGCAGCCCCTTTGAACCCAGAGTGACGCTTCGCCTCCTCGCAACCAGTACGTGTGCTCAGATGCAGCGCAGCCCCTTTGAACCCAGGGTGACGCTTCGCCTCCTCGCACACAGTACGTGTCCTCAGATGCAGCGCAGCCTCCTTTGAACCCAGTGTGATGCTTCGCCTCCTTGCACACAGTGCGTGTCCTCAGATGCAGCGCAGCCCCCTTTGAATCCAATGTGACCCTTCGCCTCCTTGCACACAGTACGTTTTCTCAGATGCAGCGCAGCCCCTTTGAACCCAGTGTGATGCTTCTGCCTCCTCGCACACAGTACGTGTGCTCAGATGCGGCGCAGCCCCTTTGAACACAGTTTGACGCTTCTGCCTCCTCGCACACAGTATGTGTGTTCAGATGCAGCGCAGCCCCTTTGAACACAGTGTGATGCTTCGCCTCCTCGCACACAGTACGTGTGCTCAGATGCAGCGCAGCCCCTTTGAACCCAGTGTGATGCTTTGCCTCCTCACACACAGTTTGTGTGCTCAGATGCAGCGCAGCCCCTTTGAACCCAGGGTGACGCTTCACCTCCTCGCACACAGTACGTGTGCTCAGATGCAGCGCAGCCCCTTTGAACCCAGTGTGATGCTTCTGCCTCCTCGCACACAGTACGTGTCCTCTAATGCACTGCAGCCCCCTTTGAACCCAGTGTGCCGCTTCGTCTCCTTGCACACAGTACGTGTCCTCAGATGCAGCGCAGCCCCCTTTGAACCCAGTGTGACGCTTCTGCCTCCTCGCACACAGTACGTGTGCTCAGATGCAGCGCAGCCCCTTTGAACCCAGGGTGATGCTTCTACCTCCTCGCACACAGTACGTGTGCTCAAATGCAGCGCAGCCCCTTTGAACCCAGGGTGACGCTTCGCCTCCTCACACACAGTACGTGTCCTCAGATGCAGCGCAGCCCCCTTTGAACCCAGTGTGACGCTTCGCATCCTTGCACACAGTACGTGTGCTCAGATGCAGCGCAGCCCCTTTGAACCCAGTGTGATGCTTCTGCCTCCTCGCACACAGTACGTGTGCTCAGATGCAGCGCAGCCCCTTTGAACCCAGGGTGATGCTTCTACCTCCTCGCACACAGTACGTGTGCTCAAATGCAGCGCAGCCCCTTTGAACCCAGGGTGACGCTTCGCCTCCTCACACACAGTACGTGTCCTCAGATGCAGCGCAGCCCCCTTTGAACCCAGTGTGACGCTTCGCATCCTTGCACACAGTACGTGTGCTCAGATGCAGCGCAGCCCCTTTGAACCCAGGGTGATGCTTCTACCTCCTCGCACACAGTACGTGTGCTCAAATGCAGCGCAGCCCCCTTTGAACCCAGTGTGACGCTTCTGCCTCCTCGCACACAGTACGTGTGCTCAGAGGCAGCGCAGCCCCTTTGAACCCAGGGTGATGTTTCTACCTCCTCGCACACAGTACGTGTGCTCAAATGCAGCGCAGCCCCTTTGAACCCAGGGTGACGCTTCGCCTCCTCACACACAGTACGTGTCCTCAGATGCAGCGCAGCCCCCTTTGAACCCAGTGTGACGCTTCTGCCTCCTCGCACACAGTACGTGTGCTCAGATGCAGCGCAGCCCCTTTGAACCCAGGGTGATGCTTCTACCTCCTCGCACACAGTACGTGTGCTCAAATGCAGCGCAGCCCCTTTGAACCCAGGGTGACGCTTCGCCTCCTCACACACAGTACGTGTCCTCAGATGCAGCGCAGCCCCCTTTGAACCCAGTGTGACGCTTCGCATCCTTGCACACAGTACGTGTGCTCAGATGCAGTGCAGCCCCTTTGAACCCAGTGTGATGCTTCTGCCTCCTCGCACACAGTACGTGTCCTCAGATGCAGCGCAGCCCCCTTTGAACCCAGTGTGCCGCTTCGCCTCCTCGCAACCAGTACGTGTGCTCAGATGCAGCGCAGCCCCCTTTGAACCCAGTGTGACGCTTCGCATCCTCGCAACCAGTACGTGTGCTCAGATGCAGCGCAGCCCCCTTTGAACCCAGTGTGACGCTTCGCATCCTCGCAACCAGTACGTGTGCTCAGATGCAGCGCAGCCCCCTTTGAACCCAGTGTGACGCTTCGCATCCTTGCACACAGTACGTGTGCTCAGATGCAGCGCAGCCTCCTTTGAACCCAGTGTGACGCTTCGCATCCTTGCACACAGTACGTGTCCTCTAATGCACTGCAGCCCCCTTTGAACCCAGTGTGCCGCTTCGTCTCCTTGCCCACAGTACGTGTCCTCAGATGCAGCGCAGCCCCCTTTGAACCCAGTGTGATGCTTCTACCTCCTCGCACACAGTACGTGTCCTCAGATGCAGCGCAGCCCCCTTTGAACCCAGGGTGACGCTTCACCTCCTCGCACACAGTACGTGTGCTCAAATGCAGCGCAGCCCCTTTGAACCCAGGGTGACGCTTCACCTCCTCGCACACAGTACGTGTGCTCAGATGCAGCTCAGCCCCTTTGAACACAGGGTGACGCTTCACCTCCTCGCACACAGTACGTGTGCTCAGATGCAGCGCAGCCCCTTTGAACACCGTTTGACGCTTCTGCCTCCTCGCACACAGTATGTGTGTTCAGATGCAGCGCAGCCCCTTTGAACACAGTGTGATGCTTCGCCTCCTCGCACACAGTACGTGTGCTCAGATGCAGCGCAGCCCCCTTTGAACCCAGTGTGATGCTTCGCCTCCTCACACACAGTACGTGTGCTCAGATGCAGCGCAGCCCCCTTTGAACACAGTGTGACGCTTCTGCCTCCTCGCACACAGTACGTGTGCTCAGATGCAGCGCAGCCCCTTTGAACCCAGAGTGACGCTTCGCCTCCTCACACACAGTACGTGTGCTCAGATGCAGCGCAGCCCCCTTTGAACCCAGGGTGACGCTTCTGCCTCCTCGCACACAGTACGTGTGCTCAGATGCAGCGCAGCCCCCTTTGAACCCAGTGTGACGCTTCACCTCCTCGCACACAGTACGTGTGCTCAGATGCAGCGCAGCCCCCTTTGAACACAGAGTGACGCTTCGCCTCCTCACACACAGTACGTGTGCTCAGATGCAGCGCAGCCCCCTTTGAACCCAGGGTGACGCTTCGCCTCCTCGCACACAGTACGTGTGCTCAGATGCAGCGCAGCCCCTTTGAACCCAGGGTGACGCTTCGCCTCCTCGCACACAGTACGTGTGCTCAGATGCAGCGCAGCCCCTTTGAACCCAGGGTGACGCTTCACCTCCTCGCACACAGTGCGTGTCCTCAGATGCAGCGCAGCCCCTTTGAACACAGTGTGATGCTTCGCCTCCTCGCACACAGTACGTGTCCTCAGATGCAGCGCAGCCCCTTTGAACACAGTGTGATGCTTCGCATCCTTGCACACAGTACGTGTGCTCAGATGCAGCGCAGCCCCCTTTGAACCCAGGGTGACGCTTCACCTCCTCGCACACAGTACGTGTGCTCAGATGCAGCGCAGCCCCCTTTGAACCCAGGGTGACGCTTCACCTCCTCACACACAGTACGTGTCCTCAGATGCAGCGCAGCCCCCTTTGAACCCAGGGTGACGCTTCGCCTCCTCACACACAGTACGTGTGCTCAGATGCACTGCAGCCCCTTTGAACCCAGTGTGCCGCTTCGCCTCCTTGCACACAGTACGTGTCCTCAGATGCAGCGCAGCCCCCTTTGAACCCAGGGTGACGCTTCGCCTCCTCACACACAGTACGTGTGCTCAGATGCAGCGCAGCCCCCTTTGAACCCAGGGTGACGCTTCTGCCTCCTCGCACACAGTACGTGTCCTCAGATGCAGCGCAGCCCCCTTTGAACCCAGGGTGACGCTTCTGCCTCCTCGCACACAGTACGTGTCCTCAGATGCAGCGCAGCCCCCTTTGAACCCAGTGTGACGCTTCTGCCTCCTTGCACACAGTACGTGTCCCCAGATGCAGCGCAGCCCCTTTGAACCCAGGGTGACGCTTCACCTCCTCGCACACAGTACGTGTGCTCAGATGCAGCGCAGCCCCTTTGAACCCAGGGTGATGCTTCTACCTCCTCGCACACAGTACGTGTGCTCAAATGCAGCGCAGCCCCCTTTGAACCCAGTGTGACGCTTCGCCTCCTCGCAACCAGTACGTGTGCTCAGATGCAGCGCAGCCCCCTTTGAACCCAGTGTGACGCTTCGCATCCTTGCACACAGTACGTGTGCTCAGATGCAGCGCAGCCTCCTTTGAACCCAGTGTGACGCTTCGCATCCTTGCACACAGTACGTGTCCTCTAATGCACTGCAGCCCCCTTTGAACCCAGTGTGCCGCTTCGTCTCCTTGCCCACAGTACGTGTCCTCAGATGCAGCGCAGCCCCCTTTGAACCCAGTGTGATGCTTCTACCTCCTCGCACACAGTACGTGTCCTCAGATGCAGCGCAGCCCCCTTTGAACCCAGGGTGATGCTTCGCCTCCTCACACACAGTACGTATCCTCAGATGCAGCGCAGCCCCTTTGAACCCAGGGTGACGCTTCACCTCCTCGCACACAGTACGTGTGCTCAAATGCAGCGCAGCCCCTTTGAACCCAGGGTGACGCTTCACCTCCTCGCACACAGTACGTGTGCTCAGATGCAGCTCAGCCCCTTTGAACACAGGGTGACGCTTCACCTCCTCGCACACAGTACGTGTGCTCAGATGCAGCGCAGCCCCTTTGAACACCGTTTGACGCTTCTGCCTCCTCGCACACAGTATGTGTGTTCAGATGCAGCGCAGCCCCTTTGAACACAGTGTGATGCTTCGCCTCCTCGCACACAGTACGTGTGCTCAGATGCAGCGCAGCCCCCTTTGAACCCAGTGTGATGCTTCGCCTCCTCACACACAGTACGTGTGCTCAGATGCAGCGCAGCCCCCTTTGAACACAGTGTGACGCTTCTGCCTCCTCGCACACAGTACGTGTGCTCAGATGCAGCGCAGCCCCTTTGAACCCAGAGTGACGCTTCGCCTCCTCACACACAGTACGTGTGCTCAGATGCAGCGCAGCCCCCTTTGAACCCAGGGTGACGCTTCTGCCTCCTCGCACACAGTACGTGTGCTCAGATGCAGCGCAGCCCCCTTTGAACCCAGTGTGACGCTTCACCTCCTCGCACACAGTACGTGTGCTCAGATGCAGCGCAGCCCCCTTTGAACACAGAGTGACGCTTCGCCTCCTCACACACAGTACGTGTGCTCAGATGCAGCGCAGCCCCCTTTGAACCCAGGGTGACGCTTCGCCTCCTCGCACACAGTACGTGTGCTCAGATGCAGCGCAGCCCCTTTGAACCCAGGGTGACGCTTCGCCTCCTCGCACACAGTACGTGTGCTCAGATGCAGCGCAGCCCCTTTGAACCCAGGGTGACGCTTCACCTCCTCGCACACAGTGCGTGTCCTCAGATGCAGCGCAGCCCCTTTGAACACAGTGTGATGCTTCGCCTCCTCGCACACAGTACGTGTCCTCAGATGCAGCGCAGCCCCTTTGAACACAGTGTGATGCTTCGCATCCTTGCACACAGTACGTGTGCTCAGATGCAGCGCAGCCCCCTTTGAACCCAGGGTGACGCTTCACCTCCTCGCACACAGTACGTGTGCTCAGATGCAGCGCAGCCCCCTTTGAACCCAGGGTGACGCTTCACCTCCTCACACACAGTACGTGTCCTCAGATGCAGCGCAGCCCCCTTTGAACCCAGGGTGACGCTTCGCCTCCTCACACACAGTACGTGTGCTCAGATGCACTGCAGCCCCTTTGAACCCAGTGTGCCGCTTCGCCTCCTCACACACAGTACGTGTGCTCAGATGCAGCGCAGCCCCCTTTGAACCCAGGGTGACGCTTCTGCCTCCTCGCACACAGTACGTGTCCTCAGATGCAGCGCAGCCCCCTTTGAACCCAGGGTGATGCTTCTGCCTCCTCGCACACAGTACGTGTCCTCAGATGCAGCGCAGCCCCCTTTGAACCCAGTGTGACGCTTCTGCCTCCTTGCACACAGTACGTGTCCCCAGATGCAGCGCAGCCCCTTTGAACACAGTGTGACGCTTCTGCCTCCTCGCACACAGTACGTGTCCTCAGATGCAGCGCAGCCCCTTTGAACCCAGTGTGACGCTTCGCATCCTTGCACACAGTACGTGTCCCCAGATGCAGCGCAGCCCCTTTGAACCCAGTGTGACGCTTCGCATCCTTGCACACAGTACGTGTGCTCAGATGCAGTGCAGCCCCTTTGAACCCAGTGTGATGCTTCTGCCTCCTCGCACACAGTACGTGTGCTCAGATGCAGCGCAGCCCCTTTGAACCCAGGGTGACGCTTCACCTCCTCGCACTCAGTACGTGTCCCCAGATGCAGCGCAGCCCCCTTTGAACCCAGGGTGACGCTTCACCTCCTCGCACACAGTACGTGTGCTCAGATGCAGCGCAGCCCCCTTTGAAACCAGTGTGACGCTTCACCTCCTCGCACACAGTACGTGTGCTCAGATGCACCGCAGCCCCTTTGAACCCAGGGTGACGCTTCACCTCCTCGCACACAGTACGTGTGCTCAGATGCAGCGCAGCCCCCTTTGAAACCAGTGTGACGCTTCACCTCCTCGCACACAGTACGTGTGCTCAGATGCAGCGCAGCCCCCTTTGAACCCAGGGTGACGCTTCACCTCCTCGCACACAGTACGTGTGCTCAGATGCAGCGCAGCCCCCTTTGAAACCAGTGTGACGCTTCACCTCCTCGCACACAGTACGTGTGCTCAGATGCAGCGCAGCCCCTTTGAACCCAGGGTGACGCTTCACCTCCTCGCACACAGTACGTGTGCTCAGATGCAGCGCAGCCCCCTTTGAACCCAGGGTGACGCTTCACCTCCTCGCACACAGTACGTGTGCTCAGATGCAGCGCAGCCCCCTTTGAACCCAGGGTGACGCTTCGCCTCCTCACACACAGTACGTGTGCTCAGATGCAGCGCAGCCCCCTTTGAACCCAGGGTGACGCTTCTGCTCCTCGCACACAGTGCGTGTCCTCAGATGCAGCGCAGCCCCTTTGAAAGCAGTGTGACGCTTCACCTCCTCGCACACAGTACGTGTCCCCAGATGCAGCGCAGCCCCTTTGAAACCAGTGTGACGCTTCACCTCCTCGCACACAGTACGTGTGCTCAGATGCACCGCAGCCCCTTTGAACCCAGGGTGACGCTTCACCTCCTCGCACACAGTACGTGTGCTCAGATGCAGCGCAGCCCCCTTTGAACCCAGGGTGACGCTTCGCCTCCTCACACACAGTACGTGTGCTCAGATGCAGCGCAGCCCCCTTTGAACCCAGGGTGACGCTTCTGCTCCTCGCACACAGTGCGTGTCCTCAGATGCAGCGGAGCCCCTTTGAACACAGTGTGATGCTTCGCCTCCTCGCACACAGTACGTGTCCTCAGATGCAGCGCAGCCCCTTTGAACCCAGTGTGACGCTTCACCTCCTCGCACACAGTACGTGTGCTCAGATGCAGCGCAGCCCCTTTGAACCCAGGGTGACGCTTCACCTCCTCGCACACAGTGCGTGTCCTCAGATGCAGCGCAGCCCCTTTGAACCCAGGGTGACGCTTCACCTCCTCGCACACAGTACGTGTGCTCAGATGCAGCGCAGCCCCCTTTGAACCCAGGGTGACGCTTCACCTCCTCGCACACAGTGCGTGTGCTCAGATGCAGCGCAGCCCCCTTTGAACACAGGGTGATGCTTCGCCTCCTCGCACACAGTACATGTCCTCAGATGCACTGCAGCCCCCTTTGAACCCAGTGTGCCGCTTCGCCTCCTCACACACAGTACGTGTGCTCAGATGCAGCGCAGCCCCTTTGAACCCAGGGTGACGCTTCACCTCCTCGCACACAGTACGTGTCCTCAGATGCAGCGCAGCCCCCTTTGAACCCAGTGTGACGCTTCGCCTCCTCGCACACAGTGCGTGTGCTCAGATGCAGCGCAGCCCCCTTTGAACCCAGTGTGACGCTTCGCCTCCTCACACACAGTACGTGTGCTCAGATGCACTGCAGCCCCTTTGAACACAGTGTTGCACGGAGAATTGTTTATTAGTTCTGATCTGCGCTGGATTTCTGCGTTCGGATTCACTCTCTTAGAGACCTGTGTGGGGCAGTTATCCTGTCACTGTCCGCAGCAGCTGTGCTACCCATACCCTGCCCCACTGACCCTCCGGCCCTGCTCTTACTGGAACTCATTTATGGCCAGGCCTTGCACTTCGTTTGTTCCACTGTCTCTCCGTATTCAGCCACATGTTCCTTTCACTTGAGCACAGACAACCGAGAGCACGGGCCTCATTTCATGCACTTTGTAGGTAAATAAAGACTTCCTGCAGTAGAATCGAAGGCTTTCACCATCTGTCACTGTTGTCACCCTCGGGCATTGTATCATATGTTTGTCTCCTTCAACCCTGAAGTTTCCTGCCCCCAGATCCCCTAAAGACCCTAAAACCCTGCATCTCATCTGCCCCACAGGTACACTGCAGCGCACTCTCTCGTTGACCCATCGCACAGCACTTAAAATCCTTATCTAATTGAAGCTTAAACCCTGGAATCCTAAAGTCAAACCGACAGGGGTCTGCAGCCGGTGACTGCCACCTCCAGAGACAAACTGCACTGCACAGCACCACCTGTAACCTTCTGCTCTGCACTACGATGCACAGCACCACCTGAAACCTTCTGCTCTGCACTACGATGCACAGCACCACCTGTAACCTTCTGCTCTGCACTACGATGCACAGCACCACCTGTAACCTTCTGCTCTGCACTACGATGCACAGCACCACCTGTAACCTTCTGCTCTGCACTACGATGCACAGCACCACCTGTAACCTTCTGCTCTGCACTACGATGCACAGCACCACCTGTAACCTTCTGCTCTGCACTACGATGCACAGCACCACCTGAAACCTTCTGCTCTGCACTACGATGCACAGCACCTGTGTTGGACTTGGCCCTTCTGGCAGGTTCACCCCTGGACTTTTTGGATTTTTATTGGTGACTTGGTATGGTGATTGTTTGGTCTCTGCGCACTTTCCCTGTGTCCCAGGGTAAAGTGCGTGCGTGCTCTGAGTGCATGTGGTGAGATAGGCCTGCCCTCCCATAGGAATGCATGGGGGATGTATGTGTCCCTAGTAGTTCCTGATGCGTGGGGTGTGCAGGCCCGAGTTTGGTATGTGCGGACTCGTGGGAGTGAATGCTGCGCGATGATGTGTGCGGCGTGCATGTACCTAGTGTGGAAGTGCCACTTCTAGAAGTGGGCACTTCTGTGTGCAGTGTGTCTGTCGCGTGATTGGCTGGTCATGTCATGTGACGGGCTAGGGATTCCCCAGTGTCAGGATGAGTCACCCAGTGGTGAATGGGGAGATCAGCAGCTAGATGGGTGGGAGGAGTCCACCTGAGTCCTGAATAGGACAGGGTTTTCCAAACACAATGCTGGCCCCGCCCCCCGTGGTGCGACTGACGACCCTAGCCCTTCCAGTGAATAGAATGAGGGGCTGAGCACATCAAGGGTGCTCCCCAACCAGCTGCGACTGGTTTTCCCCCTCACCCTGAACCCAGAACAAAGGGTTTGCCTGTATAAAAATGGGGCTGTGTCCCCACAGAAATTGTTCTCTGCCAGGATCTTACCTGAGGGGGGCTGCTGCTGCTGCCGCTGGACCAGAGGACCGCCACTTGGACTACCTCCCTGCCTGGAGGCCCAGTGAGCTGGCTCTGGGTCCAGCCTTGCCCCCACCCCTGCCCTGCTGCATGCAGGGAAGAACTTTGCTGGACTTTGTGGTTCTTTTTATCCTAAAGCACCAGGCAGTGCTTTCCTTTCCCTCATAGCGCTGGGAGCGCTTTTCTTGGCTTCATAGCGCTGGGAGCGCTTTGTTTGGGTCCCCTAAGCGCCTGGAAGCGCTTTAATTGAGGCCGGCAGCGCAACGCTGCGATTATCAGCAAGGGAACCCCGACGTAGGGATTCCCTGCTATTGTGCTATATTCGAAGCGGGTGCCCACCCCGCATTGTGTGCTTGTTGGCGGGTGCCCACCCCGCTTATTGAAGTATTCCTACGGCGGGTGCCCACCCCGCCGTGTACTGCATATCGAGGGAGCCCACCCCTCTTATCCCCGGAGAAATCACCGCGGCGGCCCGGTTCTCAAACCGGAAGTCAGGCAACGGCTCGTGGGACGGGGGCGGAGCCTCGACCTGCAACGGAAGTCCAGGCGGGAGCCCACTCCGCACTGGACGGCTTCCTGGAGGAACGAGAGGAGGCTGCCGGGGAAGAGAGAGAGAGCCCCCGAGGAGCGGGAGCTCTCTAGTGCCGGCCGCCCTGACCCCGACGCGTCCAGTGAGCCTGGAGCCTCGGAGGCTCCACGAGAAGCGTCGCCGGAGTCCCGGTGAGTGAGGCTCCGAGGGGGGGGGGTCCGGACCGCATTTCGCTCCCGCCCCAGCGGGGGCCTGTCTATGCTCGAGTCCCAGAGTGGGACTCCAACCTTCTGGGGGCAGTATTCTGGAGCAGGCCAGAGCGCGAGTGGCGCTCCAACTACGGGGGCATTTCTCCTGCAGTCAGAGCGGCCCCGGAAGGCAGCGGGCCGCTCCAACGAAGGGGCCCGCATTATTTTCTCGAGCACTTGCGTGCTCCAACGGCCTGCATTGGTTTGCCCTGAGCCCCGAGAAGGCTCCAACGTTACGGGGCATTCTCGTCCTCAGAGCCCACGAGGCTCCACCCAGGCGCATTCTTCAGGAGCCTAGGAGGCTCCCCGGGGGCATTTCTATTGGCCATTTCGAGCCCCAGAGGCTCCAACGAAGGGGCATATTATTATTTAGAGCCTGCGAGGCTCAAGGGGCACAGTATTGATTCAGAGCCCTGGGAGGCTCCAACGTTGGCCCCAGCATTTCTCCAGTTGCCCAGCACTTAGTGGGCAACTGCTACGTTTAGGTTGTAGCCTCTGTGTTTTGGCTGGCGCAGCTTGCGCAGCCTTGCCCTAACATTTGGACACAGGGCGTCCTTACCCCTCCACGGCCAGTTGGCCCAGGGACTGCCACAGATAGTGGCTAATGTGAGTTTTTGCGCCATTGTACCTTTCCTGCACCTCTGAATGTGGTTATGCGTCATGTGCTTTGCTTTACACCTCTGAATGTTATGCATCATGTGTTTATGTGCTTAGACCCCTACAGGTATTGTGATACTTAGGTGGTTGTTTTCTCCCTAGTACAGGTGGTGCTAGTGAGGTCCTGATTCCCTGCGCAATATTGTCCTAAGGTGGTTAGGGTTGCGTAGGTGGTACTTTCTGGTGACCAGTAGTTACTGGTGGTGTGCTACCTTTGCTATTTTGTACTACAGTATTATTCCTATGTTCTAAAAAGTGCTAATTCCGGACAGTGGTCCATGTGGCCCTGTCCCCTGTATATATAATCCCTTGTAAATTCTGCCCGTGCCTGTTGGCACATTGTAGAGTGTGTGTTTTTATCTAATGTGTTGTGTATAATACAAAGGCTATTTTTATAGAATACCTTGTGTGGAGTTTCCTTTGTGGTGGGCCTTGGGTGTTGTTGCTGGGTGCGCGCGCAAACGCTTTACACATCGCCTCAGAGATAAGCCTGACTGCTCGTGCCAAGCTACCAAGGGGGTGAGCAGGGGTTATCTTTGGCGTGTAACTCCCCAGCCCTGACTAGAGTGGTGGTTTCTGCCTGGCTTTGGCGCAAGCCTCAGCCAACCAGAAATCCCATTTCTAACATTGGTGATCAGCGGTGGGATTTGGACTTGCGTTTGCGCTGTACCGCAGCAGCAACTGGCCGCACTACAAAACTCTGCATTTAGATAAATCACATGGTATAGGGATTATTGTTTTAAGTTTGTTTTTAATTGTCATTTCTTTGGAAATGTGTTTTTGTGCACTGTGAGTTAGGTGTCCCTAGCTCGGGAGGGTAGATCATCGCCCTTAGTGCATTGTGTTTCTGGATTCACCAGAGGGTGGGATCCAGTGGTGGCAGCGTAATAGTGTCCTGTACATTTGTCCCCCGCCCTGCGCCCAGAGTTGGTACCTGTGTCACGTGGTGGTCAGGTTGAGGAATCAGGGGTGGTAGAAACTGCCTTACCAGTCCGAGGGGAGGGTTGTGTGTGTGGATGAATGGTGTGTGGCACTAGGCAAGTGAGTGTGAGTTCTCTGGGTTAGAGAGCTTGCTGAATCTTTTTGTGAATTGTGTGCTCCTGTGTGAAACTCAGACCCCTAGGTTCCCTGTATAATTGTTACCATAACGTCCGCCAGAATGGAGCCTGCTTGTGATCCCTATGAGCTAGCTTGGCGCCAGAGGCAGGAGTTAGAAAGGTACTGTACAGAGGAAGAGTCAGAAGAGGAGGTAGAGGATGACAATACCTGGACGCCAGTAGAGAGTGAGGACCCCATAGGTAGGGCGTCCCTTGCTGGGTCCAGCGTAGGAGGCAGCGCCTCATCCCTTTCCCTGTCCCCAGAGGAGTGGGAAGATAGGAGGAAAGAAAGGGAGCACCAGCTGGCGTTAGAGAAGCTCAGGTTAGAGCATGCTCAGGCGATGGCGCAGCTGGAGGCCAGGAAGCAACAGAGAGAGACTGAGTGGGTCTTGGCGCGGGAGAGGGTAGAGGAGGCTGAGAGGGCCTCCACCAGAGGCAAAGTAGCTCTGGAGGGTAGACTATCCCCTGCGCGCAGTTTTAATTTTCTGGGCTCCCCAGGGAGGGTTGAGTCCAGTGGTAGTAGCGATGTAGATTCCAGTGTAGGAAATCCCAGTCCCAGTTCCCCCAGTCTGGTACCTGTTTCCCAGGAGGAGGAGTTAAGGTTGAAATTCAGGGGCAGTAGGAAACTGTCTCACCAGACTTGGGAGGAGTTTGTGGATGGATGTGAGGATGCAATGTTTGATTGGATTTCCACAGCAAGTGATTTTGATATACTGTGTAATCTGGTTCTCAAAGAACACCTGCTCAGTTGTTGTGTGCCAGGGTTGCGCCAACACCTGTTGGGGTGTGGATTGTCTGAGCCCCTTGAGCTTGCGGAAGAAGCAGAGCGCTGGGAAAGGGCTAGAGGTTCTCTAGAGTCATTAGGGAGTGACTCCAAAAGTAGTGGGTCAGGTATCTTCCAGCCCAGCGTGGTGGAAGAGGCTCAGTGTAGCCCAGCTAGGTCCCAGGATAGCGAGGAGGGTGTAGGGGCTCACCGCCTGGCTCAGTGGAGCAGGAGTGAGAGGGTGACCGAGGGTCCCCTGACGTACGAAACCCTGCCTCAGGACTTGGATGGTTCCATGAGGGAACACCAAGTTGGGGACCTAGGCTGTCCTGTTAGCCCATTTGAGGGAGATCTCCTGGTGAGTAGAGGACCTGGAGCACCTGTAACCAGGGCTCCTGTGGTTCTAGAGTCTGGCAGTACCGCTCCGGTAGGGAGGGTACAGGAGTCCAGTGTGAGGAGTGATTGGGGGATGAGTTTCCCAGTGGAAGAGCCTGTGGGTCAGGGACTACCCAGTTGGGCTAGGATCCCGTGTAGTGACCAGGGTGGCACCACTTCTGTTCTGGGGGATCTCCGCGCACTGTCAGGTGGACAGGGGACGGGAGATCAGCGCCAGACAGACAGTCGCTTGACGTATGTGTCCTTTGATAGCCTCAGGGGGATGGAGTGGAAATCCCCAGAAGTCCTGGAGTGCCAGGCAATTATTCCACCAAAGGTTCTAGGCCGGAGGTTGGGAGGCCAGGTTCAGGATCAGCCTGACCTGACGGGTGGGACGTCTGTAATCAGCGTCCCGACCAGTTCTTCTTCCAGAGGTACCGCCCCAGTTGGTAGGGAGCAGGGTTCTGGAAGGGGGTGCAGAGGGTGGGAGAGCCCACCTCTGCCCCCGGTACAACCTGAGGGGTTAAACCCTGGGTTGGGATGGCGTTCTAGGTGTACCCCTCGCCAGAGGAGGAGGAACCCTAGGAGAAGAGGTAGGGGGAGGAGAGCCTTCCCTGAGACTCCTGGTCCGCCTGAGGGTGTAGACCCTAGGCTGGAGAACCAGTGGCAGTCTAGTCCTGTCTTTCAGAGAGGAAGAGTGGAGAATGGCCGCTATGTGCCAGGGGTTACTACCCCCCACTCTGTGATTAGGCAAAGACCGGTGGCACCTGGGTGGCCTAGGGCCTGGTCTTGGCCGCGGACAGCTTGGGAGTACCAGTGGGGTAGCCCAGTTGGTCCAGACAGTGGTGTTAAAAAGAATTCCATGGGTTCACCGTGGCGTAGAACCGGGGGGTGTCCATGCAGTTGCGGGCCCGCGTCCGTGTTCTATCGCCCCAAGCAGGGAAGTCCATCACGGTGGTGATTGGTCTGCCCTGCGTTTTGGCTGGAAGGGGGTTGTGTTGGACTTGGCCCTTCTGGCAGGTTCACCCCTGGACTTTTTGGATTTTTATTGGTGACTTGGTATGGTGATTGTTTGGTCTCTGCGCACTTTCCCTGTGTCCCAGGGTAAAGTGCGTGCGTGCTCTGAGTGCATGTGGTGAGATAGGCCTGCCCTCCCATAGGAATGCATGGGGGATGTATGTGTCCCTAGTAGTTCCTGATGCGTGGGGTGTGCAGGCCCGAGTTTGGTATGTGCGGACTCGTGGGAGTGAATGCTGCGCGATGATGTGTGCGGCGTGCATGTACCTAGTGTGGAAGTGCCACTTCTAGAAGTGGGCACTTCTGTGTGCAGTGTGTCTGTCGCGTGATTGGCTGGTCATGTCATGTGACGGGCTAGGGATTCCCCAGTGTCAGGATGAGTCACCCAGTGGTGAATGGGGAGATCAGCAGCTAGATGGGTGGGAGGAGTCCACCTGAGTCCTGAATAGGACAGGGTTTTCCAAACACAATGCTGGCCCCGCCCCCCGTGGTGCGACTGACGACCCTAGCCCTTCCAGTGAATAGAATGAGGGGCTGAGCACATCAAGGGTGCTCCCCAACCAGCTGCGACTGGTTTTCCCCCTCACCCTGAACCCAGAACAAAGGGTTTGCCTGTATAAAAATGGGGCTGTGTCCCCACAGAAATTGTTCTCTGCCAGGATCTTACCTGAGGGGGGCTGCTGCTGCTGCCGCTGGACCAGAGGACCGCCACTTGGACTACCTCCCTGCCTGGAGGCCCAGTGAGCTGGCTCTGGGTCCAGCCTTGCCCCCACCCCTGCCCTGCTGCATGCAGGGAAGAACTTTGCTGGACTTTGTGGTTCTTTTTATCCTAAAGCACCAGGCAGTGCTTTCCTTTCCCTCATAGCGCTGGGAGCGCTTTTCTTGGCTTCATAGCGCTGGGAGCGCTTTGTTTGGGTCCCCTAAGCGCCTGGAAGCGCTTTAATTGAGGCCGGCAGCGCAACGCTGCGATTATCAGCAAGGGAACCCCGACGTAGGGATTCCCTGCTATTGTGCTATATTCGAAGCGGGTGCCCACCCCGCATTGTGTGCTTGTTGGCGGGTGCCCACCCCGCTTATTGAAGTATTCCTACGGCGGGTGCCCACCCCGCCGTGTACTGCATATCGAGGGAGCCCACCCCTCTTATCCCCGGAGAAATCACCGCGGCGGCCCGGTTCTCAAACCGGAAGTCAGGCAACGGCTCGTGGGACGGGGGCGGAGCCTCGACCTGCAACGGAAGTCCAGGCGGGAGCCCACTCCGCACTGGACGGCTTCCTGGAGGAACGAGAGGAGGCTGCCGGGGAAGAGAGAGAGAGCCCCCGAGGAGCGGGAGCTCTCTAGTGCCGGCCGCCCTGACCCCGACGCGTCCAGTGAGCCTGGAGCCTCGGAGGCTCCACGAGAAGCGTCGCCGGAGTCCCGGTGAGTGAGGCTCCGAGGGGGGGGGGTCCGGACCGCATTTCGCTCCCGCCCCAGCGGGGGCCTGTCTATGCTCGAGTCCCAGAGTGGGACTCCAACCTTCTGGGGGCAGTATTCTGGAGCAGGCCAGAGCGCGAGTGGCGCTCCAACTACGGGGGCATTTCTCCTGCAGTCAGAGCGGCCCCGGAAGGCAGCGGGCCGCTCCAACGAAGGGGCCCGCATTATTTTCTCGAGCACTTGTGTGCTCCAACGGCCTGCATTGGTTTGCCCTGAGCCCCGAGAAGGCTCCAACGTTACGGGGCATTCTCGTCCTCAGAGCCCACGAGGCTCCACCCAGGCGCATTCTTCAGGAGCCTAGGAGGCTCCCCGGGGGCATTTCTATTGGCCATTTCGAGCCCCAGAGGCTCCAACGAAGGGGCATATTATTATTTAGAGCCTGCGAGGCTCAAGGGGCACAGTATTGATTCAGAGCCCTGGGAGGCTCCAACGTTGGCCCCAGCATTTCTCCAGTTGCCCAGCACTTAGTGGGCAACTGCTACGTTTAGGTTGTAGCCTCTGTGTTTTGGCTGGCGCAGCTTGCGCAGCCTTGCCCTAACATTTGGACACAGGGCGTCCTTACCCCTCCACGGCCAGTTGGCCCAGGGACTGCCACAGATAGTGGCTAATGTGAGTTTTTGCGCCATTGTACCTTTCCTGCACCTCTGAATGTGGTTATGCGTCATGTGCTTTGCTTTACACCTCTGAATGTTATGCATCATGTGTTTATGTGCTTAGACCCCTACAGGTATTGTGATACTTAGGTGGTTGTTTTCTCCCTAGTACAGGTGGTGCTAGTGAGGTCCTGATTCCCTGCGCAATATTGTCCTAAGGTGGTTAGGGTTGCGTAGGTGGTACTTTCTGGTGACCAGTAGTTACTGGTGGTGTGCTACCTTTGCTATTTTGTACTACAGTATTATTCCTATGTTCTAAAAAGTGCTAATTCCGGACAGTGGTCCATGTGGCCCTGTCCCCTGTATATATAATCCCTTGTAAATTCTGCCCGTGCCTGTTGGCACATTGTAGAGTGTGTGTTTTTATCTAATGTGTTGTGTATAATACAAAGGCTATTTTTATAGAATACCTTGTGTGGAGTTTCCTTTGTGGTGGGCCTTGGGTGTTGTTGCTGGGTGCGCGCGCAAACGCTTTACACATCGCCTCAGAGATAAGCCTGACTGCTCGTGCCAAGCTACCAAGGGGGTGAGCAGGGGTTATCTTTGGCGTGTAACTCCCCAGCCCTGACTAGAGTGGTGGTTTCTGCCTGGCTTTGGCGCAAGCCTCAGCCAACCAGAAATCCCATTTCTAACAACCATCTTAAACTTTCTTCTTTCTACTACACTGCACAGCACCATCTTAAACTTTCTTCTTTGTACTACACTGCACAGCACCATCTTAAACTTTCTTCTTTGTACTACACTGCACAGCACCATCTTAAACTTTCTTCTTTGTACTACACTGCACAGCACCATCTTAAACTTTCTTCTTTGTACTACACTGCACAGCACCATCTTAAACTTTCTTCTTTGTACTACACTGCACAGCACCATCTTAAACTTTCTTCTTTGCACTACACTGCACAGCACCACCTGAAACCTTCTGCTCTGCACTACAATGCACAGCACCACCTGAAACCTTCTGCTCTGCACCTCACTGCACAGCACCATCTTAAACTTTCTTCTTTGCACTACACTGCACAGCACCACCTGAAACCTTCTGCTCTGCACCTCACTGCACAGCACCACCTGAAACCTTTTTCTCTGCATGTTAGAAATGGGATTTCTGGTTGGCTAAGGCTTGCGCCAAAGTCAGGCAGAAACCACCACTCTAGTCAGGGCAAGGAAGTTACACGCCAAAGATAACCCCTGCTCACCCCCTTGGTAGCTTGGCACGAGCAGTCAGGCTTATCTCTGAGGCGATGTGTAAAGCGTTTGCGCGCGCACCCAGCAACAACACCCAAGGCCCACCACAAAGGAAACTCCACACAAGGTATTCTATAAAAATAGCCTTTGTATTATACACAACACATTAGATAAAAACACACACTCTACAATGTGCCAACAGGCACGGGCAGAATTTACAAGGGATTATATGTACAGGGGACAGGGCCACATGGACCGCTGTCCGGAATTAGCACTCTTAGAACATAGCACTTGGAACATAGGAAATAAAATTACTGTTGCACAAAATTACACCTAGCACACAACCAGTCACTACTGGTATCAGGTAAGTACCACCTACGCAACCCTAACCACCTTAGGACAGTATTGCGCAGGGAATCAGGACCTCACTAGCACCACCTGTACTAGGGAGAAAACAACCACCTAAGTATCACAATACCTGTAGGGGTCTAAGCACCTAAACACATGATGCATAACATTCAGAGGTGTAAAGCAAAGCACATGACGCAAAAACACATTCAGAGGTGCAGAACAGGTACAATGGCGCCAAAACTCACATTAGCCACTACCTGTGGCAGTCCCTAGGCCAACTGGCCTTGAAGGGGCAAGGACGCCCTGTGTCTAAATGTTAGGGCAAGGCTGCGCAAGCTGCGCCAGCCAAAGTGTACCGGGGCACAACCTAAACGTGGCAGCTGCCCACTAAGTGCTGGGCAGCTGTATGGACTGAGGCCTGGGCACCTCCGGGCCCTCAGAACGATAAAGAAATGCCCCCGTTAGAGCCTCACAGGCTCAATAAACAAATGTGCCCCTAAAACGTGGTGGGAGCCTCGTGGGCTCTAGGCAACCAATGCGCCATCGTTGGAGTCCCTCTGGACTCGGGAATACTGCCCCAAACCGTTGGAGCCTTCACGGCTCTGAAACAAACAATATGCCCCCGGTCGTGGGAGCCTTCACGGCCCTTAAGCAACATGCCCCCGAGTACGTGGGAGCCTCACTGGGCTCACGAACAGTGATGCCCCCGGTGGAGCGCACTCGCTCCGCACACAACACGAGGCTGCCCCCACTCACCGGGACTCCGTCGGCGCAGACGACACGCGGGGCTCTCGTCTCCACCCGGTCCCTCCTCTGGGACCGGGACGTCACTCACGAGGCAGATGCAGCGGGGCTCTCACCGGCCACGGGAGCCCCGCTTCTCCCTCGCTACCGTCCGCTTCCTTTCTTGTCCGCTTCGTGTATTCCGGACGAGGGCCCCGGGGCGCAGGGTAGGCTCCTGCCTGCTCCGGGGCAAAGACCAGCCACGATTCTCTGGAAGGAGGCGGGGTAGGCTCCCGCCCTCCTAGTTCCGACTCCGGTTGTCCCGGAGTCCCGCCCCCGGCCTGCCTGACTTCCTGCAAGCCCGGCCGCGGCGGTGATCTCGAAACTCGGCAACCAGAGGGGTAGGCTCCCTCGGTAGATGAGATATACGGCGGGGTGGGCACCCGCTGTAAGGATAATCAAATAAGCGGGGTGGGCACCCGCAAGCACACCACAATGCGGGGTGGGCACCCGCCAATTAAATAATTAAATGAGCGGGGTGGCTCCCGCTCGGTCGGTAGAGACGGGGCAAATGCCGGGTGGGCACCGGCTGGCAGTAATAAAGCGCTCCTGAGCGCTAAGGGCAAAGAAAAGCGCTTCCAGGCGCTCTGGGCACACAAATAAAACGCTCCCAGCGCTTCAGGGACAAAAGAACCACAAAGTCCAGCAAAGTTCTTCCCTGCATGCAGCAGGGCAGGGGTGGGGGCAAGGCTGGACCCAGAGCCAGCTCACTGGGCCTCCAGGCAGGGAGGTAGTCCAGGTGGTGGTCCTCTGGTCCAGCAGCAGCAGCAGCAGCCCCCCTCAGGCAGGATCCTGGCAAAGAACAGTTTCTGTGGGGACACAGCCCCATTTTTATACAGGCAAACCCTTTGTTCTGGGTTCAGGGTGAGGGGGAAAACCAGTCGCAGCTGGTTGGGGAGCACCCTTGATGTGCTCAGCCCCTCACTCTATTCACTGGAAGGGCTAGGGTCGTCAGTCGCACCACAGGGGGCGGGGCCAGCATTGTGTTTGGAAAACCCTGTCCTATTCAGGACCCAGGTGTACTCCTCCCACCCATCTAGCTGCTGATCTCCCCATTCACCACTGGGTGACTCATCCTGACTCTGGGGAATCCCTAGCCCGTCACATGACACGACCAGCCAATCACGCGACAGACACACTGCACACAGAAGTGCCCACTTCTAGAAGTGGCACTTCCACACTAGGTACATGCACGCCGCACACATCATCGCGCAGCATTCACTCCCACGAGTCCGCACATACCAAACTTGGGCCTGCACACCCCACGCATCAGGAACTACTAGGGACACATACACTCCCCATGCATTCCTATGGGAGGGCAGGCCTATCTCACCACATGCACTCAGAGCACGCACGCACTTTACCCTGGGACACAGGGAAAGTGCGCAGAAACCAAAAAAATTACCACACCAAGTCACCAATAAAAAGCCAAAAAGTCCAGGGGTGAACCTGCCAGAAGGGCCAAGTCCAACACAACCCCCTTCCAGCCAAAACGCAGGGCAGACCAATCACCACCGTGATGGACTTCCCTGCTTGGGGCGATAGAACACGGACGCGGGCCCGCAACTGCATGGACACCCTCCGGTTCTACGCCACGGTGAACCCATGGAATTCTTTTTAACACCACTGTCTGGACCAACTGGGCTACCCCACTGGTACTCCCAAGCTGTCCGCGGCCAAGACCAGGCCCTAGGCCACCCAGGTGCCACTGGTCTTTGCCTAACCACAGAGTGGGGGGTAGTAACCCCTGGCACATAGCGGCCATTCTCCACTCTTCCTCTCTGAAAGACAGGACTAGACTGCCACCGGTTCTCCAGCCTAGGGTCTACACCCTCAGGCGGACCAGGAGTCTCAGGGAAGGCTCTCCTCCCCCTACCTCTTCTCCTAGGGTTCCTCCTCCTCTGGCGAGGGGTACACCTAGAACGCCATTCCAACCCAGGGTTTAACCCCTCAGGTTGTACCGGGGGCAGAGGTGGGCTCTCCCACCCTCTGCACCCCCTTCCAGAACCCTGCTCCCTACCAACTGGGGCAGTACCTCTGGAAGAAGAACTGGTCGGGACGCTGATTACAGACGTCCCACCCTTCAGGTCAGGCTGATCCTGAACCTGGCCTCCCAACCTCCGGCCTAGAACCTTTGGTGGAATAATTGCCTGGCATTCCAGGACTTCTGGGGATTTCCACTCCATCCCCCTGAGGCTATCAAAGGACACATACGTCAAGCGACTGTCTGTCTGGCGCTGATCTCCCGTCCCCTGTCCACCTGACAGTGCGCGGAGATCCCCCAGAACAGAAGTGGTGCCACCCTGGTCACTACACGGGATCCTAGCCCAACTGGGTAGTCCCTGACCCACAGGCTCTTCCACTGGGAAACTCATCCCCCAATCACTCCTCACACTGGACTCCTGTACCCTCCCTACCGGAGCGGTACTGCCAGACTCTAGAACCACAGGAGCCCTGGTTACAGGTGCTCCAGGTCCTTTACTCGCCAGGAGATCTCCCTCAAATGGGCTAACAGGACAGCCTAGGTCCCCAACTTGGTGTTCCCTCATGGAACCATCCAAGCCCTGAGGCAGGGTTTCGTACGTCAGGGGACCCTCGGTCACCCTCTCACTCCTGCTCCACTGAGCCAGGCAGTGAGCCCCTACACCCTCCTCGCTATCCTGGGACCTAGCTGGGCTACACTGAGCCTCTTCCACCACGCTGGGCTGGAAGATACCTGACCCACTACTTTTGGAGTCACTCCCTAATGACTCTAGAGAACCTCTAGCCCTTTCCCAGCGCTCTGCTTCCTCCGCCAGGTCAAATGGCTCAGACAATCCACACCCCAACAGGTGTTGGCGCAGCCCCGGCACACAACAACTGAGCAGGTGTTCTTTGAGAACCAGATTACACAGTATGTCAAAATCACTTGCTGTGGAAATCCAATCAAACATTGCATCCTCACATCCATCCACAAACTCCTCCCAAGTCTGGTGAGACAGTTTCCTACTGCCCCTGAATTTCAACCTTAACTCCTCCTCCTGGGGAACAGGTACCAGACTGGGGGAACTGGGACTGGGATTTCCTACACTGGAATCTACATCGCTACTACCACTGGACTCAACCCTCCCTGGGGAGCCCAGAAAATTAAAACTGCGCGCAGGGGATAGTCTACCCTCCAGAGCTACTTTGCCTCTGGTGGAGGCCCTCTCAGCCTCCTCTACCCTCTCCCGCGCCAAGACCCACTCAGTCTCTCGCTGTTGCTTCCTGGCCTCCAGCTGCGCCATAGCCTGAGCATGCTCTAACCTGAGCTTCTCTAACGCCAGCTGGTGCTCCCTTTCTTTCCTCCTATCTTCCCACTCCTCTGGGGACAGGGAAAGGGATGAGGCGCTGCCTCCTACGCTGGACCCAGCAAGGGACGCCCTACCTATGGGGTACTCACTCTCTACTGGCGTCCAGGTATTGTCATCCTCTACCTCCTCTTCTGACTCTTCCTCTGTACAGTACCTTTCTAACTCCTGCCTCTGGCGCCAAGCTAGCTCATAGGGATCACAAGCAGGCTCCATTCTGGCGGACGTTATGGTAACAATTATACAGGGAACCTAGGGGTCTGAGTTTCACACAGGAGCACACAATTCACAAAAAGATTCAGCAAGCTCTCTAACCCAGAGAACTCACACTCACTTGCCTAGTGCCACTCACCACTCATCCACACACAACCCTCCCCTCGGACTGGTAAGGCAGTTTCTACCACCCCTGATTCCTCAACCTGACCACCACGTGACACAGGTACCAACTCTGGGCGCAGGGCGGGGGACAAATGTACAGGACACTATTACGCCGCCACCACTGGATCCCACCCTCTGGTGAATCCAGAAAACACAATGAACTAATGGGATGATCTACCCTCCCGAGCTAGGGACACCTAACTCACAGTGCACATGAAACACATTTCCAAAGAAATGACATTTAAAAAACAAACTTAGAACAATAATCCCTATACCATGTGATTTATCTAAATGCAGAGTTTTGTAGTGCGGCCAGTTGCCGCTGCGGTACGGCGCAAACGCAAGTCCAGATCCCACCGCTGATCACCAATGTTAGAAATGGGATTTCTGGTTGGCTAAGGCTTGCGCCAAAGTCAGGCAGAAACCACCACTCTAGTCAGGGCAAGGAAGTTACACGCCAAAGATAACCCCTGCTCACCCCCTTGGTAGCTTGGCACGAGCAGTCAGGCTTATCTCTGAGGCGATGTGTAAAGCGTTTGCGCGCGCACCCAGCAACAACACCCAAGGCCCACCACAAAGGAAACTCCACACAAGGTATTCTATAAAAATAGCCTTTGTATTATACACAACACATTAGATAAAAACACACACTCTACAATGTGCCAACAGGCACGGGCAGAATTTACAAGGGATTATATGTACAGGGGACAGGGCCACATGGACCGCTGTCCGGAATTAGCACTCTTAGAACATAGCACTTGGAACATAGGAAATAAAATTACTGTTGCACAAAATTACACCTAGCACACAACCAGTCACTACTGGTATCAGGTAAGTACCACCTACGCAACCCTAACCACCTTAGGACAGTATTGCGCAGGGAATCAGGACCTCACTAGCACCACCTGTACTAGGGAGAAAACAACCACCTAAGTATCACAATACCTGTAGGGGTCTAAGCACCTAAACACATGATGCATAACATTCAGAGGTGTAAAGCAAAGCACATGACGCAAAAACACATTCAGAGGTGCAGAACAGGTACAATGGCGCCAAAACTCACATTAGCCACTACCTGTGGCAGTCCCTAGGCCAACTGGCCTTGAAGGGGCAAGGACGCCCTGTGTCTAAATGTTAGGGCAAGGCTGCGCAAGCTGCGCCAGCCAAAGTGTACCGGGGCACAACCTAAACGTGGCAGCTGCCCACTAAGTGCTGGGCAGCTGTATGGACTGAGGCCTGGGCACCTCCGGGCCCTCAGAACGATAAAGAAATGCCCCCGTTAGAGCCTCACAGGCTCAATAAACAAATGTGCCCCTAAAACGTGGTGGGAGCCTCGTGGGCTCTAGGCAACCAATGCGCCATCGTTGGAGTCCCTCTGGACTCGGGAATACTGCCCCAAACCGTTGGAGCCTTCACGGCTCTGAAACAAACAATATGCCCCCGGTCGTGGGAGCCTTCACGGCCCTTAAGCAACATGCCCCCGAGTACGTGGGAGCCTCACTGGGCTCACGAACAGTGATGCCCCCGGTGGAGCGCACTCGCTCCGCACACAACACGAGGCTGCCCCCACTCACCGGGACTCCGTCGGCGCAGACGACACGCGGGGCTCTCGTCTCCACCCGGTCCCTCCTCTGGGACCGGGACGTCACTCACGAGGCAGATGCAGCGGGGCTCTCACCGGCCACGGGAGCCCCGCTTCTCCCTCGCTACCGTCCGCTTCCTTTCTTGTCCGCTTCGTGTATTCCGGACGAGGGCCCCGGGGCGCAGGGTAGGCTCCTGCCTGCTCCGGGGCAAAGACCAGCCACGATTCTCTGGAAGGAGGCGGGGTAGGCTCCCGCCCTCCTAGTTCCGACTCCGGTTGTCCCGGAGTCCCGCCCCCGGCCTGCCTGACTTCCTGCAAGCCCGGCCGCGGCGGTGATCTCGAAACTCGGCAACCAGAGGGGTAGGCTCCCTCGGTAGATGAGATATACGGCGGGGTGGGCACCCGCTGTAAGGATAATCAAATAAGCGGGGTGGGCACCCGCAAGCACACCACAATGCGGGGTGGGCACCCGCCAATTAAATAATTAAATGAGCGGGGTGGCTCCCGCTCGGTCGGTAGAGACGGGGCAAATGCCGGGTGGGCACCGGCTGGCAGTAATAAAGCGCTCCTGAGCGCTAAGGGCAAAGAAAAGCGCTTCCAGGCGCTCTGGGCACACAAATAAAACGCTCCCAGCGCTTCAGGGACAAAAGAACCACAAAGTCCAGCAAAGTTCTTCCCTGCATGCAGCAGGGCAGGGGTGGGGGCAAGGCTGGACCCAGAGCCAGCTCACTGGGCCTCCAGGCAGGGAGGTAGTCCAGGTGGTGGTCCTCTGGTCCAGCAGCAGCAGCAGCAGCCCCCCTCAGGCAGGATCCTGGCAAAGAACAGTTTCTGTGGGGACACAGCCCCATTTTTATACAGGCAAACCCTTTGTTCTGGGTTCAGGGTGAGGGGGAAAACCAGTCGCAGCTGGTTGGGGAGCACCCTTGATGTGCTCAGCCCCTCACTCTATTCACTGGAAGGGCTAGGGTCGTCAGTCGCACCACAGGGGGCGGGGCCAGCATTGTGTTTGGAAAACCCTGTCCTATTCAGGACCCAGGTGTACTCCTCCCACCCATCTAGCTGCTGATCTCCCCATTCACCACTGGGTGACTCATCCTGACTCTGGGGAATCCCTAGCCCGTCACATGACACGACCAGCCAATCACGCGACAGACACACTGCACACAGAAGTGCCCACTTCTAGAAGTGGCACTTCCACACTAGGTACATGCACGCCGCACACATCATCGCGCAGCATTCACTCCCACGAGTCCGCACATACCAAACTTGGGCCTGCACACCCCACGCATCAGGAACTACTAGGGACACATACACTCCCCATGCATTCCTATGGGAGGGCAGGCCTATCTCACCACATGCACTCAGAGCACGCACGCACTTTACCCTGGGACACAGGGAAAGTGCGCAGAAACCAAAAAAATTACCACACCAAGTCACCAATAAAAAGCCAAAAAGTCCAGGGGTGAACCTGCCAGAAGGGCCAAGTCCAACACTGCACTACACTGCACCATCTGAAACTTTCTTCTTTGCACTACACTGCACAGCACCATCTGAAACTTTCTTCTTCGCACTACACTGGAGGATTATGGATCAGGGTGGGACTGTAGCCATCTTCCTCCTGGACCTTAGTGCCACCTTTGACACTGTAAACCATAGCATTCTATTACAGAGGCTTATCAATATAGGAATCTCAACTAATGTTCTCAGATGGTTTGAATCCTTCCTGTCTGACCGCTCCTATCAGGTCTTTGAGCAAACTGCTCGGATGTGGTGTGCCGCAGGGCTCTTCTTTGAGCCCTACGCTTTTTAACATTTATATGACCCCCCTGGCTGCAATCGTCCGCCCCTTTGGGATAAAAATTGTCACCTATGCGGACGATACCCAGTTAGTGGTAGCCCTAAATCAACCTCACATCCAGACAAACAACAACCTGAGGGACTGCTTAGAAGCAGTTACTTCTTGGATGACCTCTTCTTGTCTCAAACTAAACGGGGACAAGACAGAGCTGATGCTCCTAAGTAACTCCTCCAATACCATCATCAATTCCCTCTGGCCAGTGTGCCTTGGACCAACTCCCATTCCCAAGGACTCAATCAAGCGTCTGGGTATCTGGTTGGATAAATCTTTTAACTTCATCCACCAGGCAGCTAAACTCTCAGCAACCTGTGTCGGCATACTTAGGCTCATCCGGAAAATTCTTCCCCTACTTCCCTTTAAAGCCAGACAAATCATGATCCAAGGTCTCATATTATCTCGTCTGGACTTTGGGAATGCCCTCTACCAGGGGGCTCCCCAGGCTACTCTAAATAAGCTCCAGGTCATCCAGAACTGTGCGGCACGAACTCTCCTTCAGATTCCTCGCCATCTCTCAGTCAAATCTGAATTAAGGAAACTTCACTGGCTTCCAATTAGGGAAAGAATATCTTTCAAGAGCCTATGTATCACTCATCGCGCCTTTTGGAAAACGGGCTCCACTATCAACCACTCCCTGATTTCTCCCTACCTACCCACTAGACAACTCAGATCAGCTTCCATGTTTCTGACCACAGTGCCCAAAATCAGGAGAGCCAGATCCGGAGGCCGGTCGTTCTCCTACAACTCGGCCAAACTCTGGAACTCTCTTCCTCTACACTTACGCTCAGAATCTAATCCTCTATCCTTTCGAAAGGGGCTAAAAACACTGCTGTTTAATACCTCAGACTAGGTCTTCTATCCGTCTATTCACACTCAACTGTACATAGCGCTGGGACGCCTCAGGGTAGCTATCGCGCTCTACAAATGCTCTTTCATTTCATTTCATTACACTGCACAGCACTATCTGAAACCTTCTGCACTACATTGCACAGCACCATCTAAAACGTTCTTCTTTGCACTACACTGCACCATCTGAAACTTTCTTCTTTGCACTACACTGCACAGTACCATCTGAAACCTTCTGCTCTGCACTACACAGCACCACCTGAAACCTTCTGTTCTGCACTACACTGCACAGCACCTCCTGAAACCTTCTGTTCTGCACTACACTGCACAGCACCTCCTGAAACATTCTGCTCTGCACAGCACCACCTGAAACCTTCTGCTCTGCACTAAACTGCACAGCATCACCTGAAACCTTCTGTGATTGCACAGCACCACCCGAAACCTTCTGCTCTGCACTACACTGCACCACCTGAAACCTTCTGCTCTGCACTGCACTGCACATCACCACCTGAAACCTTCTGCTCTGCACTACACTGCACAGCACCATCTGAAACTTTCTTCTTTGCACTACACTGCACAGCACCATCTGAAACTTTCTTCTTTTGCACTACACTGCACAGTACCATCTGAAACCTTCTGCTCTGCACTACACTGCAAGCACCACCTGAAACCTTCTGCTCTACACTGCACAGCACTACCTGAAACCTTCTGCTCTGCACTACACTGCACAGCACCACCTGAAACCTTCTGCTCTGCACTACACTGCACAGCACCACCTGAAACATTCTATTCTGCTCTGCACTACAATGCACAGCACCACCTGAAACCTTCTGCTCTCCACTGCACAACACCACCTGAAACATTCTGCTCTGAACTACACTGCACAGCACTACCAAAACCTTCTTGTTGGACTTGGCCCTTCTGGCAAGTTCAGCCCTAAAACTTTTTGCTTTTTATTGTGACCTGGTGTTAGTGATTTTTGGCTTCTGTGCACTTTACCACTGTGTCCCAGGGTAAAGTGCGTGCGTGTAGTGAGGTTGGCCTGCCCTCCCATAGGAATGCATGGGGGAATGTATGTGTCCCTGGTAGTTCCTGATGCATGGGGAGTGCAGGTGCGAGTTTGGTATGTGCGGACTCGTGTGATGAAATGCCGCGCGATGATGTGTGCGGTGTCAATGTACCTAGTGTGGAAGTGCCACTTCTAGAAGTTGGCATTTCTGTGTGCAGTGTGAGATAAGTGCCTTGTCCGGCGATTGGCTGGCTGAGGTCATGTGATGGGCTAGGGAATCCCCAGAGTCAGGAGGAGTCACCCAGTGGTGAATGGGGAGATCAGCAGCCAGATGGGTGGGAGGAGTACACCTGGGACCTGAATAGGGCTGGGCTTTCCCCACACACTGCTGGCTCCGCCTCCTGTGGTGCGACTGATGACCCTGGCCTGTTCTCTGAATAGGGAGAGTGGCTGAGCAAAACAAAGTGCTTAGGAACCAGTTGTAACTGGTTCGCCCCTTCCCTGCACCTTGAGACAAAGGAAACCTATGTATAAAAAGGGGCTGTGACCCCATGTGTGTGCTCTGTTGTGCCAGGAGGAACCGCCGCGGGACCCAGCTGCTATTTCCTGTGGGTCCCTGCGTGCTAGCCTGCCTGGCTGCGCCTTGCTGGGGTCCCCCCCAGCACCAAAGATCCTCTGACTCTGCCTTCCTGGGGACTTTGTGGGACCTAGCGCCTGGGAGCGCTTTTGGGCAGACTTTGAGGAGCAGCGCTTCTGTTTCACTGCAGCCTGGAGCTGCGAGCATTCTGAAAAGGGGATTCCCCCGCTTTTGGTGCTTATTTATAGCGGGTGCCCACCCTGCGTTTTTGTAGCCTCTGTTGCCTTTAATTTATAGCGGGTGCCCACCCCGCTTATCTCCTCATCTTTAACGTTAAAACGAAGACGGGAGCCCACCCCGCGCTTCGGTGTAAGGAGAAGAAAAAAAGATCACCGCCGCGGCCGGGCGCACCAGGAAGTCAGGCGCCTGGTGTTGAGACGTAGGCGGGTGTTGGACTTGGCCCTTCTAGCAGGTTCACCCCTAAACGTTTTGCTTTTACTGGTGACCTGGTGGTAGTAATTTTTGGTTTCTGCGCACTTTCCCTGTGTCCCAGAGTAAAGTGCGTGCGCACTCTAGTGCATGTGGTGAGATAGGCCTGCCCTCCCATAGGAATGCATGGGGAATGTATGTGCCCCTGGTAGTTCCTGATGCGTGGGGTGTGCAGGGTCGAGTCTGGTATGTGCGGACTCGTGTGATTGAATGCTGTGCAATGATGTATGCAGCATGTATGTGTCTAGTGTGGAAGTGCCACTTCTAGACATGGCTGTGCGTGTGCTGTAGAGGTGCTGACACGTGATTGGCTGGAGCTGGCTGGTGAGCCTGGCTCCAGGAGTCTGGATGGGTCTGCCCCGGTGGTGAGTGTTGAGATCAGCATGTGTGATGTGAGGGAGTGGTGCACCTGGGTCCTGTGAATAGGGCTGGGATTTCCCCACACAATGCTGGCTCCGCCCCCTGTGGTGCGACTGATGACCCTAGCCCTGCCAGTGAATAGAGTGAGGGGCTGAGCACATCAAGGGTGCTCCCCAACCAGGTGCGACTGGTTTTCCCCCTCACCCTGAACCAAGAACAAAGGGAAAAGGTGTATAAAAATGGGGCTGTGTCCCCACAGAAGTGTTCTCTTCCAGATCCTGCCTGAGGGGGCTGCTGCTGTTGCTGGGCCAGAGGACCGCCACTTGGACTACCTCCCTGCCTGGAGGCCCAGTGAGCTGGCTCTGGCCCAGCCTTGCCCCCCCCCCTCGCCTTGCTGCATACAAAGGAGAACTGTGCTGGACTGTTATATTCTCCCCAAAGTGCTAGGAGCACTTTATTTGGACCCCAGCATCGAGAAGCGCTCTCCCTGAAGAGCGCCTTCATTGTGGCCCGCAGCGCGGCGCTACGATAAGCTGCGAGGGAACCCCGACGTAGGGATTCCCCCGCTTTCTGCCGCGTTTTGAGGCGGGTGCCCACCCCGCATAGTGGTGCTCGAGCGGGAGCCTACCCCGCTTTATTGGAGAATTCATATCACCGCCGCGGCCCCCGCGAAACCGGAAGCCAGGCAACCGGAGTCGGGACGTGGGCGGGACATCGAGCCGGAAGCGACGGGAGCCTACCCCGCGCTTCTACAGAGGAAGAAGGAAGCGAGGCAGCGAGACGCTGCTGCCCCGCCGGAGTGCTGCCGGCGAGAGTGAGAGAGCCCCGAGGAGCGGGAGCCCTCTTGTGACAGGTGAGGCGCTCTGTTGAGCCCCAAAAGTCCCCGTGTGGCTGGGAACATTTCCTTGCGCCCCCAGCCTGTGCAGTGCCCGGGAAGGCACAGGGCAGTTCTGCCTCGCTGTTCTGCTGCGTGCGAAGCCCAAACCCCGCTGGCATTATATGTTTAGAGTCCCCCGAGCGGGACTCCAACGAGGCGGGCATTATTCGTTGTTCAGAGTCCAGAGGGACTCCAAGACGGCACATTATTGTGTAGAGCCTGCGAGGCTCCAACGTGAGGGGGCATTCTTTGAAGAGCCTAGAGGGCTCCAGTGCACCGCACTGTGTGATTCAGAGCGCGAGTACGCTCCAACGTGGGGGACAAGTTCTGCCCTTCATTCTCCCCTCTCATTGGCACATATTAGTTCGGGAGCCAGTGCGCTCCAGTGGGTGAATATTTGTTTAGAGCCCCGAGGCTCCAACAACTGCTATATGTGTTTTAAAAGGCACAGTGGTGCCCACGCTCATCTCCCCAGCTGCCCAGCACTTAGTGGGCAGCTGCAACGTTTAGGTTGTGCCTTGTGCACCTTGGCTTGCGCAGTTTGCGCAGTCCTGCCCTGACTCTGCTGGACACAGGGCGTCCTAGCCCCCTACGAGGCCAGTTGGCCTAGGGACTGCCACAGGTGGTGGCTAATGTGAGTTTTGCGCTATTGTCCTAGCCTACACCTCTGAATGTGTTGTGATGCATCATGTGTAATGTTCTTCTACCCCTACAGGTATTGTGATACTTAGGTGGTTGTTATTCTCCCTAGTACAGGTGGTGCTAGTGAGGTCCTGGTTCCCTGCGTAATATTTTCCTAAGGTGGTTAGGGTTGCGTAGATGGTACTTACCTGTTACCAGTAGTTACTGGTTGTGTACTACATGTGTTATTTTGTACTACAGTAATTTGATATCCTATGTTCTAAGTGCTAATTCCTGACAATGGTCCAGGTGGCCCTGTCCCCTGTACATATAATCCCTTGTAAAATTCTGCCCAGTGCCAGTTGGCACAGTGTAAATTGTGTGAATAGTATCTAATGTGTTTTGGTATAATACAAAGGCTATTTTTATATAATACCTTGTGTGGAGTTTCTTTTGTGGTGGGCCTTGGGTGTTGTTGCTGGGTGCGCGCTCAAACACTTTACACATCGCCTCCGGGATAAGCCTGACTGCTCGTGCCAAGCTACCAAGGGGGTGAGCAGGGGTTATCTTTGGCGTGTAACTCCCCAGCCCTGACTAGAGTGATGGTTTCTGCCTGGCTTTGGCGCAAGCCCTAGCCAACCAGAAATCCCATTTCTAACAGCGGGGCTTAACCAGGAAGCGGACGGGAGCCTACACCACGCTCCTGTGATCGCCGTCGCAAAGAAGGAACCTCTGGATTCACCGCGGCAGCCCGGGTGAAGAAGACCCAGCCGGAAGCGACGGGAGCCTACCCCGCGCTTCGGTGCACTACGTGGGGAAGACAGACGGCGGCCGAAAGAAGAGAGCGGGTGGAAGTCCTGGCGGGGCTCCTGTATCGAAGGAAGGAGCCCTGCGTGCCACCGAAATCACCGTTGAAGAGCTCCGATGAAGAGAGCACCCGCGCGCCGTCAGCACCCCGGAGCAGAATCCCGGTAAGTGAGGCGGCTCACGGGCAGCTCCAACGTCTGGGGCATTATCTTCTCAGACCCCAGAAAGGCTCCAACGTGGTTTAGGGCCCGTTTTGGCTAGGGCCGAGTCCCCCAAGCCGGACTCCAACGAGGCGGGCATTCTATGTTAAGAGCCAGAGAGGCTCCAACGACAGGGCCAATATTTATGTTAAAGAGCCCACGAGGCTCCCACGTTGTTTTGGGGGCATTATTTGTTTAGAGCCTACACGGCTCCAGCGTTTGGGGGCATTTTTGTCTTGCTGAGTCCTAGCACGGGACTCCAACCCCGGGGGCAGTATTATCCCAGAGCCTGTGAGGCTCCAACGTGTGGCATAGTTACTTCCAGAGCCTAGGTGGCTCCAGTGCTGCATATTTGATTTTAAAAAGCACAGTGGTACCCAGACTCATTCCCCCAGCTGCCCAGCACTTCGTGGGCAGCTGCAACGTTTAGGTTGTGCTCAGTTGCTTCTGCCTTGACTGCGTGCGCAGTCCAGCCCTAACTCTATGGACAGAGGGCGTTTGAGCCCCTGAAAGGCCAAGTTTGCCTGGGGACAATTTCCCTGTGTTGTGCCCTCCCCTAGGGTGCCCTGCCTTTATGCTGTTTTCACCTCTAGATGTATTTTTAGGTCTCGTCTGGGCCAGCGCTTTAGCGCTGCTCTCGCGAGAGCTTTTGTAAAAGGGGGATCTGGAAGTGCAAACAGTGCTTTTCAGGCCTCCAAATACAGTGCATGTGCGCCGGGCGCGCGCACCATTTGGCAGCCTGAAAAGCACTGCGTGATCACTTTCGCGGTCGCTTTGATGTCCTCAGTGAGCCGCGCGGCCACTGAGGACATCAAAGCATCCGCGAAAGTGCACACCATTTGCCACCCCTTCCTGCTTGTTAAGATATCAATAAAACTGTCAAATCACCGAGCTAAATAATAATTGGGGGTGGCGTCTTTATTTTTTGGTATTCAGCTGACATTTTTGGAAGCAAATAAATGCATTTCGTAAACTTCTGCGTAAGATTTGATTCTGTATCTGGGTGGGTGGACTGATGGATACAAATCTAGTCAGTGTCTCGCCTCCACGGTCCAGTTCTTACCCTCATGGCATCCGTCCTTGTTCATTGCAATAGCTCACAAAACACTTCCCTCATTTCGAAAACAGAACATTTCTGTAATATGTAAATATAAAATCGCGAGCTCGTTAGCACTCCTGCTCGATAGCATGCAGCGTTTTTTAAGTTCCTTTAGTTTGCCGCAACATATCAAAATACGTTTCAACTCTGGGCGTCGCTGACAATCGAAATCCCACCAGAGGGGATAGCAAATCTGTAGCTTATCACAATTATGGACACTACTCAGCACTATCACAACAGAAATTATATTCTTACTTGCAGGCGCGTGTACAATAGATTTCATCACTATAACAACTTTCATTTGGAATTATCAGCGCTGTGTCTCGAGAACACTGTGCTCGCCGTGTATTTTAAAGATGAACTGGGGAAACGCAAAAACGTGCATGAAGAGCTGTTTACGATTAAAACAATAACAGACACTCACAGCGCACCTCCGGACAGCGAGCGTAGCCAATCAAATGGATTACCTAATCATGGACACTAAATAGTGAGATCAGTTCTAAAGCAAAACAAATAATGTGACCACCAGTGACACTGTGTCACCGACATGCCTGTGCATTGAGGAGTGACATCCCGTATCATTTGAACACCACGCCCTCTAATGGCATCAATGGAAGAGGCCCTGAATAACCACTGAGCCTCTCTGATGGCATCACATGAAATGAACTTAAACAACCTTTGACCTTTTGACATAATAGGAAGTGGCACCACACAAGCTGAGCCAGCGCCGTCACTATGATGACATGGACCGCAGAATAAAAGTGAGGCAGGTGTTAATTCCATGCACAGAAAATGATCGCCCGAATTTTTGGTGATAAATAACCCCAAACAATGTCCATTATTAGCAAGGGTATCTGTGAGAAATTGTTATTCTCGACTCAAATCTTGCATGGTTCAATAACATTAATGTATCGATTGAAAATGACTGAAAAGAAATTTAAAAAACACCGCTGCGACCTTTTGTAACATTTTGCAACAGCAATGTTTTTGAGGGATGCCCGAGATAATATATTTTTTTTTAATCAGCCGTAGTGAGGATTTTGCAATAACGAGGTGAAACTGATAGGCTGATATTGGGGTAATGGCTCCAGTTACAATACATTGAATCCTTTAGGGGAAACAGAACTTTGAAAGTAGAGCAGAGGTGATAAAGTGACCCGACTCTTCTGATGGTCCACACAGGGAAATCTAGAAGAATTGTTCACCCTTGCTTACTCTCATAAACAATTCACCCCCACCCTCATTTTTACATTATTTTATTTGATGCCAGTGGTGAATAGAGAACAGATTGGTGCACATTTCATCATGTAGTCTATGTGCTTGGCAAGTTGTTCTTCGTTCCCATATTTTGACACAACACTCCATCATACTTTTGGGCATCTGTTAAACGAAACGACTTACTGTGCTCACTGGCACAGATGAAGTGACAACCCACGTCTACCCCACCAATTACATCTCAGGAGGTAACCTCACATGAGCTGGACGTCCAGGCTTATAATACCAGAAATTACACCACACAGCCTTTGACTATGGTCAAATCGAAGCTGCTGCTTCAAATCTCTACAATAAACATACAAACAAGCATTTGCAATGCAATAGGATTCACAGTTATACGAGTTTGAGCTTTTGGCATTGTAAATGGCAGTGCCTTTTATTTATGTTTTAAAAAAAACAAACTTAAATAAAAAGCAATGTCATTTACAATGCCAATAGCTCAAACTCGTATAAATGCGAGACCTATTGCATTGCAAATGCTTGTTATACCTAGGAGGTTGTGTTACCTAGTATAGCGATACTAGTGAGTTCAGGGTTCCCTGCGTAATATTTTCCTAAGGTGGTTAGGGTTGCCTAGGTGGTACTTACCTGTTTCCAGTGGTTACTGGTTGTGCGCTACATTTTATAATTGGTGCTACAGTGATTATATGCGCTATGTTCTAAAGTGTTATTCCTACAAAGTGCTAGTTCTACAAAGTGCTTATTCCTGACAGTGGTCCATGAGGCCGTGTCCCATGTAGATAATTCCCCTGTAAATTCTGCCCCTGCCAGTGGCACATTGTAAAGTGTGTATTTATTAGTGGAGAAGTGTGGCTCAATGATTAGAGCGGCAGACCCTGATGCAGAGATCTAGCCCGGGACCAGGGTTCAATTCCCCGCCTCGGCGGGTCTTGGGCTCAAAAATTCCACGGACCTGATAATTCTCGCCTCGGTGCCATTCCAATCATGGAGTCCCACTCTGTAACTCTGGGCAATAGCTTGCTTAATCTCCACAACGGCCCCCACAACGCTAAGGATGCCTGGCCTCCACCTTGGGGGTGCCCGGGAGTGGACGCCTCACAGGGAAAGCCAGGATGGGTTCCACAGCGGTATTCGTACAAGCGCCTTGAGACCCTTGCGGGTGAGTAGTGCGCTATACAAGTATCAATTTACAATTTATCTAATGGGTTTGGTATAATACAAAGGCTATTTTTATATATAACCTTGTGTGGAGTTTCTTTTGTGGTGGGCCTTGGGTGTTGTTGCTGGGTGCGCGCGGAAACGCTTTACACATTACCTCCGGGATAAGCCTGACTGCTCGTGCCAAGCTACCAAGGGGGTGAGCAGGGGTTATCTTGCGTGTAACTCCCCAGCCCTGACTTAGAGTGGTGGTTTCTGCCTGGCTTTGGCGCAAGCCCTAGCCAACAAGAAATCCCATTTCTAACACTTCTGCTCTGCACTATACTGCACAGCACCACCTGAAACCTTCAGCTCTCCACTACACTGCACAGCACCTCCTGAAACCCTCTGCTCTGCACTGCACAGCACCACCTGAAACTTTCTTCTTTGCACTACACTGCACAGCACCATCTGAAACGTTCTTCTTTGCACTACACTGCACAGTACCATCTGAAACTTCTGCTCTGCACTACACTGCACAGCCCCACCTGAAACCTTCCGCTCTGCACTACAATGCACAGCACCACCTGAAACCTTCTGCTCTGCACTACACTGCACAGCACCACCTGAAACATTCTATTCTGCTCTGCACTACACTGCACAGCACCACCTGAAACATTCTATTCTGCTCTGCACTGCACTACACCACCTGAAACATTCTGCTCTGAACTACACTGCACAGAACCATCTGAAACCTTCTGCACTACATTGCACAGCACCATCTGAAACATTCTTCTTTGCACTACACTGCACCATCTGAAACTTTCTTCTTTGCACTACACTGCACAGTACCATCTGAAACCTTCTGCTCTGAACTGCACAGCACCACCTGAAACCTTCTGCACTGCACAGCACCACCTGAAACCTTCTGCTCTGCACTAAACTGCACAGCACCACCTGAAACCTTCTGTGATTGCACAGCACCACCCGAAACCTTCTGCTCTGCACTACACTGCACCACCTGAAACCTTCTGCTCTGCACTGCACATCACCACCTGAAACATTCTGCTCTGCACTACACTGCACAGCACCATCTGAAACTTACTTCCTTGCACTACACTGCACAGCACCATCTGAAACTTTCTTCTTTTGCACTACACTGCACAGTACCATCTGAAACCTTCTGCTCTGCACTACACTGCAAAGCACCACCTGAAACCTTCTGCTCTGCACTACACTGCACAGGACTACCTGAAACCTTCTGCTCTGCACTACACTGTACAGCACCACCTGAAACATTCTGCTCTGCACTACACTGCACAGCACCACCTGAAACATTCTATTCTGCTCTGCACTACAATGCACAGCACCTTCTGAAACCGTCTGCTCTGCACTACACTGCACAGCACCATCTGAAACTTTCTTCTTTGCACTACACTGCACAGTACCATCTGAAACCTTCTGCTCTCCACTGCAGTGCACAACACCACCTGAAACATTCTGCTCTGAACTACACTGCACCACCTGAAACCTTCTGCTCTGCACTACACTGCACAGCACCTCCTGAAACCTTCTGCTCTGCACTACACTGCACAGCACCTCCTGAAACCTTCTGCTCTGCACTGCACAGCACCACCTGAAACATTCTATTCTGCTCTGCACTTAACTGCACAGCACCACCTGAAACCTTCTGTTCTGCACTACACTGCACCACCTGAAACCTTCTGGTCTGCACTACACTGCACAGCACCTCCTGAAACCTTCTGCTCTGCACTGCACAGCACCACCTGAAACTTTCTTCTTTGCACTACACTGCACAGTACCATCTGAAACCTTCTGCTACGCACTACACTGCACAGCACCATCTGAAACTTTCTTCCTACTGTAGTGAACAATGTGTATAAACTACTGTTGTTTATGTAAAGTGTCTTGTCTTGCACTAAATATATGGGGAAAAATTCTTAAATAAAATTTAAAAAAAAATAAAAAAATAAAAAAATGAAACTTTCTTCCTTTCACTACACTGCACAGCACCATCTGAAACGTTCTTCTTTGCACTACACTGCACAGTACCATCTGAAACCTGTTCTGCACAACACCACCTGAAACCTGCTCTGCACTACAATGCACAGCACCACCTTGTTAGACCTGGCACCTTGGCGTGACTCTCCCTCCCACTTTTTGCTGATGTGCCTCATGTGTTTTGTTGGTGTTAGCTGCTCAGGGCACTGTGCCACTGCCAATCAGTGCCACAGTGCCAGTGCTCCCTATGAAAAGTATATACATTGATTGGTTTCCATGTTTGGCTTATTTGGTTTACTATCAGCCCCTAGTAAAGTGCACCAGGAGTGCCAGGGCTTGTAAATACAAATGCTACTGGTGGGCCTGCAGCACTGGTTGTGACACCCACAGAAGCGGCTTAGTAAAATGTGTTTAAGGTCTGCCATTGCAGAACCTGCGTGCAGCCTGGTACTGTCATGCTGACTGCACAAGTGCACCTACTTGCCAGTCCCTAAACCTTCCCTTAACTACATATTAGTCACCCCTATGGTAGGCCCAAGGGCAGGGTGTATTGTAAGCAAAAGGTAGGACAAGCCCTGATGTGTGTGGCATGTCCTAATAGTGAAGTACAGCCCTTTTCGTTTTTCACTATTGAAAGGCTACCTGCTCTCCATAGGCCAGAATGGGCTGCTGGAATTATTACACGCTATAATCCCAGCGGACTCAGAGAGCATGGTAGAAAGTCAAGTTTAGTATGCCTGAACTCAGAATAATAAAATACTTCTTTTACTAAAGTTTATTTTAATATCCTGTGTTTGTAAATACTACTTTTAGAAAGTTAGTATTTACTTGCCTAACCATTTCAGTCCGCCTCTGCTGTGTGTGTGTGTGCTGCCTAGTTTCAGTGAGGGGCAGGGCAATTCCAGGAGACAGGCTTGCTGCCAGGTGGTGGGTAGAGAGATTACACCAGGATGGGTGGGAGGAGTACACCTTGACTCTGAATAGGGCTGTGCTCTGCCACCACAATGCTGGCCCCGCCCCCTGTGGAGCGGCTGATGTCTCTGCCCTGTGCACTGAAAGGAAAGAGCAGAGTCGCCACAACAAAGTGCTCCAAAACCGGACTGAGCCAGGCACAGGCCCCCTGGCCACAAAGAACAAAAGAAACTGTGTATAAAAGAAGGAGCCCTGCTCCTAAGAAATCAGATCCTGTTGACGCCAAGAAGAAACTCTGCCTGAAGAGAAGGACCTGGGAAAACTACATGGGGGACTACTGTCTCTAGCCAGAGAGACTGGCCTGTGGTGGGTGCCTTGCTGCAAGAAGGAGAGAAGAAGAAAAGACTGAAAGACTTTTATTTCACTTGTGCATCTTAAAACCATCTCCAAGGGCTTGCTTGTGAACTTGCCTCCTGAACTGCGCCCCAGGAACAGTGGGCGCTACCCCTCCCTTGAAGAAGGAAGCTGCTGCTGGTGTAATCCCCACTTCAGCGCTGACTCCGGAGACCTGAGTGCGACTGGGAATCTGTCCCGCACTCTGAGAGCCTGTGTGCCCCATCCCGCCGAGCAAAGTGACCTCTGCCCGACTGTGCCGCATCTAGCACCGTAACGGCCTGCCCCGCCTGGCCTGAGCACCGCGAACTGCTGCCCCCTCGAGCCGGAGCTCGCACCGCAAGAACGGATCATCCGGTCCAAGCAACGTGAGTCTGTGGGCCTCGAGCTAGAGAACACACCGTGAAGACCGCCTGCACCGGAGCTTGCCTCTCCAGGACGACGCCCTGCTGACAGCGCCTCACCGCTGGATCCACCTCAAGCCGCCGCCCCCTCCCTCTTCCACATCGCGACGGACGTCGAGGTCAAGAGGCGCCCCACAACGCATCGCTGCCCTCCGTAGAACAGGACCGCACCACGACGTGGGACGCCCCCCTCGAAGACTGCTGGTTCGCCGCAAAACCCCAAGAAGAAGCAAGGTACTGAGCGCGTCCCCAATCACAGCGTACAGGTAGCCTACGGCTGCCTCAGAGAGAACTGTGCGCTTTCCAAAGTCCCAGCGTACAAGCAACGTACGGCTGCATTGTAGAAAGCTGTACGCTTCATCGTAGGCGAACTGTACGGCGCGTACTGCCCGGAGATCATCGGCTCCGTACGCTAGTTCACGCGAGAAGCGTGAGGTGTAGTGGGGCTCTTCCGGTGAAGTGGTATGGCGCGTACGAAGAGCGCTACGAAGCGCACAGACCTCGAGGAAGTGCAGCCCGCACCCCAGCCTTGCATTTATAAGAACTGTGGCATCCTAATACCGAATTGGAACATTGTGACCAGTATCTGGAACCGTTTTTAAAGGCTTAAAGATTGTAACTGAAACCTGATGAAGAAGTCTATATAAAGAGATATATTTTTACAGATACAATCTTGTGCCTCTGTGTGGTGGGTTGGTGATTATTGTGGGACATTACAAATGCTTAGCCATATGTACTCTAGAGTTTAGCCTGACTGCTCGCGCCACACTACCTAAAGGGTGAGCCAGGGTTATTTTCTGAGAGTAATCCTTTGCCCTGACTTGGAGGAGAGGGTCCCTGCTTGTCGCAAGTACATACCTGCGCCAACCAGAGACCCCTGATTCTAACACACCTGAAATCTTCTGCTCTGCACTACACTACCTGAAACATTCTATTCTGCTCTGCACAGCACCACCTGAAACCTTCTGCTCTCCACTGCACTGCACAACACCACCTGAAACATTCTGCTCTGAACTACACTGCACAGCACCACCTGAAACCTTCTGCTCTGCACTACACTGCACAGCACCACCTGAAACATTCTATTCTGCTCTGCACTTAACTGCACAGCACCACCTGAAACCTTCTGCTCTGCACTGCACTACACAGCACCACCTGAAACCTTCTGCTCTGCACTACACTGCACAGTACCTCCTGAAACCGTCTGCTCTGCACTGCACAGCACCACCTGAAACTTTCTTCTTTGCACTACACTGCACAGCACCATCTGAAACGTTCTTCTTTGCACTACACTGCACAGTACCATCTGAAACCTTCTGCTCTGCACTACACTGCACAGCACCATCTGAAACCTTCTGCTCTGCACTACACTGCACAGTACCATCTGAAACCTTCTGCTCTGCACTACACTGCACAGCACCATCTGAAACTTTCTTCTTTGCACTACACTGCACAGCACCATCTGAAACGTTCTTCTTTGCACTACACTGCACAGTACCATCTGAAACCTTCTGCTCTGCACTACACTGCACAGCACCATATGAAACCTTCTGCTCTGCACTACAATGCACAGCACCACCTGAAACCTTCTGCTCTGCACTACACTGCACAGCACCATCTGAAACTTTCTTCTTTGCACTACACTGCACAGTACCATCTGACGCCTTCTGCTCTGCACTACACTGGACAGTACCACCTGAAACCTTCTGCTCTGCACTACACAGCACCATCTGAAACTTTCTTCTTTGCACTACACTGCACAGCACCATCTGAAACTTTCTTCTTTGCACTACACTGCACAGCACCACCTGAAACCTTCTGCTCTGCAATACACTGCACTGCACCACCTGAAACCTTCTGCACTGCACTACCTGAAACCTTTTGCGCTGCACTACACTGCACAGCACCACCTGAAACATTCTATTCTGCTCTGCACTACACTGCACAGCACGACCTGAAACCTTCTGCTCTCCACTGTACTGCACAACACCACCTGAAACATTCTGCTCTGAACTACACTACACTGCACAGCACCACCTGAAACATTCTATTCTGCTCTGCACTAAACTGCACAGCACCACCTGAAACCTTTTGCTCTGCACTACAATGCACAGCACCACCTGAAACCTTCTGGTCTGCACTGCACAGCACCACCTAAAACCTTCTTCTCTGCACAGCACCTCCTGAAACCTTCTGCTCTGCACTACACTGCACAGCACCACCTGAAACCTTCTGTGATTGCACAGCACCACCCGAAACCTTCTGCTCTGCACTACACTACACTGCACAGCATCACCTGAAACCTACTGCACAGCACTACACTGCACAGCACCACCTGAATCATTCTATTCGTCTCTGCACTACACTGCACAGCACCACCTGAAACATTCTGCTCTCCACTGCACTGCACAACACCACCTGAAACATTCTGCTCTGAACTACACTGCACAGCACCACCTGAAACCTTCTGCTCTGCACTACACTGCACAGCACCACCTGAAACATTCTATTTTGCTCTGCACTTAACTGCACAGCACCACCTGAAACCTTCTGCTCTGCACTACACTGCACAGCACCACCTGAAACCTTCTGTGATTGCACAGCACCACCCGAAACCTTCTGCTCTGCACTACACTACACTGCACAGCACCACCTGAAACCTTCTGCTCTGCACTACACTGCACAGCACCACCTGAATCATTCTATTTGTCTCTGCACTACACTGCACAGCACCACCTGAAACATTCTGCTCTCCACTGCACTGCACAACACCACCTGAAACATTCTGCTCTGAACTACACTGCACAGCACCACCTGAAACCTTCTGCTCTGCACTACACTGCACAGCACCACCTGAAACATTCTATTTTGCTCTGCACTTAACTGCACAGCACCACCTGAAACCTTCTGCTCTGCACTACACAGCACCACCTGAAACATTCTGCTCTGCACTGCACAGCACCACCTGAAACTTTCTTCTTTGCACTATACTGCACAGCACCATCTGAAACATCCTTCTTTGCACTACACTGCGCAGTACCATCTGAATCCTTCTGCTCTGCACTACACTGCACAGCACCATCTGAAACTTTCTTTTTTGCACTACACTGCACAGCACCATCTGAAACGTTCTTCGTTGCACTACACTGCACAGTACCATCTGAAACCTTCTGCTCTGCACTACACTGCACAGCACCACCTGAAACCTTCTGCTCTGCACTACAATGCACAGCACCACCTGAAACCTGCTCTGCACTACACTGCACAGCACCATCTGAAACTTTCTTCTTTGCACTACACTGCACAGCACCATCTAAAACTTTCTTCTTTGCACTACACTGCACAGTACCATCTGAAACCTTCTGCTCTGCACCACACTGCACAGCACCACCTGAAACCTTCTGCTCTGCACTACACAGCACCATCTGAAACTTTCTTCTTTGCACTACACTGCACAGCACCATCTGAAACTTTCTTCTTTGCACTACACTGCACTGCACCACCTGAAACCTTCTGCTCTGCACTGCACAGCACTACCTGAAACCTTCTGCTCTGCACTACACTGCACAGCACCACCTGAAACCTTCTGCTCTGCACTACACTGCACAGCACCACCTGAAACATTCTATTATGCTCTGCACTACACTGCACAGCACCACCTGAAACCTTCTGCTCTCCACTGCACAGGACCACCTGAAACCTTCTGCTCTGCACTACACTACACAGCACCACCTGAAACATTCTGCTCTGAACTACACTACACTGCACAGCACCACCTGAAACCTTCTGCTCTGCACTACACTGCACAGCACCACCTGAAACATTCTATTCTGCTCTGCACTAAACTGCACAGCACCACCTGAAACCTTTTGCTCTGCACTACACTGCACAGCACCACCTGAAACCTTCTGCTCTGCACAGCACCTTCTGAAACCTTCTGCTCTGCACTACACTGCACAGCACCACCTGAAACCTTCTGTGATTGCACAGCACCACCCGAAACCTTCTGCTCTGCACTACACTACACTGCACAGCACCACCTGAAACCTTCTGCTCTGCACTGCACAGCACCACCTGAAACCTTCTGCTGTGCACTACACTGCACAGCACCACCTGAAACATTCTATTCTGCTCTGCACTACACTGCACAGCCCCACCTGAAACATTCTGCTCTCCACTGCACTGCACAACACCACCTGAAACATTCTGCTCTGAACTACACTGCACAGCACCACCTGAAACCTTCTGCTCTGCACTGTACTGCACAGCACCACCTGAAACATTCTATTCTGCTCTGCACTTAACTGCACAGCACCACCTGAAACCTTCTGCTCTGCACTACACTACACAGCACCACCTGAAACCTTCTGCTCTGCACTACACTGCACAGCACCTCCTGAAACCTTCTGCTCTGCACTGCACAGCACCACCTGAAACTTTCTTCTTTGCACTATACTGCACAGCACCATCTGAAACGTTCTTCTTTGCACCACACTGCACAGTACCATCTGAATCCTTCTGCTCTGCACTACACTGCACAGCACCATCTGAAACTTTCTTATTTGCACTACACTGCACAGCACCATCTGAAATGTTCTTCTTTGCACTACACTGCACAGTACCATCTGAAACCTTCTGCTCTGCACTACACTACACTGCACAGCACCACCTGAAACCTTCTGCTCTGCACTACAATGCACAGCACCACCTGAAACCTGCTCTGCACTACACTGCACAGCACCATCTGAAACTTTCTTCTTTGCACTACACTGCACAGCACCATCTAAAACTTTCTTCTTTGCACTACACTGCACAGTACCATCTGAAACCTTCTGCTCTGCACTGCACAGCACCACCTGAAACCTTCTGCTCTGCACTACACAGCACCATCTGAAACTTTCTTCTTTGCACTACACTGCACAGCACCATCTGAAACTTTCTTCTTTGCACTACACTGCACTGCACCACCTGAAACCTTCTGCTCTGCACTGCACTGCACAGCACTACCTGAAACCTTCTGCTCTGCACTACACTGCACAGCACCACCTGAAACCTTCTGCTCTGCACTACACTGCACAGCACCACCTGAAACATTCTATTCTGCTCTGCACTACACTGCACAGCACCACCTGAAACCTTCTGCTCTCCACTGCACTGCACAACACCACCTGAAACATTCTGCTCTGAACTACACTACACTGCACAGCACCACCTGAAAACTTCTGCTCTGCACAACACTGCACAGCACCACCTGAAACATTCTATTCTGCTCTGCACTACACTGCACAGCACCACCTGAAACCTTTTGCTCTGCACTACACTGCACAGCACCACCTGAAACCTTCTGCTCTGCACTGCACTACTAGTACCTCCTGAAACCTTCTGCTCTGCACGGCACAGCACCACCTGAAACTTTCTTCTTTGCACTATACTGCACAGCACCATCTGAAACGTTCTTCTTTGCACCACACTGCACAGTACCATCTGAATCCTTCTGCTCTGCACTACACTGCACAGCACCATCTGAAACTTTCTTATTTGCACTACACTGCACAGCACCATCTGAAATGTTCTTCTTTGCACAGTACAATCTGAAACCTTCTGCTCTGCACTACACTACACTGCACAGCACCACCTGAAACCTTCTGCTCTGCACTACACTGCACAGCACCACCTGAAACCTTCTGCTCTGCACAACACTGCACAGCACCACCTGAAACATTCTATTCTGCTCTGCACTTAACTGCACAGCACCACCTGAAACCTTCTGCTCTGTACTACACTACACAGCACCACCTGAAACCTTCTGCTCTGCACTACACTGCACAGCACCTCCTGAAACCTTCTGCTCTGCACTGCACAGCACCACCTGAAACTTTCTTCTTTGCACTACACTGCACATTACCATCTGAAACCTTCTGCTCTGCACTACACTACACTGCACAGCACCACCTGAAACCTTCTTCTCTGCACTACAATGCACAGCACCACCTGAAACCTGCTCTGCACTACACTGCACAGCACCATCTGAAACTTTCTTCTTTGCACTACACTGCACAGCACCATCTAAAACTTTCTTCTTTGCACTACACTGCACAGTACCATCTGAAACCTTATGCTCTGCACTACACAGCACAGCACCACCTGAAACCTTCTGCTCTGCACTACACAGCACCATCTGAAACTTTCTTCTTTGCACTACACTGCACAGCACCATCTGAAACTTTCTTGTTTGCACTACACTGCACTGCACCACCTGAAACCTTCTGCTCTGCACTGCACAGCACTACCTGAAACCTTCTGCTCTGCACTACACTGCACAGCACCACCTGAAACCTTCTGCTCTACACTACACTGCACAGCACCACCTGAAACATTCTATTCTGCTCTGCACTACACTGCACAGCACCACCTGAAACCTTTTGCTCTGCACTACACTGCACAGCACCACCTGAAACCTTCTGCTCTGCACTGCACAGCACCTCCTGAAACCTTCTGCTCTGCACTACACTGCACAGCACCACCTGAAACCTTCTGTGATTGCACAGCACCACCCGAAACCTTCTACTCTGCACTACACTACACTGCACAGCACCACCTGAAAGCTTCTGCTCTGCACTGCACAGCACAGCACCACCTGAAACCTTCTGCTCTGCACTGCACAGCACCACCTGAAACCTTCTGCTCTGCACTACACTGCCCTCACCACCCCTAACCTTCTGCTCTGCACTGCACTGCATTCACCTAGAGGTGTGCGTGCCACTGCAGGCTTGAAGCATGCGCCGTTCTCTAGCTCACCTCGAAGCCCTCTTGGACCCTTGAGCCAAAAACGAGCTGTACCTGCCCCCTTCGGATCTGGATCCAAAAAAGAGAGGAAGGGCTGGGGAGTGGCAGAGAGAGGGTGAGGAAGAGCTGGGGTGTGGCAGAGAGAGAGGGAGAGGAAGTGCTGGGGAGTGGCAGAGAGAGAGGAAGAGCTGGGGAGTGGCAGAGAGAGAGAGGGAGAGGAAGAGCTGGGGAGTGGGAGGGAGAGGAAGAGCCGGGGAGTGGCAGAGAAATGGAAAGAGAGAGTTTTCTAAATGCCTTTGAATGAAAAGCAGATCCAAGAACCTGAAAGGAAGAGAAGAGAAGAGATAAAGTGGACTCACAGCAGTCATCTCCTTTGGGACAAAAATAATAAGGGCATCTGTTCTGACAGCCGCCCATGTATTGCCAACAGTCCAGATTCTCATGTTCACGAACGCCAGTCAGCAACCAGCTCAGAGGTGGAAAAGGATTAATTTATAAATGCTTTCTGCAAGAAAGGAATGAACGTGCACATGGTGTTTCCGGGTAAGATGCAAATACCCAAGGGAGGAACACGTTGGACGTTTTCGGAATCTGTAAGAGGTCAGGGCCATGTTGAAGTGTTGGAGAAGGAGAACACAAGGTGTGAACTTAAGAAGAGCGAGGAGAGGAACACTGGACCAAAGAGATGGTTACAGGTATAGTTTAGAACTGTTGGAAAACGAGGAAGTATCTGTGAGGCCTGCACAAATAACATGACTAATTTGTCCTTCACTGGGAACCAAACACCCTACTGTAGCATTTGACTCTCAGAGGGTAGCGTTGCAGAGCAGTCTGAGGCTTACTCAAGGGAGGTGGTGTGGGCTATTAATCGCCATTTACCAGTACGCAGAAATAACACTCAATAATTGATTGTCCAGTCTGTACTTTGCTTTATAAAAGGAAGAGTACATTTATTAAACACACACACTACTCAATACTATGCAACAATTTACAAATGTACATAAGCTGTTGGAATTGCTCCCTAATGTAGTGGGTTGAACATAACCTGGAGTGAGATCCTTGCCCATTGGCACCATCCCAGTGGCGACCCACCCCATTATCTCAACACACATTTAAAATGGGCACACCAGCCCTGGTGACACTTAACCCTGACTGAGCATCTCATACTGACCATACAGAATACACCTCTACATCTTAGGGGCTAACAGTCTGGGTTGTTCTTCACCTAATGCAGCAGCAAGACTACATGTTTAGGCATCACTTAAAATGAAAGTACTTATCATAGCTGATAGCAGTTATTACGCATTGCAATTAAAGCCCCTAAAAGACATCACAGTTATAATCACAGGATTAAGCATATACAGCCAGACACCCTAGCAGGGATGTCCAGCAACATAACCCCACTTTGCTTATGACTTCACATTACACATGTGACTTTCAGTCCTTCAATAGAAATAGCATTGGTAAATGCACTTCTTGTACAATTGCACCTCTTCACCTCCAGGGAAAGCCCTTCTCCAGACATCCCCAGCTCAGCCCTCCATACCTTTGTACAGTCCCTAACACACCCCCAGCTGTAGAACAAAAGTTCCAGCCCCCGGTTGCTGTTAACTGCAGGATGAGCCCTTGAGGGGTTGTTTCTTTTAAGTCCCCCAGAGACTTGGGGAGGGACTTCTCCTCTTAGTGCTGGGGGAAACTGTGTAGCTCCTTCAGCTCCCCCTGTACCTTTGTAGGCACTTAGCGGGGACCCCATCCTCCTGGGGCTACCTCATGCAGAGCACCATCCGCTTTCCTTGCAGGCCGGTCCGGGCCTGCATGGCATTATGGGCTGTTTCCCTTCCTGCCCGTGCATATTTTAGCAGCGGCTCCCCCGCTGCTCCGAGGAGAGCCGTCACGCACTGCTGGCAGCCTCACGCCACATCTTCAGGCTCATGGGGGCCCGGTCCCACCCGGACCCCTTACGCCAGCGGAGTTATTGCAGCTCGGGGAGCCTACCCCTAGATGCCCCTGCTGCCTTTCGGGGGCCCAGGCCCCTTGCCCCCAAGTGTTAGAGAGCCACCCGGGGAGCCCCTGCCGGCTCCCCGCCCAGCCTGCACCCTTCGTGTGCGTCAGTAGGACCCAAAGTGTCCATTTTGGTCTGCCTGCTCCGGCAGGCAGACATGGAGGCGGCTTCTCCCTCTGTGGGTCCTCAGGGGAGTGCAACAGCACTCCCCCTACCTTCCTGCTGCTGTGGGGGAGTAGGGCGGCACTCCCCCCTCCTTCTTTACCACAAGGGGGCCCGGAGTTGGGGATCCCGGGCCCCCCGGCGTTCCCTGACCTTGCTTCATGTAGGGCAGCCTCTGGGACCTGGCCCACCCCGGGGGCCACACCTTGGACCGGCGGTGGAGCCCCACACGCTTCGTCGTTGGTGCTCCCTGAGGTCAAAGGTCGCCTACCTTGTTGGGGGGGCGTATCTCGGCCCCCAGGTGACCGCCCTGCTCCATTTTGGCCTCTTGTTGCTCCTGGTGGTGCTCCCCAGCCACTGGGAGCACTTTCCCTCCTGGTCTCAGGAAGGGTGAATTCATCAGGGAGCGGTCGTCACTGGCTCCTTTTGCCTGGCTCTCCTCCTGGGCCTCTCTTCTCCTCATGGTGTCCTTCCTTCCAACTGCCCATGGCACCAGACTCCAGCACCAGTCTTCCTCAGCAGATCACACCCAGAGAGAGATCGTCTTCCTGGGCAAGCTCTTTTAAAAGAATTTGGAGGGGGCTGGCAGGCGGCTCCGCTTGCCCTATCAGGCAGCAACACATCCCCTTTCTACCCCTGTTCCCTCCTTCCTGCCCAGGCCTCTGGGATAGTTCAAAATGGCGGCGGCCAGGGGTCTCATGCCACGCGTGATGAATACAGGCCCCAGCTAGGCCCGCAGGACACAAGGGTTCGCTCTCCTGTAATGGAATCTATAAGGAAGTTGGCACGGAAACTGTAAAGTACAAAGACAGCATTTATTAACCCTTAAGGGTGGTCCTACAATCCACACAACACTCTTCAGTATTGCATAGAGTAGCACAAAGAACTTGCGTACATGGTCCCCTTTTATACACAATACAGGGGCTCATAAGTGGGTGGATACAACATGAGGCCAAAGAACATTACCATTTATGGTCATTTTCGATACTGAATCAATATGTGGGCGGAGCTAACACACTCCTTGAGCCCGCGAAAACATGGTCAAGCAAGGCTAACTGATAACAGATGTGGTCAAGTCTGGGCATGCGCCAGATGGACAAAGGAGCTATTTATAGACTGTTACTAGGCAGATTACAAGAGCAACTAACACAGAGGTTGGACTCTTCTCGTGGGGAACACGTGGAAGCATGACAATACAAAATGGAGTCTGAACTTCTGTCAACATAACAGAGAAAACATGATCTAAAGGAAGGGAATTAATGTCTTTAGTAAATGCTTAATCACATCGTTGTTTCAATTTACAACAGACGACCCTTTCAGCATTTACTGAAGACATCCGGTTTGTTAGGATAATCATCATATATGTCAATTGTCATCATTTCTTCGACTTCTTTAGCTAAACGTTTCTGGTGAGCAACATTGGCAATAGCTTTCTTATCAGGGATACAGAATGATACGCATAAGGAGCAGAGCAAAGGACCACATTGAACACAGATACAACAAGAAAACAGAACTGCTACAATAATACAAAGACCAGTTAAAACCTTCCATCCCCAGGCAGTAATCAATGCCCAAAACCACCCAGAAAAGGACCAAGTGCCGTTTTCTGTATGGATTTCAGCTGCAATTTTATGTAATTTGTTGATGGCATTATAAACCGATGGCGTATGATCAGGGATAAACACACAACAGCTACTCCCAATAATTTTACATGCTCCTCCTCTGTCAGCTAGCATAACGTCTAATACCATACGATTCTGCAATGCAACAATTCTAGTAATTTGCAATTCCTCCGTAAGATTCCCAAGAGCAGCAGCAGTCTGGTTTGTCACAGCCTCTACCACTCTTGTTAATCTTCGGATCTTCCTACTGTTCAGAGCAGCTCCAACAAAGAAAAACAGTCCTAAGTTAAAATCAATATACTGTTGCAGACTGGTATCAGTCTGATCTACATCATCAATTGATAAAGTACGTTTATACCTATTTACAGTCACATTATTCAATAATTTCAGATCCTTATGATAAGATGCGGGTGCTAGGAATACAGGAGGTAATAGAAATGATACATAGCATACCCCAGACCACCCAGCCGGCAGACGGTAATAACCTTTATTTCCGCACACAAAGTATGTATTATGGGACGCTAGAAAGGTACTATTATTCAATCCATCAATGTTCAGGACAGTGATGCAATCACTGACACCAACAGGAATAAAACCCACACTCTGGACACACAGGTCCGCTTGAGCTTGTGCTACTTGAATCACAAATTTGTCCTTCCCCACAGTGTCTCTTGTGTTCGTGAAGATGTAGGGAATGGATTCATTGTCTGGTCGGTACTCTTCCCACTCCCAAATTGTCCCATTCGCTTGCGGATACCCATTTTCATCCTGATGACATTCTTTATTGAGTCTGAAGAGCAATCGTCCCACTGTCGGTTTCCGAGTGGCAAAAAGCAAAGTGTACCATGCTCTACAAGAGCCATTGTGAGAGAAAGGAAGTGGTATGAATGGCGTACCTCCTTTCTTCTGATGGGCCGGCATCATCCCACATATCCAACAGTTCGTAGCGTTCGTAGCAACGTGGGTATGATGCAGCATCTGGATGAAAGTGTTATTCAAGTAAGACTGTCGATGCTTCAACTCTTGATACGGTAATGTATAAAAGTAGTGCTCCTCAGGCACCGGAGTTGTCAACACAAGTATTTTCCGAGCGGGAGTTACATCCTCCACAAACCATGTGGTTATCCCAACAATAGCTACTGTCAACATGAACCCTGATGCACAAAGGATTTTCTTTTTCTCCATGTCAAAAATAAAAACCCAATATCTTCCTGAAACTAAAAGTCTGTCAGAACTCTTCCCCTTGGGCAGCGGTCGATTTCTTCACCAGCGGGCCAAGACGGGTGTCGCTACACTAATGCAGGGCTGATCCCCCCCCCTTGCCTCATCGGCTCTCCGTTTCACTAACCCAAGGGCCGTTCTGACAGTATGTCCCGGTACTGGAGAACTCACTTCCTTGGTCGAAGATGATATCGCCTTCCTCCAGGAGTCGCGTGGTCCAGAAAGAGCTCCTCAGTGACGTTTGCCTCCGCAGCACGGCCTGTCTCTGCAGCCAAGATTTCTCGTTGATCGGTCAGCACGGCAGATTCCACCAATCCGGGCGGCACCTTCCTACAGTGCAGGGAATGGATCCAATTCTTTCTGTTGGAGACTCGCACAGCCGTCCTCGTTGCGAGGAGGACCTGCTCAGGACCCACCCATCTCGGTTCCAAGCTGTTTGTTCTGTCAAAGATTTTCACCATCACGTGGTCACCAGGTCGGAGACCATGTCCTTCACCGGTAGACCGATCGGGGAGCGCCTCTCGGACCTGTTGATGAATAGAAACCAAGTTATCCGTTAACTGCGCCAGATAATCATTCATCATCACACAAGGTACATCATACACAGCCTTGGGTTTTGGTGGACCCCAAATATTCATTGGGCGCCCAAAAACAATCTCGTACGGTGTAAGGCCAGTTCGAGAGTGTGGTACCGATCTAATTGACAATAACGCCAGCGGTAGAGCATCTGGCCAAGTCAAAGACGTCGAAGCTTGAATTTTAGCGATCTTGAGCTTCAGTGTACCATTATACTTCTCAACTAGTCCTGCAGACTGAGGGTGGAATACCGCGTGAAACTTCTGGGTGATGCCCAGGCCCTTCAAGACGTACTTTATAACATCCGCTACAAAGTGAGGCCCATTATCACTCCACAGAAGTCTACAAACGCCATATCGGGGGAAGAACTCTTTCAGCAGCAACTTCGCAGTAGTCATTGCAGTATTGTCTTTCGTAGGGTACGCTTCAACCCATTTGCTGAAAGCGCAGACCACTACTAGAACATACTTCAGATTGTTACAGCGCTCAAGCTGGATGTAATCCATCTGCAAAACCTCGAAGGGTGCAGTAGGTGTCACAAATCCTCCTGCTGGAGTTCGAGTACCCTTTCCTGGGTTATACCTCAGGCAGATCATACAGGTCTGCACCACCCTCTTTGCTGTGCTAGCAATCTCTGGATGCTCCCAGACTTGGGTAAGCAATTTCACAATTGCGGAAGCTCCAACATGTGCTAGCCCATGTGCCATCTGAACCATAGGTTGTACAAAGGCCGTGGGTAATTTCCATCTATCCATCTGCTTATTTCTCCAGCAGCCCTCGTCATCCAGTTCTCCCTCGCTGGCCCATTGTTCCCACTCTTTGTCAGAAGCGGTCCTCTGCATTTCTCGCACTTCCTCCTTCGCATCATGCCATCTTTCCACCTGTGACTTTACTACATACATGGCAGTAGTACCGGGCTGCATCGCAGTCTCCCGTGCTACTCGATCTGCTAACGCATTCCCTTCTCCAACTTTATCAACTACTTTCCTATGGGCGCTACACTTAACGATGGCAATTTTCTTTGGGTATGTCAATGCAGTTAAAAGATTGTGAACTAACTCTCCATGCATTATCTGTACTCCATGTGACGTTAAAAACCCTCTCTCCTTCCAGAGTAGGCCGAAGTCATGCGCTACTCCGAAGGCATAGCGGCTATCTGTATAAACATTCACACATAATCCTGTACTGAGCTCACATGCTCGTGTTAATGCTATCAGTTCCGCTGCTTGAGCTGATTTCTGTGGTATGCGTGCTGTCTCCACTATCGTTTGTAATGTGGTAATTGCATACGCTGCTGAAGTCGTACCATCTGGTAGCTTCAGGCATGATCCGTCCACCCACAGTTCTCCATCTACATCTGGAAAGGGCGTATCCTGGAGATCAATACGACCCTTTGTTTGTTCCTCAGTCACGAGAATACAATCATGTGCTTTCCGCGCCTCAGGCTGGGTTTCGGGGTATGGCAACAATGTTGCCGGGTTTAACGTTACGCACCTTTTCAACGTAATATGAGGAGCCAAAAGCGTCAACTCATATCCCGTTAAGCGGGCACTGGTCAGATGCTGCGTCTTTGTCTGATTAAGCAGGGCATCGACAGCATGGGGGACTAATACCAACAGCTTATGAGATAACACAATTCCCTCACTTTGGCGTATTGACACAGCTGTCGCCGCAACCGAGCGAAAACACCCTGGTAATGCTCGGGCGACAGGATCAAGTACAGCCGAAAAATATGCACAAGGGCGCTGCTTATCGCCGTGCATCTGTACTAAAACTGATAATGCACATCCATCTTTCTCATGCACATACAACGAAAAGGGTTTTGCATAATCAGGGGTCCCTAACACTGGTGCTGAACAAAGGGCCTGTCGTAGTTGCTGAAAAGCAGTATCACACTCATCTGACCAAGGGATTGGGATAGGCGTGTCCTTTGTCAAGAGGGCTAACAATGGCTTAGCTATATGTGAAAACCCCAATATCCACTGTCTACAAAAAGAAACAAGACCCAAAAATGCACGCACATCCTTCTGCGTGGACGGTCTCGGTGTGTCCAAAATTACTTGGATACGATCCGGTGTGAGTGCACGCCCCTCCTTAGACAAAAGGTGACCCAAATAAGTCACCTTTGGTCTACAGAATTGCAATTTCTTCCTAGATACCTTATGATTGTGGGATGCTAAAAAGGAAAGTAAGGATAACGTACTTTGTTCACACAACTCCAGGGTGTCAGCCGCCAGCAAGATGTCATCGACATATTGAATGAGGGCGACCCCCTCGAGCAGAACAAAGGAATCCAATTGTCTTTTCAAAGCCTGACTGTAAATTCTAGGGCTTTCTGTGTAGCCCTGGGGGATCCTACAAAAACGATAAGATCTATTATTTAATGTAAACCCAAAAAGATATCGGCTATCAGGGTGAATGGGAATGGAAAAGAAGGCATTCTTCAAATCGATCACTGAGAACATAGTCGCCGTAGGCGGGACCAAAGTAAGCAACGTCGTGATATCGGAAACCACTGGGTACTGAGGTATCACGATCTTGTTTACTTCTCTCAAATCAATTATAAACCGATAAACTCTGGCATCCGTATCCTTTTTCAGTATGGGAAGAATCGGACTGTTACAGATGTTGTAGGGAACTTCCTCCACTACCCCTACCGCAATCAAATCCTGCACTATCTGTATGAGAGCCTCCTCGCCCTCCTGGGAAATACGGTACTGTGGGAGGCGTGGTAACACCGCCCCCTCCTGGACACTAATGTGGACCGGTGGAATCACCATTTGTCCCACATCAGTATCCGACGTTGCCCACAAAGCACGAGGGAGGGTAGCTAACAGCGCATCCTCTGACATCGCACACATCCGTTCAGACCGGGGGTAATTGTCATTCAATATTACCCGCACACCAGCAGGGGAGCAGCGGATCGTAGCCCTAAAATGCTTTAACATATCAAGGCCCATAATGTTGTCCGGTGTGTACGGGGCAAGCAGAAACGGACAGGGTGCAGAAAAAGAATCAACCTTAAACATGAGGGGCTGCGAAAGAGGGCTTCGGGAGAGTGTACCGTCAAACCCTACCGATGTGACCATTAAGCCGGATGGGGGAGCCCCCGGAACCAATTGCTTAGACAGCGCACTACGTGTCGCTCCTGTATCCACTAGGAACTGATCAGTAGAGCCCAAAACCTCAGCCGATACATAAGGACCCTTCTGATCGACCGGCACCTCAACTGATTCTAACCCCCATCCAACGCATTCCTATGCATGCTGAGAATCATGGTACCCCGATCGGTCAATCCCCGACACTTGATACTGATGCTGGCGATCGAAAACATTTGATCTATCTCGGTGCTGCCCAGCAGAGTCAAAACGAGCCTGTTCGTTAGAATTCCCTCTAAAGTTCGAGAAACCCCCTCTACCTCGCGGGCCACCCTGAGTATGCCCCTGACGCGAAGCATGCAACACCGGGCAGTCCCTAGCCCAATGACCCGATTGCTTACAATACGCACATTGGTTCCTATTCAAATCAGATCGGCCCGAGGGAGGACCATAAGATCCTCCCCTACCTCTATTACTACCCCGTCGGGGCGGGCCATATACTTGTGCCAACATCACCTTTGTTTTTAGATCTTTCGATTTCTTTTCCTCCTGGCCCTTTGCTTCTTGTTCCTGACGCTCATAATACTGAGCGATAGTCAGGAGGGCCGTCGGGGTTGCGGAAGACCAAGAACTCTCGCTCGCTTTCAAACGGGCCGCAACTGCCGGCAGCAGATTAGCTACATATTTATCCGCAAAAAGATGGCGACCCGTATCATCAGTAAGCGACTGGCCACTAAAATCATGAAACGTCTCCTCAAAGCGCGTAAAGAAGTCCGCCACTGACTCGTCAACTTTCTGTTTACATGAAGCTAACATATTCCAGTCAATCTTTTTAGGGGGGATAATTGTCTTCAGCTTAGCCAGAATAGCAGCAGGGAGATCTAAAATACTCTGGGGTGGTTTCTGCGCGGGCTTCCGTTCCCTATCTTCATCCTCAAGGTCAGACCACCGAGCCTTAAAGGCAACTATATCATCTACCTTTCGGACAGATCGCCACATATCCGGTGGTAGAATAAGGCCAAAGAACAGGTCTATATCTGCTAAGGTCATAACGCAAGAATTCAAGGCCCCCTCGACTTCTTCGTAGAAGGCCGCTGGATTCTTGCGGGGGTCAGGCAACGCATTCTTTAATGCCATAACATCAGCTCTATGCCACGGAGTATAAACCCAATTATACACAAAATATCCCTTAGCATCGGCGGAGGTAATGTCCGAGCTAGTCCCCGCTCCTTTAGGAGGAACATACAAAGGCGCCGCCTCTCGCATTGGTTTAACATGCACTATGCCATCCTTATCTGACTGGGAGGTGGATGAGTGGCCTTCTGCTGTACACGAATCCAACTGCTTCTCCTCCCCTGCTCGTTGGCGCGCTTTTTCTTTAAGGGCCAGCACCGAGTCCCGCAAGGCGAACAGCCGCCGAGCCGTATCAGGAGCCTTAGAGGAAGAGAAAACACCATTATGCAATGCTTTAGCATCCGATGTCACTTCTTCAGGCTCAAAGACACTAGAATATTTCCGGAAGGCAGCAATCACTTCCTCAGCGAAATGACCCAGAAAATACAATTTCTCTCTATCCTGCCACGGCCCCCAAGTATGGAATAATTCATCCACGGACACCTTGCCCTTAAGTGCACGGAAGGAAATTTGCCGAAGCTCAGCCATTTGCTCAGCCGATAGCATGGACCGCGTATCTACCTTACCCGGACCCGGGACAGAATCTTGTGGCCTCGGAGCAGATGCGCCAACATAAGGGGGCGGAGAGCGATCTAATAAATAAAAATCATCATCAAGATTATTAAGGACAGGATGAAGTGGCTGCCGAACAGCATATTGACCCGAGACTTGCAGCCTACGCTCTTTCTCTTGTCTCTCCGTCTGTTCTCTGTCCTCCCGACGCCTCGCTTCCTGTGCTCGCACATGATCATTCTTCCGTTGTTCTTTATCAAACAGCGCTTTCTCACGCTTCTCTCGCTCACGCACCTCCTTCACCCACAACCGCACACACTCAAACATATCCTGACGAGCACGCCGCTTACACATACACTGTTCCACATACTCAATCTTACGTATATCAAACGATCCATACAAAGGCCATCGTAACTCAGGATCTTTTTTAGTATATTTCCTCCATACTGTGCTGTACATTATGGAAGAAAGACCATGCTTCACATACATATCCCTATTAGGAGTCCCCTCTGGGGGAGCTGGAGCAGATTCCTCGAGGTTCAACCGGTTTCCAAAGCAGCAACACCACTTACGGAGTGCGCTAAAAGCAGGCATGCTCAGAAATAATGCAAAATATGCAATATTATAAAGAAAATGGCACTTAATCGTTGCGCCGTTCAAAGTTACACAGCTCCGGAGAAATCTCTCCACATTACCTGCCTATATGTGTTGCAACGCATATATTTTCACAATAACAAATACAAAACATGACTAGTCATCACAAATCAAACTCAAATAGCCGGACCAGGCTTCAAAAACTCGGAGCAAGTACCGTACACCGGTTCTTACCAATCAAGAGTCCAGATTCCAACTGCCAAGCTCCAAAATCGCCCAAACGGCTTTCACGGCAAGACCGACAGAAGAGGTCTCAGTCGAGGACCGGCGCCACCCAGACGGTCAGCTCGGAAGGGAAGGAAGAAAAACCTCGGGATGCCAGGGCTAAGACGCCGCTGGCAGTGATCACGTCCCCGGCCAAATTCCTCACCTTCGTCGCGACCAGTCCTTCGAGCATCCGAGTCGCCGATGAGCCCCACGTGACGGGCGCCAATTGATGAATACAGGCCCCAGCTAGGCCCGCAGGACACAAGGGTTCGCTCTCCTGTAATGGAATCTATAAGGAAGTTGGCACGGAAACTGTACAAAGACAGCATTTATTAACCCTTAAGGGTGGTCCTACAATCCACACAACACTCTTCAGTATTGCATAGAGTAGCACAAAGAACTTGCGTACATGGTCCCCTTTTATACACAATACAGGGGCTCATAAGTGGGTGGATACAACATGAGGCCAAAGAACATTACCATTTATGGTCATTTTCGATACTGAATCAATATGTGGGCGGAGCTAACACACTCCTTGAGCCCGCGAAAACATGGTCAAGCAAGGCTAACTGATAACAGATGTGGTCAAGTCTGGGCATGCGCCAGATGGACAAAGGAGCTATTTATAGACTGTTACTAGGCAGATTACAAGAGCAACTAACACAGAGGTTGGACTCTTCTCGTGGGGAACACGTGGAAGCATGACAATACAAAATGGAGTCTGAACTTCGGTCAACATAACAGAGAAAACATGATCTAAAGGAAGGGAATTAATGTCTTTAGTAAATGCTTAATCACATCGTTGTTTCAATTTACAACACGCGGTCTCTGAAAAGCCCCTCCCTCCCTTGCTACCTTTTCTCCGGAGCAGCTTGGTGCCTGGCACCAGTTGACAGCTGCTGATGGATAACCTGTAGCCCCACCCACCTTCTCTCCCTTTTGGAGAGGAGACCTTCACCCTTGGAATGCTTGCCGTGAACGGCTTGGCCTCTGATGCTTCAGTTTGGGGAGGAAGGTCATTAATCCAGCGTGGCAGGGTCAGACCCAGCCAGGCTCTGGTTATGAGCCGAGTCAGAGGAATATGACATTTCTGGATGACCCATAAGCAGTACATATATGGCTTTGGACTCGGCAGAATACTTATTTTCACACAAATTACAGTGTACTTTGGTGCATGTCTGGAATTTGTAGGCCCTAGGGAAGTGAAACTACCCCATGTGATCCCCATCTTCATAGGAGAATAATGGAGTGGTCCTTCAGTGAAAACTGTAAAGCACACTGACTTTCCCTTACATGTTTCTTCCCATTGTATAAAGCCTATTCCATGTCCCAACCCAGCTCTGCATAATTCCTGCCACCTCATTCTATCTGTACCTGCTCCTGGGCTGCGCATGTCAGGAATCTCTCCTGCGCAGCCCCTACATGTGTGCACACACATGTAGACACGTGTCTGCATGTAACCAGCCCGGTGCCCGTTACTCCGGCTGCAGCGCAGCAGCCTACTCTATGTCAAATGTCAAATATTTTTATAACGTGCACAAATCACCGAAAGGTCTCAGGGTGCCAGCAGCCAAGACAAAAAAGATGGACAGTGACTAAAATGCTCACATACCTAAATTTATTGAGAAGAAAACCAAGTCTTCAGCTTTCTTCGAAAGTGTAAATGGTCCGTTATGGATGACAACTCCAATGGAAGTTTATTCCAAAACAAAGGGGCTAAATATGAAAAGGATCGGCCACCATTGCGGACCGTCCGAATGCGTGGTTGACCAAGAAGAAATCTGGAGCTGGACCGCAAAGAACGTCCAGGAACGTACCATTAGAGTTTTTCTGCCAAATATAGTGGACCAGTTCCAAGCATTATCTTATGAGTAAGGCTTAAGATTTTGGAATGCCCTCTTTGGCGGACCGAGAGCCAGTGCAGAGTTTTAAGAGTAGGAGCAGGAGTACGGGAAGGGAGATTGAGAACAAGTCTGGCGGCCGTGTTCTGGAGGATTTGGAACTTGGAAAGTAAATCTTGATTAAGTGCAGTGAACAGGGCATTACCATAGTCCAGGCAACTAATAATAAGTCCCTGGACCAATGGTTTCCTTGCTTCAATGGGTAACAATTTAAAGATCTTTTGCAGCTTGCGCATAATCCCAAAACAAGTTCCAAGCTCTTGGTTGATATGAGCATTCAAGGACAAAGAATTGTCAATTGTAATACCCAAATTGCGGACTGCTAGCTTGGGCGAGGGACTCTAACCAGGGGGACACCGGTAAAAATCCACATGCAGTCTCTTTCATCATGAGTTTACTGTGGGTGAGTCCCAATTTACGAGTGTCGCCCACAGTAAAAGCTCAACAATTAGGTTTAATTCTGGTGCATATTGTGTCTTCTTATAGCCATGTGGTGATGGTCTCACAATTAGATTTATCCACAGGTGTGTCCCACGGTACACATGGCTCTGATTCTGGAAGTCGAGTTTCTTAAGGATTATGGGAAGGTGCCATAGAAGGGAGGCAAAGAGACACAGGTGTTTCCCCAATATTGTTGTATGTCAAGGCACATATACATTTGTTGTGTGATGGGGGCTTTTAATGCGTGTTTTTTTTTCAATTTATTATCATTGACGACAGCTGTGTGTTTTTATGCAGCGGGGAACTTGGGAGAGCCTCATCTCTGAACTGGAAAGCACAAAGGGGGCATGCATGTTGCTATAATAGATTGAAGAAGGTAATGATTGATGCCTTCTTTTTTAAATACCTAAAACAAATGATTAAAAAAAAGCTGTAAACCCAGTAACCAGGGCATAATCCATTTTAGAAGAATGCAACAATTTCTCAGCTGTTCGAAAGATCTGGAAAAGCCCAGTGTGGGCACAGGGAACCCTGCAATCTTGACACCCCAAAATGTACCTCAAAAAGAATGCCTACAATTCAATGAATCGGAGAGCGTGACAGTGTTGAACCTCCATTTCTTGAGGCAATGTGTCCCCAGGTTAAGGCGCGTCCCCCACACATCAACATTCAAGACAATACATTAATTTGAGTAAAAATCAAAAAGTCCACTCAATAACGGTGTTCTAGATCAGTGTTAAGTTAGAGGGTTTAACACACAAATTAACAAGCATTTGCAATACAATAGGTCTCACATTTGTGAGAGTTTAAGCTATTGGCATTGTAAATGACAATGCCTTTTATTTATCTCTTTTGAAAACCCACACATAAATAAATAATAGGCATTGTCATTTACAATGCCAATAGCACAGTTTTTCACAAATGCAAGACCTATTGCTTCGTTGTATATAATATTGAAAAGGCTTCAGCTCTGACATGATGAGACTATGAAAGAACTACGAGTGTCTTCGAAGTTACATCAAAGGCAGTAAAGGGCGGTACTGCTGCAGAGTTAAGACTTTTTTTTCACACTGAGGGTGAGGGCAAAAATAGAGAGCCCGATAGGGGCCCGTCTCAGCACCTGCTTTTTAAAACTGCTGGTGCTGAGCACCGGCAAGACCCGGGCCCACTTAATGCCCTGAATGAAGTGTTTCCCAAGAAATTGCAGCATATTGCCTCATAGGTACCTCAAAGACGCCATTACCAAACTATAGATTACTTCCAATTGTCATAATATCAATAACAATGGTTTGTATAGTCAGTAAGGGATGGTATGGGCATGAGTCTTCAAAGTCTTTTTTTCTGTTGAAAGCATGCAGCAAATTACTGGTGATCATGTCCCCTAAATGTAGTGCACCAGAAGGCAGATAGCACTTTTGATTCATTTTCCTGCCTTCGAGTTCAGAGCTGTTTCCAGCGTGCTGAGTTGAGAAACTGAACACTTGAGCTGTAAGGAAAACAGAAACTCGGTCCCGGAGCCACAGATGCTGCAGGACAACATTCTCAACTTATTATTATTATCGAGCATTCTTAGAGCAAAATGAATGAGAGTGACTTATTTGGATGGAGGTTGTAGTAAATACTCTCTTTGAACTCTGTCTGATTTGTAATACGATTTCTAATACTTGATTCCTTTGGGTCTGTAATTTATGTTCATTACGGGCCGCAGTGAAGATAAGTATTTAATGTATAACGCTTTCCAATGCTGGAAGGCTGTTCCGCACCAGTAAGAATCACAAGTAGGCACGCTTTACATTAGGTGAACAAAAGACGGAAAGTGGAAAAAAAACCAGCGATGTGGCGCTGTGAGCGGCAGCAGTTGGTCCCGAGTAAGGATTCACAGCGGGGACTGGATCTCAACATTCCTTCTCCTCTCAAGACGCGCGGCCGCCATGATGTAACAACGAGTTGGAGAGATGCGCACAATAAGAAGCGAGGCTGCCGTGATTCAATGTATTTAAAAAAAATTGCAATGCAATAGGTCTCGCATTTAAGTGAGTTTAAGCTATTGGCATTGTATATGACAATGCCTTTTATTTACAGTTTGAAAACCTAAATAAAAGGCATTGTCATTTACAATGCCAATAGGTAAAACTCACGTAAATGCGAGAGCTATTACATTGTAAATGCTTGTTCTACAATGTACATACATGGTGCAATCCCAGAAGAACAGCCAGGCCTGCAGCTCAGCTGGTTGGGAGCTCCTGCCTTGCCCGGAAATCCCGCCTCTCTTCACCTCCATTCCCCTAGGTAGGGCCATGTGGCCCCCGAGCAGCTCCCTGCAGGGCCCCAGTCTTCTCTCGTCGTCATTGCTGTCCAGGAGCGGGGTCCATACCCGGGACCCCTGGAAGAAATCTAACAGCGCCACGAAGAGTGCGTGCAGCCGGCTGTGTTCTCTCTGACTGGCCTCCCAGCCCTCACCCTCCCCTCGAAACCAAAAGTGAAGGTGTCGGAGCTCAACGTGAAGGAGTAAACAGAAAAACGGGGAGGGTGATGGTGGGTGGGGACAGAAGGGAGTGGAGCTGCCCGGATGGTAAAGACTGAAAGCATGTCTGCCAAGAACATTTTTAACAGCGCTAACTGAACCCAGAGGTAGAGCGCTTCACACGTGCACCAGCCACATTAAATAAGGACAGATTCATGTTTTTAGTCACAGGGAGATTAAATGATTTGCCAAATGGTAGTAATCAAGGCCAACGGAGGGGGGGCGGGGCAGCACAGACAGCATGAGGGACGGGGGGATTATTTGAAGGCACGGACAACGGGAGGGAGGGGTGAGTAAAGAAGGCACCAAAGCACGTCGTGCCTGCAGTAGGAGAGCCGCCATTTTCAAAGTAAATAGTACTCTCCCACTAGATAAAGCATGCCGTGTTAGGAGCGAAGTAAAAGGTCCAGTCCTTATGAAGGGCAACAAATGGAGACAGGGCGGTAACAAATGGAGACAGGGCGTTACTGAGGCGGGACTAACAAGCCTCATTATCAATCAGAAGCCAGCATTTACCAAAAACAATGCCACCAGCCAATGAAAAGTATGGGAGGAGAGTGGGCTGGGCTTCCACACCACTTCAACATTATACCCTACTACAGCACGCCTCGTAAAGCGAGCAGTGCATGCGCTGCAACGCTAGGCTTGACCTAAAAATGAGACAATACCGTGTCAGTTCCATAAAGCAGAGGTCGTCAGACTTTTTGGTCATGAGTCCTTCCTAAAACAAAATGTTTAGAAGTCCCCGCATGCCTCCACCTTACAAAACCTTATGAAAAGTTTTGGGAGAGTGCTAACGGGCGTGTTGAGCATGGTAATGGCACTAAAAGCAAAGAAAGACATATGCCCTTCCTCATTGTCTCTGTCCATCCATAAATTAAAAAATGTGTTTTCACTTAGTGCCCCCCTCCTCTGTGCTAGATCTTTGATGGTGTACATGGATCTCGTTACTTCCCTCTTTGTCCTGAGCCGTTGCTTTGAGATCCCAATGGTTCGGGCTGTGAGGGCTCTGCTTCTGTATGTAACCCTGCGGGCCTGCTCCCTGCCACCCCCTCGACTCACCTGAAAGGACATCTGCATGTAAGCAGAGTTTGAAGTGCGTGAGAACTATGAATACTGATCTGGCCATGCTTTTTTCACTTTACAAGAAACACATCTCATACTTTTTGGTAAAAAAACAACCGTACCTGTATGGTTAATGCAGACATTGAGGTGCCACTGGCTGAAAATGAAGAGGGTTTTGTGTCTCCTGTGCTGTGGAGCTTGGAGAGGGACAGAAAGCTCAAGAAACGGGGATTCTCTCCAGAATGCCTGTTATCTGAAAGAAATTTAAATATATGCAATTGGTCCATCACCAAATGTGAAGTCTGCTTAGGCACTTGTATGACCTTCAGTTGATGGAGTCACTTAAAGCTTCATGGTGACAAAGATTTCATCTTTTTGAGACGTAATGTAAGAGGGTTATCAGCTGAGTTCTGCAATGCATCGCTTTAATGGAAACGTTTAAAACATTTACAATAGGTACTAATTATGTATTGCTGAAATATATATTTTAAAGGTATCCTTTAAAAGCAGTTGCTTTATCTGAAACACTAAATTACTTTGCAGCAGCTTATTTTATACTGTGTTCTACAGTTTTTAAATAGTGATACACATATTCACTATTCTTTCTGTCACAGGCGGGGACTTCGTGGCACCATTCCTCTCTGCACCCAGTAGGATTCAATTCAGTGACCCTCTTTCCACATCCCCAGACATCTGCAGTGATCACATTAACTAACTCCGGTTGAATAGTGTGAAAGAGTGGATTTGCAACCGATTAGGCTAACTTGTTTTTTGTGTGATTTAAGGTGTGTGTGTTATTTTAAATGCAGTGCCCTGTAAGTCAAAGAACAACAAAGTAGTTACAGAATATTTTGTTCTTTTGTAGCCGTTCTTTGACCCGGCCGCCACACTCACTGACTCCCCCATCCTGCGCTCTCGGCATTACAAATCTCATGCTTTTATGCAGTTCCGCGGCTGTAAATGAAGACAGCCTGGAAAAGCGACAAATAAGCAAAGTCAAACTTCCATGCTATCTTAATTTCAAAGTCCTTGCAGTAATTCCCCCTCCCGGGAATACAGCCAACTGACCCCAGAAGAGGCGGACCCACAGTTTGAAGACTTTTGCTATTAAGGCTCTCAATCAATTAGGCAATACAGAGAAGTAAAAAAATTTGGAATAAACGTACGTCCCAAATGAGCTGCAAAATCAAAAGAGAAACGGACAGCATCTAATCTTTGGAAAGTTTCTCTCTTTACTACGTCCCAAAATCAAGGGTTTTAATATATCATTTTTGCACATTAAATTAACAGTGCATATTAACATAACTGCAGAATCACTGTGGTGTGAGCAAGAGTATCATTTCGTCTGCACATTAGAGCCCAACTGGATTCAACATCCTATCGGCTTAGCCCCTAAGCATTATCCCACTACATGAATTATTATTCTGCCCACTCTATGCTAATGTCATGTGGAGAAGGTAGAACAAACTAGTTAAATGAACAATAGAAAGCTATCGTGAGTGAATAGGGTACAGTGACTTAGCAGAGGACCTTGAAATAGACACCATTAATAGCTGAATCGGGTACAGTTAATCGAAAGCAGCTTGAACAATAACAATGGCAATAAAGTACTACCAATTCACTGGAACACCGAGTAGTGTAATGTGCGGGGGAAGGTAGGGGAAAAGAAGATGGGTGACATCCATCATAAACAAAACGGATTCTATTTTCCAACCGGGGCATAGTTAACATTAGCCTAGAAAACTATTTTACATACATCCTGTGAAACCCATTAATATGTACCTATATATTTGAGTATAAAATCACATTCTGCAAGTATTAAATATTGCACAAAAACATAAATGCACAAACATCCATAACTGCATTCCCCCATGTATTCTGTAATCACTAAAACACATAAGCACCCTTCATTAGTTATAATACAGTCTGCACCACTCTCTGCTTCTCACTGGTTGTTTTTCAGTCATCTTCAGCTGGTTGATCTCTGACATCATCCATATCATATTCACTTCTTTTTCACTTTGAAGACTATCTTTTACCCTTCCACCCACAATTTTCAAATAGACACTCAGAAAATGTAAACAAGAGAAAGAGGACAATTGTGCAAATCAACATTAATATCACAGGTGTTAATATGACCCTTATCGTTCTCCCTTCCAAATTATTTAACCATTCACCATCCTTGCTAAATCCCTTTCACTAGCTCAGGAGCCTATTGATTCCCACAAACAGTGCCCCTCTAAAGACTGGACTTCACAAGAAATGTTAGTAATATTCTCAAATGAATTAATAACCTTACTGTTATCAGGTATGAAGGTACCCTGCAAACTGCCTTCCTTCACGAGAAGGATATCTAATGCTAAGCAATTTTATATGATCTTTGCCCACATTGCAGTTAACTCAGAATTAATCTCATTACACTATTGTGCCAGCCATGTTAGAAGCAAGGTTATCTAAAAGCATAGATAATCTTCTAATCTTCACATCACTCATAGCCACACTGATAGATGGGATCATAGCACCTAATATATCTAGTACTATCTTCCCAAAACTACATTTCAGCCTCTTCAAACCAACAGCATTATTCACTCCACTCACATGATAAACTCTAGGAAACCCTAAAGCAAGATTAAAAGAACCCACCTGATTATGTGGTAGGTTGAACTAAGCAGTCTTACCACACAAATAATAAATTCCTCTCAAAATAGGTTCCTCACCAATTGAGAAATCTCCCCTGACAACATAACTTCTTTCTCACTCACTGTCACCCACATATTCAACTGACCATACTCCTGCAGGTTAACGACGCAGCATACACAATTCACCCTTTCTCTCATGTTTCATTCTGAATCTTAGACTTAAATTTGTTAATCTAAATTCTTCCTTATCATTTGTTCCTTTGCAGCTAGCAGCCGCCCAACTTAATAAAATGACAGATTAAATACTGGGGCAATCCGATGGCAAATAGCAAAGGGCAGACGCTCCAGCTCCAAATTATATCACTTCTGCCCGGTTTAATCACAATGCAGTATACTGGGCAGAGAAACTTGAATCAGTCTTCCTTCAAGTTGCGCTTGAGGGAGTAATACCAGCCTCGTGAAGGATCTATAATCTCCCCTATGCTTAAGAGCGGAGATAAATCTTCTGCAAAAAAACTATTGCCTAGTGGCACTCACTGACAATGAGGCCGAATATTTTTCCGGGATAGTTTTTGACGAATTAACTACCTGGGCCTCCCACAATGCTATAATTCCACCAAAGTAGACAGGGTTTTCCAAATTGACTGGAACTACAGCTAATATTTTGGCTCTATCCCTCTTGATCACTGCAGCTAACGGCTCTAGGATATCATTGCATTTTTGCTTCATTGACTATAAGTCAACTTTTGATCATGTTGTTCGGGGCAAACTCTGTAATAAACTGGTGAACTGGAATATCCCTTCATTTTTTTTTTTTTTTGTCAAACCATTTTTATTGCAGGTCCAAATAAACTGTATAACACTCAGGATAAATGTCATTAACGCAGATTTCTCGCCCCCCTTAGTCATACATTCGTGCGGTATACACAGCCGTGCTGCCCACATCCCGGAGGCCAGGCGGCGCCACTTAACCATATGTTACATCTTTACATTTCTTACAAGTACGGTCGTCTAGTGGGGAAATCCGCTCCCTGCTTTTAAAGTTAACCCCCCTCGCCCCCAAGATTCTCATGGACCTCGCATTCTTCTTCCATTAAGTTTGGTCTTGCAATCCCTCCCTCGGTCCTCCCCCCCCCCCCCCCCCCAGTGTCCCACCTATAGCGCCTAGCCAGGAAGAGTTGGTATGTGTGGTGGTTAGCAGGAGAGTTCCATTAATTACTAAGCGTGTGCGACTGGCAGGGGAGCCTGTACCACGACTGCATTGACTGCGTCATCAGAATCCTCGTCTTCCTCCCCCATAGTTAGGCTGTCTCGCAAGGCCTGCACTAAAATTTCCCATTCCATCGCCGCTTCCTGAGCTCGCTCATCTGGTTTGCGGCGAGCTAGTTGATATCTGAGTGTGCTCTCACTAGCCGCTGGAATATCCCTTCATCCCTACCCTATAGACACGTGGGTTCAGGTTAACCTCGGCACTTTAACACACCTCTCTAGATGAATCTTACCAAATAAAGGCTTGAAGCAGGAGTGTGTGCTCGAGCTCACTTTATTAAACCTTTTCCTGGAAGACTTAACACCAAAGCTAAGTACCTGTAACAACCACGCTCTGAAATTAGGAAGTATGGTTCTCTCCAGTCTCCTATACGCTGATGACTTGGTTTTAGTAAGCCGCACTCAGGTGGGGCTGCAGCACCTGCTTGCAGGAATATTCAACATAAAATGGCCTGCCTTTCAACTAAGAAAAAAACCAAAACATGTTGATCACAACGCAAGGAGAAGATCACCGACCTGGAATTGGGCCAGGAAGTGGATTGACCCAGTAGACAAAAACAAATATTTGGATGTCATCATTGATAGAAACTGGTCATTTGCTCGTCAGAAAGAGGCAATGAAGAGAAAGGGCAAAGCACTTGCCATAACATTTGGAAACCTAAAGAGAAAACGTTCAGGTCCTATGCTTCGAATTGTTCAAGGACAGCTGCTACCTACAATATCTTATGGGAGTGAGCATCTGAAAGGGAGGGATGCACCCATTTTGGAGATGTATTATGATCAGAACGTACAGAATGATTTTTAATTTCCCTAATTACACCCCCCCACGCAGATAAGAGTGGAATGTGACCTTCATAGTCAGGCTTTGGCCAGACGGGGGTGCCTACATCAATTGTTGGAATAAAATCAGGAATTTCTATCTGTAGATGGAGTTGCAGAATAAGGATTGTTAGAACTGGGATTTCTGGTTGGCTAGGGCTTGCGCCAAAGCCAGGCAGAAACCACCACTCTAGTCAGGGCAAGGAAGTTACACGCCAAAGATAACCCCTGCTCACCCCCTTGGTAGCTTGGCACGAGCAGTCAGGCTTATCTCTGAGGCGATGTGTAAAGCGTTTGCGCGCGCACCCAGCAACAACACCCAAGGCCCACCACAAAGGAAACTTCACACAAGGTATTCTATAAAAATAGCCTTTGTATTATACACAACACATTAGATAAAAACACACACTTTACAATGTGCCAACAGGCACGGGCAGAATTTACAAGGGATCTGTACAAGACAGGGCCACCTGGACCACTGTCAGGAATTAGCACTTTTAGAACTTAGCACACAAATATAAAATTACTGTAGCACAAAAATAACATGTATAGCACACAACCAGTACTTACTGGTATCAGGTAAGTACCACCTACGCAACCCTAACCACCTTAGGAGACTGTCACGCAGGGAACTAGAACCTCACTAGCACCACCTGTACTAGGAGAAAGCAAACAACCACCTAAGTATCACAATACCTGTAGGGGTAATAGAACGTTACACATGATGCATCACATTCAGAGGTGTAGGGAAGGAAAACACATGATGCATAAAAACACATACAGAGGTGTAAAGCAATGGCACATGACGCATAAAAACACATTCAGAGGTGCAAGGAAGGAACAACAGCGCAAAACTCCCCATGAGCCACCACCTGTGGCAGTCCCTGGGCCAACTGGCCTGGTAGGGGCTAGGACGCCCTGTGTTCAGCAAAGTCAGGAGCAAGACTGCGCAGGAGGCACAGTCCAAGACTCAGAGTGCCACAACCTAAACGTTGCAGCTGCCCACTAAGTGCTGGGCAGCTGTGGAACGAACTCAGGCACCGGCGTGCCTCTGGAGCCCCCTCTGGGCTCTGTCCACCCAAAATGTCCCCTCGAGCCTCGCAGGCTCTAAACAAGAACGCCCCCCTTCGTTGGAGCGCTCAGGGCGCTCTGGGCAACTAATGCGGGCCTCGTAGGAGCCTCTCGGGGCTCGGAAACACTGCCCCCGTGTTCGGAGTCACACTGGACTCTGAGGAAATATAATGCCCCTCGTTGGAGCCTCAACCGGCTCTGAAATCAATGCGCCTCGTTGGAGCCTCGGGGCTCTGAACACCAGACAATGCCCCTCGTTGGATGGAGCCTCACGGGGCTCGTGGACACTGCCCCCGCACCCCCAACACATGCGCGGAGTCCCCCAGCCCTTTTGTACTTACCGGGCTGCGTTCAGGGGACTTCCGCGTCGTCTCTGCTCTCTCTGCTCCGGCGGGGGGGGGGAAGGCTTCCGAGGCTTTTCCTGCACCGCGGAAGGGCAGGCACCGACAACGTGCCTCGCGCCCCCTCCGCACAAGTTCTGGCCACCCTCCTCCTCACGGTCCAGCGCGGGGTGGGCTCCCGCCTGGATCTTGACTTCTCCAAACAGGCTGCAACCGCGGCGCTCGGTAGGAGGCGGGGTAGGCTCCCGCCCTCCTTTTCTAAGTTCCGGTTGTCCCGGAGGCCCGCCCTCGGCCGCCTGACTTCCTGTTTCGCCGGGGCGGCGGCGGTGATCTTCCCGGCGATAAGAGGGGTGAGCTCCCTCGATAGGTGCGATGTACGGCGGGGGGGGCACCCGCCGTAAGAGTACTCAAATAAGCGGGGTGGGCACCCGCAAGCAGAATCAAAGCGCTCACAGCGCTACAAAGCCACACAGCGCTCCCAGCGCTATAAAGCCCTAAAAGCGCTCCCAGGCGCTACAAGTAAATACAAGCGCTCCCAGGCGCTTAGGGATACCAAGTCCAGCCAAAAAGGTCTTTCAAAGAGCAGGGGGGCAAAGACTGGGCCCAGAGCCAGCTCACAGGGCCCTCCAGCAGGGAGGCAGTCCCCAGTGGCGGTCTCTCCTGGCGCCCAGCAGCAGCAGGCCCCCCCTCAAGTGGATCCTGCAAGAGAACAAATTGTAAGGGGACACAGCCCCTTTTTATACAGTAAAAAGTCTTTGTCTGAGGGTGCAGGGAAGGGGCGAACCAGTTCCAACAGGTTCCTGAGCACTTTGTTTTGCTCAGCCCCTCTCCCTATTCACTGGCAGGGCTAGGGTCATTACACGCACCACAGGGGCCGGCGCCAGCATTGTGTGGGGAAAAGCCCTGTCCTATTCAGGACCCAGGTATACTCCTCCCCAGCCATCAGCATGCTAACTCCCTATTCACCACTGGGTGACTCCTCCTGACTCTGGGGAATCCCTAGCCCGTCACATGACCTCCACCAGCCAATCGCCAGACAAGCCACACATTTCATACTGCACACCGAAGTGCCCACTTCTAGAAGTGGCACTTCCACACTAGGTACATGCACACCGCACACATCATCGCGCAGCATTCAATCACACGAGTCCGCACATACCAAACTCGGGCCTGCACACCCCACGCATCAGGAACTACCGGGACACATACATTCCCCCATGCATTCCTATGGGAGGGCAGGCCAACCTCACTACACGCACGCACTTTACCCTGGGACACAGCGGTAAAGTGCGCAGAAACCCAAAATCACTACACCAAGTCACCAATAAAAAGCAAAATGTCTCGGGGGTGAACCTGCCAGAAGGGCCAAGTCCAACAAGGATACTTCGGCTACCAGAGAATACCTCAATGAGTCACTAATTGCAACCGGGCTAATCCCTCTCTGGGAAACTCCTACCAGTCATTTGCACCTAAAAACATTGGTTAGCAAAAACATAAAATCTCTATCAATGATTGAGGACAATGCCGCCATAGCATGCAGAGCGCATGCATGGTTCATTCTAAAGTCTAGAACAACTGTTCCTCAGCCATTCTTTCACACTGGGCATAAAAACGCCATCAAGGAGAAGCTTTTGAAGTACCTCTTAGGTCTGCTTCCATCACAGTTACATTTACCTCCCTGGCAGCGAAACCCTAGTCTGAGCAGTTGCCGCCTGTGCGGCTATGACAGAGAAGACCTACTACATCTAAAATGCCCTTGCAAGCAGCTGATGGATGAACGAAGACTGTCACTAAAGGCATCTTTTAACCAAAGAGGAATCTGCATACAAAGGCAGGCTGTGCGGACTTGCTTTGCCCCAGAGGACCCACAGCTGAACTGCGGTCTAGTGAAGTTTCTTAAAAAGGTGGAAGGGAAAATGGCAGCACAGGATGGACAGCCACAGTCTGCTAAGCCCTTCTTGATCTCCTGCATACTCTTTGCCCTATTGGAAGACTTTACAAACTAGATCCCCTCTTGCACCCTGAATGGTTGACTGGGAAGTTGCATTTCATCAAGCCGTAACACACTCCTGCCCCTTATCTCCTGTGCGGCTTCACATTGTTAAAAACGTACTCTATGAGAGTGTAGATGAGCTTTTACTGCATGTTATTCTTTTAATGAGTAAATTTTACTGGTCACACAGCTGTATTTCAACAGGTGACTTGGTGCATTCCCCATCTTTGATCAAAGTCTGTGGGGTGGAGCTCTGCACAGATTTTAGCTGCAGCTGAGAAGCTGCTGCCTACTGTGAGCATGTGGTTACTCCAGGGGTTTGTTATACAGTTTAATGTATTTACTGCTATAAAGGACGGTCAAGCACGGTAGATCAACTCAGTATGCACTTTGAGGATTCATACACACTTTATCTGTGTAACTGATGACCCATGAGGTCACTCTAGAGGTTTGCTATATGTTGTAATGTATTCATCGCCGTAGAGGACGGTTAAGCACTGAAGATCTGCTCAGCTTGCACTTTAAGGATTCCTATGCACTTTATCAGTTTGATTGTTGTCCTTGCAGTTACTCCAGCGGGCTGTTAAGCACTGTAGATCTAATCAGCATGCACTTTAAGGACTCCTACTCACTCATCTGTTTGTCTGACGTCCTTATTACATTTCATTTTTACTTTCTATAGGGGGGTCGCAACTTATTTTATTGTATCTACTGCTAAAAAGGTAGAGCTGCTCAGTGTGCACTTTTGAGGATTTATATGCACTTTATTAGTTTAACCGATGTCCCTGGGGTTACGCCAGAGGGTTGCTACATATTTTAATGTATTCATTCACGTGGAGGACGGTTAAGCACCCTAGATCTTCTCAGGATGCATTTTAAGGATTCCTATGCACTTTACCTATATGACTGATGTCCTTCCCAACTGTCGGGGCAGTTAGCGGCGTACTTGACGGGAATGGTGGTGATGGGAGGGGACTTTAATTCTGTGACCGATGTTGAGTTGGACAGGTCCCACCCGCTCCTTGCGCAGTCGGTGGTCCGTAGGGTGGCCAATAGTAGACGGGCTTGGCAGAACACTTGGGGGTTGGTGGACACTTGGCAGGCGCATCATCCGGTAGATAGGGATTACTCATTCTATTTGGCTCCCCACGAGTTGTATGTCCGGTTAGATAGCATATTGTGCTCCCCAGATGCTCAGACTTTGATGCGGCATAGCGAATATTTGGCAAAAACCATCTCTGACCATAACCCCTGTATGGGGGCGCTTCAGTGGTCCAGGCAACGGCAGGCGATTCCTACTTGGCGTCTCAACCCCTTGCTGTTGGAGGACTCGGTCTTCCGGGCTGAGGTTAGCGGCTGCATAGAGCAGTACTTTGGGAATAACTCGGAAACGGCATCGAGCCGGGCGACGGAATGGGATGCGTTTAAAGCGGTTGTCCGAGGGGTTTGTATATCGTCCACGGCTGGAGTGCGAAAGACCTTGCTGCGGGAGGTGGAGGGGGCGGAAGCCCAACTGCGGACGGCTGAGCGAGCACACCAGGCGGGGGAGGGCACGATGGTTGCGGTCACTGAGGCGCGCGAGGGAGTAGCGGTGCGGGTGGAAAAGCTTCGCTGTTTTGACCACAAAGATTATCTCACCCGGGCGCATGCGGAAAGAGATAAGGTGGGATCCCTCCTGGCATGGTTGGCGACCCCGACGGCCCGCGGTACCCCGATACTTTCTCTGGTCGAGGCAGGGGGAGCTCCGGTCTACTCCCAGGCGGGGATAAATAAGCAGTTTGCTAGTTATTATACAGGGCTGTACGATAGCACCATGCAGGGGGAACCTGACGGCCTGGACGAATTTTTAGTGGCGGCTCGACTACCCCGGCTGGACCCAGAGACTGGGAAAGACCTAGGGGGTGCCATCTCGCCGAGCGAGATTCGCGCAGCGATTAAACATATGGCCCGGCGAAAGACCCCGGGGGCCGATGGCTTGCCCGTAGAGTTTTATGCGGCTTACCCGGATTTGCTGGTGCCGCAGTTGCAGGTCCTTTACAGCGAGGCGTGGCGGGTTGGGTGCTTACCTGCCTCCGCTCGGGAGGCGATTGTGGTGCCCCTGTTGAAACCTGGAGGGGAGGCCGGCGCCCGCACGGCGTACCGTCCGCTCTCCATGCTGACGGTGGATTATAAAATCCTGAGTAAAATATTGGCGTCCCGCCTGTTGACCCACATGCCCGCCCTGGTTCACCCGGATCAGGCGGGCTTTATCCCTCGGCGTATCACGGCCACCTCCGTCCGACGTTTGCTGAGGGTGATGGAGATGGACCGGGACACATACCCGGAGGCCTGCACGCTGTCGGTTGACATAGAAAAGGCCTTTGACAGTGTGGTGTGGTCCTATTTATATCGCGTGTTGCGGGCATTTGGCCTGGGGGATGGCTTTGTGCGCTGGACCGCCTTGCTCTACAACGACGCAATGGCCCGTGTGAGGACGGGGGCGACCATATCGGCCCCCTACCACGTGCGGAGAGGGACGAGGCAGGGTTGCTTGCTTTCCCCGTTGTTGTTTGCCCTAGCCATAGAACCGTTGGCGGCGCATGCCCGGCTGGGGTGCTCCTATGCAGGAGTGCAGCCGAGGGGGGAAGCCCACTATATATCCCTGTATGCAGATGATCTGCTGATGTTCTTAGCGGAGATGGATGGTGCGCTCCGGGGGGCAGTCGCCTTGTTGGAGGCCTTTGGTCGCCTGTCTGGGCTCAAGGTCAACTGGGGCAAGACATGCTTGTTTCCGCTGTTGCCGGGTAGACAGGTCCCCCAGTCGCTGACAGGGATCAGATGGGAAGGTAGCTGCCTGCGATATTTGGGGGTTAATATTTACCACACCCAGCCTGATTTGCTGGAGGGGAATATTGGCAGAGCCATTCGTGGATTGCGTGGTAGTATGGGTTTCTGGAGCACGCTCCCGCTTTCGTGCGCTGGGAGAGTGGCGCTGTTGAAGATGGTGGCGTTGCCACGCCTCCTCTACTACTTTCGCACCCTGCCCATATGGATACCTGCATCGCTTTTTGCACGGCTTCGAGCACTATCCACGAGCTTCATATGGGGCTCGGGAAGAAGGCGGGTGGCTTTGACCACATTGCGGCGGCCGAGGGCGGAGGGGGGCCTGGCAGCCCTGGACTTTGAATGGTACTACCTGGCGGCCCAGCTCCAATGGCTTACGCAGGCGGTGGCCAGGGAGTATAGAGGCCCGGACGGCCCACAGGGTAGGTTAATTCCGCGGCATGTGCTCGCCTTCATAGTCCTTCAACAGCGGCTGGACCTTGCCCAGCTTACTCTGGAGGAACGTACCCTCCGGTTGTGCTGGAACAGGTGCCAGAGGCGGACCGCCATAGCTCACCCTTATGCCCCGGAGATCCCTTTGGGAATGTGTACGGCGCTCCCGCATGGGGGCGATTGGTCTGGACTAGCTGTTTGGGAGGAGCTGGGCGTGCAGGTGGTAGGCGATTTATTCAGGGAGGGGGTGCTGTTGCCCTTCCAGGACTTGCAGGACTCTTATGGGCTTCCGCGGGGGGACTATTTACTCCACTCGGCCCTTGTTGCGAGCCTCCAGGGACATTGGGCTATGGGGCTCTCGGAGCCACCGGTCGCCGCGGGTTGCCAATATGTAGTGATGGCGGCGGGGACGGCCAAGGCCATTACTTGCCTCTACCGCAGGCTGTCGACAGAGGGCCTGCAACCCCTAGCCGTGTTAAGGGGTAAGTGGGAAGTGGAACTTGCGAAATTGATCCCCGAGACCACGTGGTCCACGCTGGTGCGGAGGGCCTGGAAGGGAACGCGGAACCGGTTTCAGTTGGTTCAGTTTTTTACGCTGCACAGGGCTTATCTGACACCGGTTAAGATATTGCAATATTTTGGGGGTGCTCACTCTCAGTGCCCGAGGTGTGAGGGAGAGGGGGCCGATTTCCGCCATATGTTTTGGTCCTGCGTGCAGTTGGGTGATTATTGGGCAGATGTAGTGGATTGCCTGACTCAGGTGACAGACCGTTCTATTGCTCCGGAAATGGGGGCTTGCTTGTTGCTTTGGTTTCCCCACACCCGACGGACGAAGGTTACCAGTAAGTTCTACGATTTAGGGTTGATCATGGCCAAGAGGGAACTGACCATGCACTGGAAATCCCGGGCGGGGCCAAACTTCTTGCGGTGGAGGGTGGCGTTTGCGAGATGGGCTGGGGCGGAGGGTACGCTCCGGTTGCAATTGGCCCTCCGGAGGGACGACGAGAGAGCTCTGGCGACGGCCCGAGCGTGGGAGGCGCTGGTGGTGGAATTTCAGGGGCTGATGTCTGACACAGGGGAAGCAGGGAGCACGTCTGACAGGCAGGAGGACACGGTGGGGGGGGAGTAGGGGAGGAATACTGGTGAGCACTGGACGATTTAGAAGTAGCGGGATGTGTGGGAAAGCCTGGGTTTCCTAGGGGCGGTTGAGCACCCGTACATGACTCATAGTCGGGGAAGGGTACGTAAGGAGAAGGGGCGACAGAGGGGGGCACACTGACATGGGGTGGGAGAGGGAGGGCGGGAGGGTCCACATGGGAAGGATGATTAAGCTCCTGGATGTTTGGTAGCAATGATAAATGTACAGTTCTCCTTTCGACGGTGGAGGTAGAGGGGCATGTATTGAGTTGTTGTTTTGAAAACAATAAAAATTGTTTAAAAAAAAAAAAAAATGACTGATGTCCTTGCGGTTATCCCAGTGGGTTGTTAAATATTTCAATGTCTACTGCTGTAGAGGGCGGGTGAGCACCATAGATCCGTTCAGGATGCATTTTAAAGATTCTTATGCTTGACTGATGTCTTTATTACATTTCATTTAAACTTTGAACTTTCCCCCATTTACTACAGAGGATGTAGAGGCTCTAATCCATCAAGTGAAGTCCGGCTCTCCTTATGATTTGATTCCTGCAAGAATAGCCAGCACCCTTACTCCTCAACTTGCTCCATTGATTGAACATCTTTTGAATCTATCACTGAAAGAAGGTTATGTTCCACCGGAATGGAAAGCTGCACAGATAATGCCAATCCGTAAGAACACTAATTCCCCTCTGACTGATCTGACCAATCTCCGTCCCATTTCGCTCTTTGCATTTCTGAGTAAATTACTAAAGAGACATGTCAACAAACACCTCTCTAGCTATGTCGAGCTTTCAGGCGGCCTAGACTCTTCTCAGTCAGGTTTTAGGCCCAAATATTGCACCGAATCAGCCCTGCTAGTGGCCACAGATAACATCAGAATGACCCTAGACAAGGGCCACTCCATGATTCTGGTGCTATTGGACCTATCCGCCGCATTCGACATTGTTTCCCATCAAATATTGCTCAGAAGGCTGAAGGAAATGGGACTAAGAGACTCCACCTTTCAGTGGATGTCAAGTTTTCTATCTGGTCGATCTCAGACGGTTAATCTAGGCCCGTATCGCTCGGCACCCATGGAACTCTCCAAGGGAGTCCCACAGGGCTCCTGTCTGAGCCCTACTTTATTTAATATCTATGTGGCTCCCTTGGCTAATGTTCTAAGAAAATATGGGTTTATTCCAATATCATATACTGACGATACACAGCTGCTTTTTCCTTTTGATGAACTCACTCCTACCATCCAGGAGACCTTGTCTTTGGGCATGAATGCTATTTCACAATGGATGAGGAATAATTTCCTTCAATGTAATGTTGGGAAAACTGAGCTCCTACTTTTTGGGGAGGCTCCCACACTATGGTCACCTAATTGGTGGCCTATCAATCTTGGGAAGCGTCCCGTCCCAAAAACGTCTGTTAAGAACCTGGGAGTTCGTCTAGACCATACCCTCACTTTCAAGGAGCATATTGGCCAGACAGTTGGCACATGTTTCCATACTTTGGGCCTACTTCGACGAGTCTTTCCTTTACTCCCAGATTCTGTCCGAAAGACGTTGATTCAGGCACTCATATTGAGTCGCCTAGTTTATTGCACTGTTCTGTTGCTTTCTGCCAATGAAATTTCGATCAGCAAATTACAAGTAGTACAGAACACGGCGGCACGACTGGTCTTGAACATGCCTCCCAGATCAGCTTCCCGCCCTCTTCTTTTAAAACTTCATTGGCTACCCATACGTCAACGAATAAAATTTAAGATCTGTTGTACTATCCATAAGGCATTGTCCAATCTTGGCCCTAACTATTTGTCAGAAATGTTTACCCCCTATCATCCCTCGAGATCCTTGCGTTCCAGTACTAAACACCTGTTGACGGTTCCTAGAATTAGGAGAGCGAGATTAGGTGGCAAATCTCTGTCATATCTCGGTCCGCAATACTGTAATGAACTTCCCCTTTATTTAAGAGAATGTTTGAATCACTTTATTTTCAGAAAATTACTTACTTCATCTTCCTAGTTTCTGACAATTTTTATTCTTTTAATTTTTTCCCTAATAAACACACTTTCTTACTCTCTTAAGCCATGTACATACTCCTGTTTAGTCTGATTAGTAACTTGATTAATTTGTGCAATTATTTTAAGATATTATCATATGTTATCCCATTGTTAGCACCTTTAAGGACAAGTAGATTCTCCATCGAAACATTGAAGCCCGTCAGATAAGACATTATAAATTAATTCTTACATTCACTAACACGCATTGTACAAGAAAGACTATAAGACATTGGAAGTTGTAGGTATGTGGCGTCCTCACATGCAGAAGAAGAGAGAAAAGTGCACACCAAACAATCTTTGACCCCATAATATCCACATGTTCCCCGAACATTTTATTATAGATGTTCTCATCAAGCTCACAAACTAAGCTTTCCCTATGTGTTAATGTTTGAAAACAAATAGCATTATATTTTGTAGTTAATTCAACCTTTATAGAATCATATCCCATCGGAGAAATCAAGCACAACCGTTAATCAGCTAAAACTATCAGTATTAACATTAGGAATATTAAGCCAATAATTAAGCAGCATTTACCATAGGCCATTTCTATTGAGATAAAAAAAGAATGTATAACTTCAAAAATCAACAAAAAGTTTCTTATAAAACAATAATAACACATTAAATTTTTTTTCTTGTTTTAAAGTAATACTCAAAAATAGTCTTAGTAGTTTTTTATGCTCTTTTAATTGTCACAAATATTTTTTCAAAACTCCTTCTTAGAATCTAGTTTGCAAGGTTCAGTCTGATATCATAAGTCTTTAGTCTAAAGTTCAAGGTGGTTCTATGTTGTATTGAGATTTGTTTTCTTAGATGAATTGACAATAGTTTTTGGACAGTAGATTCCCTGTATCTGGCTCTTCAATTTCTTCCTCCGACACAGATGATAGGACGCCTATGCCAGTGAAGCTTACTTTTTTATTTGGAATTGTATTTCTGGGTGGTCTTTTAGCAACTGGTGATTCCCTTTCATTGTTCTCTGAGTCGATTTCAGTCACCTCAGGTTCTTTCTTGATTTGCTTTATTCTTTTATTTTGCGGGTGCTTTTTTTTGCATGGTCTCTTTACCGCCTTTGTTGTTTCAACTTCTGCATCTTCCCTTGTGGCTATTGCTGAATCTTCGTCACTCACTGATGGACTTGAACCTTGATGGGCACTGCTTTCTTCCCTTGGGGGTTCTTGAAACTTGAATTTTTAACTGGAGTCTTTCAATAGTTGGTTCAGAGAATATTTCTTGCTGCTGCTCATGACTTTGCAATAGTGCTTCACTCTGACCCTGGATTTCTTTGCAAAGATCTTCATTCTCATCAGCAGCTTCACCAACTTCACCAGTTTCAAAATGTTCTCCATCTCCCTCTGGATCCATGGTGCCAACTTCAGTTTGGGTTTGTGAATTAGTGGTTGTGGTCAACACTTATTCATCTGCTGTCTTCACTCTTCTTCTGTGAGCGCAGTGGACTCTGGGACACATCATTGCAGTGTTAGTAACAAGTATGACTTGAAACGTACCTTGTCATCCTTCCTCTAGTCTAGACAGTTCTTGCAGACATGTTTATTGATGATAACTTAGTCTCTTGGATTCGATGGATGACATTGAGTTACTTTTGTCAGTGCTGTTTCCAAATTCCCCTGATTAGAAACAGATTTCACCATATTAGCTAGACTTTCGCAGTAATCTAGAACAATGTCCGCAGTTATTGAAACAAGTGAATCTGAAGGACTATAAGCCAGTCTCATTGCTCTGCCCATCAACACCTCATTCGGTGAGAGATACTTTTACAAATCTGGGATACTTCTAATATTCATCAGGACAAGAGAAAGCGCGTCTAGCCATTTCTAATTAGAGGGGGCACACATTTTGGCCAATTTGTTTTTAATGGTTCCGTTCATTTTCTCAATGACAAATGATTGAGGATGATAACTACAATGGAACCCTTGATTGACTTGAAGAGCAATATAAATCAGTTTAAAAAAGTCATTTAATTCCCACATTCTGTACACGCTGTACAAGCTGTTCATGCTGTACAGTAGAAGTGTGTATACAATAGCGTGGTATTAATTCCCTCAATGCTTGATCACTGTTAAGCTATCAGATCTTCTACTGGGATATGGTTCGACCCATTTAGAGAATAAGCAGACAAACACAAAAATGTACTTCAGGCCATTGTAAACTGGCATCTTAATAAAGTATGCTTGAATTCGCACAAAGGGACTCCATGATTTGCCAGTGTGGTTCATGAGAACAGTAGTTGTCTTACTGTGATTATTCGTTTGACAAATTAAGCTGCTCTGGCACAAGTCTTCTGCAACACTTCTGAATTTAGAATTTGACCAATACTTTTTAAATGTCTATGTAAGTGGATCTCTTCCTGCATGCAACTGAGAGTTTAACTATTTAGCCATGCAATTTAACATGGAATCAGGCAATAGATACTTATGCTCAGGAGTAACCCAGATTTTTCTTGTAACCTGACGATTCCCATTTTCTCTATTCCTCTTCTGCAGCTTCTTCCTGAAAGTCCCTCAGTGTACTTAAAGAAATTTGTATTCAGTAAGAAACCATTTATATTCACTACATGTTCAACAGTATTTTCGCTTGACTAATTTTGTCTGTCTCTTGACTCACAGTTCCCTTCTCAAGTGTGCAATATCTGTCCACTTGATTTGCATATCTGTTTCCAAGTGTGACTATATTTTTTTCAGCCTTATGGGCAACGCACGTGACAACAGCAATTTATTTTGGTTGCCTTATCGCTTCCATTAAATCAGGTATTTGGAAACTAATCAGAGTTCCGGGGATGTTCTAAGACCCCTTTGTGACCATAACTGACCAAAATCATGGATCACTCCAAAACCATACTGGCTGTCTGCATAAATTATCACTTTCACATTTTTGAAATGTTAATGCAATCAACTTTGCCACCTGTGCTGAAGCTACATTTGGCAGGAAGGATGCTTCAAGTATTTCAAAAATGGAACGCACTGCACAGGCAATATCCAGTGCTCCAAGATGTTCTCTTAAACAAGAACCATCTGCAAACAGAATCAGATCGGCCATTTCATGAGGTGTTTCTCTGACATCGAGTCATGATTTGGTACACAACTCTGTGACACTAATGTGTTCGTGCTCATCATCTTCATCATTTGGATCAGTCCTGTCTGCTTCTGCTCTGTCTAGAACTGGAAGCAGTCTTGCCGGATTGAATTGCTTAACTGTCAGTTTTTGGATTCGCAAAATAACATTCATATCTGGTGAGATGACTGTTTGTCATTTGCTGAATCCGGTTTCGGGTCAGCAAAATCTCAACTAAATGTGGAACAAGCAAAATCAGAATATGTCCCATGACAATCCCTTTGCTTTGTTCAATTGCAATACAATCAGTTGTAACTGATTTCAGAGATCTAGGAATTGCTCCAGCTACTGGGTCCAGCAGAACTGCAGGGTAGGCTGTAGGTCTGATAGTCCCACCATGTTTTTTTGGGCTAATATCGATAATGCACACCCCCTTCTATCATGGCAAAAGAGGTAAGCCTCTTTGATATAGTCCGGCATTGCGAGGGTGGATGCTTTACATAGTTCCTTCCACAATTACCAGAAGGTCTCCCAACATTAGTCATCAAATGGTACTGAATAACTGATGTCACTGTGGGTTAGCCTCACCAAAGGCTTTGAAATTGGGGCAGCATTTGGAATTCACTATCAACATGAGCCAACGATTCCCAGAAGCATTCACTCCTCCCTCTGGGTATTCTGAGGGCCTATCTTCAGAATTGCAGAAACATGTTCATTTAAGACTTTCCTTGCTCCTTTCTCAATGTGATGACCAAGGTAAATCACTTCTGTTTTACAGTACTGTATTTTTGTAGGAGAAACCATGTGTGCATTGTCAGCTGTATGATTTGGTAGAGCAATCGTATCAAGTTTATAATCTTCCTTTGTCTTAGATGCCACCATGAGGTCATCTATATATATTGCACCAGAACTGAGTTATAGGGTAACTGCAAACTCTACAAATCTTTCTTCGGCATCTGACAAAAAAATTAAAGGATTTTCAGTATACCCCTGTGGGATTCGATTCCAAACTTAATTTTGAAACTGAAATGCTAATAAATACTGGCTGCTCTCATGAAGAGGAATGGAGAAGAACGCTTGGCATAAGTCAGTGACTGTATACCATTCTGCATTTGTGTGGATCTGGAACAAAATTACTGCTGGATTCAGTACAATGAGGAGAATTGCAAGGACTACCAAGCAAGGGCACAAGTCGAGGGTGCACACAGTTTGACCGCATCCACCCACTATTTTCATACGGTTGACATTGTCCATCCTATCACAAATAACTATTTGAATACCACTATTTTATTTCTTTTATCGCGATACTCACTCCGATGCAGTATGTCAGAGCACTTGTCGTAACAAACATTTTACATTGATAATAAATTATGTAAGTGTGTAAATCATATACAAGATATGTTATAAAAGACAGTGAGTGTTGTAAGTTGTAATAGTTGCGTCCTTCATAGCTCACTGTGCTATATCAGAAGGATTACAATTTATGAACTGCAAGCAGCAAAAACATCTGTGTTAAATGCAGTAACATAAAATAAAAATCTGTTTTCTGCATGTTACATGATGTGCTTTGCAAGAGACACACTGACCTTCTATACTACTTGAAATCTGGGACTAGACAAAACACAGATCCTTCCAGCAAAAGCATTAACTTCCAGAGTTAGCTGAGGATTATTATTCCCTGAGATTTACTTGGCACACAAAGAGCTCTGCAGTAGGTGCCTTAACCCTATAAGATCATTTAAAATTCAGACTTTCCAACCAATTAATCAGAACAGATCTACTGCCATGTTTCTCTTTGTTGGAAATTTCTTTGTGGCAGAGTTAAAAAAAAAATGTTTTAGTGGAGGCCCAGATTTTGTGACTGGGTTGCACCACTTTTTTGGCACAATCACCAACGCAAAATTGTATTTGTTAAATCTTGTATTGCACTTAATTGTACTCAAGAAAGACCTGCTAACCATACGTGAGGTCTTAATATCTGATGTCACTTGTGATGTCACTTCCAGTGAGGTCACATACGATGTCGCACAGTAACACCATGCGCTGCGATGTCACGCGGCATGATGTAACATGGTTAGTCCCCACCCCCTCCACACTTCTTTTTTTTTTTTTAGGATTTATGGAATGCTACCAAGCACTTCCTGCCAAATCCCTTGCTCAATCATTTTGTTAGTTACAGGCTTAATTCCGTCTTGTACTTCTCCTGAAAGTTTGTATTGTATATTAAAACTGCATTTGGTTATACATTTATCTTCACAGGCTTTATATTTTTTTATCAGTCCTTTCTTCTTCTGTATAACCTCATACCCCTTCCTTCAAAGTATGTCTTGAATCCAGAGACAAATCATCTTTAGTCAGAACTAGAAACAATTGAACTCTTGAATCTTGTGATTTAGTTTTAAACATTGATTCTTCATCTTGGGTTTTGATTATATCAGCTTCTGTTGTACAATAAATCACACACTTCATCTTGCAAATCAAGTCTCAGCCCAACATGTTACCATTTCTCGAATTACGCAAAATGAAGTGTTGATTATTTTCTATTGATGCTGTTTTAACAGGATCATCTGACATAATCAGGCTATCAATTTGTTTATTACTAATGCCTACAACTTGGACTTCTCATCCCGAGAGGGGTAGGTTTGGAACTTCCAAAGAATAAACTGTAAAGAACGTAGCCCTCGTATTTATCAAGAAAGACACAGTGTGGCCTCTGACTTCATCATCAATTAATGGGTCACTTTGGTCTATTTCCAGGACTGCTTCAAGGAAGCAATCCTCCTCACCCTCAGGCACCGTCATTGAAAAAACTAAGAAAAATCATAATTAAGGCATCTTGTTTCTCATGGTTTGCTGCATCAATGGAGCTGTAGGCATATTCACATAAAACTTCCCTTGCTTTTGCACACTGAGCAAAAGCTGATTCGGCCGGGGCTAATGGCTAATGGCTATATATGGTTCTGATTCACATTTCGCTGGGATTGGGAAACAGAATAATTCAGAATTTGATCTGAATTTTGTCTTTATTTTTGTTCCAATGGCGATTTTTCCCACAGAAACGACTAGCACGGCTGTACTTCCGAAAATCAGTTTTGTCATTCATCCCAGAATTATGTACAACGCCTCTTCCGTGCCCTTATATTTGCATCATCTTATTCCCTATTCTCAGTCTTTGCATTTGATGCATTCTATGCACTCCATCATTGTCAGTCGACACAAAAACCAAATCAGGACCCATCATCTGGTTCTTACTATTCTTCTGAAACTGCTTTGTTTGTGCAACTATCAATTTCTCCCTAATCTTTTTCTCTTTGCATCAAACCATTCACTACATCAAACCAATCACTTCTGCTTTGCATCAAACCAATCACTACTAATTGGACTAAGTCAAGTTAGTCTGCCAACGCATCTCACTCAGCTGAATGGGAAAACTAAGCTCAGGATAAGAAACCACCGGCACCATCTTTCTTGGGATTGTTAACTCTTCTGTGTTTCTTAAAAATCTGCATATGGCTCTCATAATAGCCATGTACTGACTCCTTTGGCTCGTGTAGACCTAAAAATCTTCGCCCAGTTAATTTCCTTCTTATGCACTCTTTTTAAAAAAAATGTATAATTAATATCCTCTCGCTGCCTTCTACTTGTCAACGGTCACTTCAGACAGTGTATTATTAACTGCAACTCTGTTTCTCAGTTTGCGAAGCAACAGTAACTATACACTCAAAGCAAAAATCACTAGACAAAAAAATCTCGAACAACGCATCGAAGTAAGTCCAAAGCATTTTAAAAATTGTAATCAATCTGTGAATGTCCTTTTACCATTTCTCTGGTTCATCTTGCAATTTTGGAAAATTTGTTGTGACAGCTTAAAGATCACCCCTTTTCTAAGGCACATGCACGTAATTCCCACAATGAACTTCTGTCAGAGTAAACTCTGAAACTGGCCTTAGCTCAAAATCACTAACAAACCCCTTTGTTCTCTTCTGTTTGGTAGTAACCTTCTTCTTCCATCTTTCCCTGTACTTTTTCAAATCTCTCCAAGCTCTAAATATTTGATATAACCTCGTAAAGTTATTACACCCAATTCCTTTATTTCAACATTGGTCACATCCATTGTATAATATAGCTGTACATTTCTCATTCTACTAATATCAACCTCACATTCATCAGCCAGTTCTGCAAGCAAACGAATCTGCTTCGTAGGCACACCTCACTGCTTCTTTAATCAAATATCTCATTACATTCACATTGAATGCCAACAACCTATTGATGTCAATTGTTCCCTGTAAACTTTCTCGAAATTCAATCTTTAAAATCCCAATGTTAATTTCTCTTTAAGGGGACTCCACAGCAGGCATGTTATTTGAAACCGGATTGGCAACCATAGTATCCAATCCCTGCTAGCACTCTGTAGCACTAATGAATGTTCAAGTGGGGTCACTCACTGATGCACCTGCAAGTGCAGTCTTTCCTTGTGCTGTGTTGCTGATTCACATGCACTGTCTCCCACTACACCCTTATCAGGTACCACAGAAATCTGTCCCTGTCTCTGAACCCCATCAGTGTATGGAAGATTTCTATAAATCAGAAGATCATTTAAAGTTATCCTCTTCATCTGAATCTCATTCTCTGCTCTCCTCTTCCCTGTCTCCCTCAACATTCTTCTTTTTGTCTGATGTTTCTTTAACTAGTGCAGGAAAACCTCTCACTCCCTATATCATATCTTCTCTCCAATATCTTTCTTGATTATCCCACTTGCCTTCAAGCCACCGCCAAAATGAACTCTTCCCCTGCTTCTTTCTCTCCTTTGCTGTAGCCATCCGATCCCATTTATTCGGTGCGTCAAACTGCGTAGGTCTAGGTAACAGCTTCCTCTCATTCATTATCCATCTCAAGAAATCTAACTTTCTGATGTTAAAGGTATCCTCTAAAGGAAACTGCTAATTCTTATCACAAAAGGTGTATTCATGCCAGTCGCAAGTCCAGGCACACACATAATATCCAATATTCACCAACATTTCATATGCAGGTAAGCGCTTGTTGATCCTTTGTATCAGGTATGCCAGAAACCTTGGGCTTTTTCAACACCGCACCCAATTATTTTTGCTCAAAATATTACAATAATCACACAAAATAAACTAGCGATCAACAACCAATTCCATCCAGGCTATTCTGAAGGCCAACTAATCACCGCGCAACTCTGACGTCACCACAGAGTTGTGCTGTCATTAGTGGGTTCTATCTCCCCAGTCCCAGAATGGCTCCTCGGTTGACTGTCCAATCAATCACAGTGCAATTCATCAATGAATGAAAAAACGTTTGCACAGTCTATCTCGGCAATCACAATAAATCAACATAAATTTTGTCTGCTCATCCTAGATGGAAAATAGTCATCAAATTATTGCTTGACAATTGCAAACAAGAGAAAATAAACCAGTACCCTTGCACTCTGAACTTAGAATAGAGCAGGGAGTCTGCCTTGGTTAGTGTATTTACTCCTGTGCACTAAGAACCAAGGCCACCAACCCAGAATAGACACACGAACCCCTGTAAAGAAAACTAATTTGTTCAAAATCCCGATCTGTGTATATGCGATGCTTCGCAAGGCACTCTACTTTTAGCAGATAAGTTAAATAAAAATATTTTGAGATCTTAAATTTTGACAAATCCGATAACCAAACCAAAAATAATCACAGGAGAGCTTCTTCGATGCATGAAGAAGAATATACTAAAACCACAGTAACCACTTGAACCAATATTCATTATCTTATAACCAAAAGCCTCACATAAAGCAAGACAATCCATCATTCAACACCAACCACAAAACTTCAATGACGCATCAAAACACACTCAATCATCAGAATCAATCCTCCCTATTTATACTTACAATCCAGTTCTTTCAGTAACAAGAGCATTGGTGTCCGAAGCAGCAACAAATAATAAATTAACCAGGGGAATCCACACTGGAAACCCACTAATTCTGAGCTCTTGCAAATGGGCAATTTCTAGAAGCAGAAAGGAGGTGCTGTTTTAACTTGCAGGCATTCTCGGCTACGAAAACTGTAGACACAGGAAACCGTGCAATTGTGACACTTCAAAACGAACCTCAATCGGAAACCCCACACTGTGATGAATTGGAGACAGTGTTAAACCTCAGTTTCATGAGGCAATGTGTACCCGAGTTAAGGCACCTCCACACATATCAAAATTCAAGAAAATACATTCAATTAAGAAAACAAAAAGGCCCACTCAATAACTGAGTTCTAGATCAGTGCATGGTTACAGGATTTCTTACAAAAATTCAAAATTTGAGAACACAGTGTCAATGTCATAAAGGCTCTCAATCAATAAGGCAATAGAGAGAGTCCCGAATCAGTTACAAAATCGAAAGAGAAATGGACAGCAACCCTAACAGTATCTAATCTTTATAAAGCTTCTGTCTACCATGTTCCAAAAGTAAGGGTTTTTCTACAGTGTTTTCTGCGTATAAACAAAATGCAGAATCACTGTGGTGTGAACAAAAGTATCATTTCTTAAGCAAATGAGAGCCCAACTGAATTCAGCGTCGTATTGCCTTAGCACATAAGCACTATCTCACTACATGAATTATTCTGCCCACTCGATGCTAATGTAAACCATAGATGCCAAAACAAACTGGTCACGTGAGCAACAGAAAACTATTATGAATGAATAGGGTACAGTGGACCAGCAGAAGGACCTTGAAATAGGCACAGTGTTGTAACTGAACCGGGGAAGTTACATCGCAAACTGCTTGAACAATAATCATGGAAATAAACCAGAACACATTCACTTAACTCTGTGCTGCATGAACATCGAGCAGTGTAATGTGCGGGGGGTCAAGGTTGATATCCATTTGAAACAAAATAAATTCCAGTTTGTAACTGAGGCCTCGTTAACATTAGCCTAAAAACGCATTTCCATACATCCTAGGAAACTTGTTCAAAAACATTAGAACTACATTAGTGTATACATATATATTTGAGTATATAATCAAATTTTGCACATTGTAAGCATTGCTCAAAAACATAAGTGCACTAAAGTCCTTAACTTCAGCTTCACCTTGCTCTAAGAGAAGAAGAGGCTAAATCTGCTCTGCATGGTTTCAACATTCGGTTTTATCATCAGCAGTGCCATCTGGGAAATGTGCTCAAGGCTTTGACAGCAGTATAGCAAGAATCTTCGGAGTTTGGAAGTCGCAACAGAAGTCAACCAGTTGTTAGAAATAAGCTGGTGGTGACATGAATGGTGATGTGGAACATTGCAGAGCAAATTCGTCTACTCTTGTTATTCCATTGCAGTCGCTTCTCTGCAGCCAGCAAGACTCAGTCCTGGTTGAGACATCTTGCTGGGTGCCCTCTTGGGCATCATTGATTCGTCTTCTGGCTAGCTTTAAGAAAGTGCACCATAATTCACACGTAGTCTTTTGTCCAAAGTCAGCGTGGGTCAAAGTTTAGGAAAAAGCTTGAAGCACTTCTTTTCAGGAGGTTACCTCACCAATAAAGCGCTGATCAGTAAAGTGTACCTCTGTACTCTTCACGCGAGCTTGTACATACCTACCTGTGTAAATTAAGTGATTCAGTACACTGTGAAGTTACTTCTCATATCTGTTGATGAAGGTCTCAAAGGCTTCTGCAGGGACTCAAGTTGAGTCTTTTCACATGGATAAATGTAATTGGCTAGTTGCCAAATACAATGGGCTTGTCTGTTGTGTAAGACCTAAACCATGTCAGTGGATCTCACAAAGCACTGGGCTCCCGGTGCTCTTGAAACTATCCACGAGGATATTGTTTCAAGAGAGTTTGCATGACCAGTCGCTGCTCTGCAGCCATGTGTTGAAGACCACGTTAGGCTTTAAGAATACAGACCTATAAAAGCACTGTTGTCGTTATTTTACTGCATCAAGCCGTGACGTATACCCACACATCTCCAATAACGTACAACCTGCAGCATAGGAATCCATCTAATGAGGAAGTTGCAAATGAGATGGGCTACCACCGAAAGATTAACAGTAATAGGGGCAATTAGGTACCTTTAACCCTTAGCAGTTAGTAATACTCTTTGTAATCAGCCAGAATGAAGAAATACCCAGATGAAGGATTGACCAATAGGAGAGTTCAAGTCTGGTAAATCACTGAGCGAGTATCATGTGTTCCACTTTCAGATAGTAAGACAATGTACTTAAGCAGAGTCCTAGCATCTACGGATCTATCTTTGGTACAAGTAAAATGCCTTTTCATGTACTTCTCTTAGTGAAAGTTTCCTTGCTTCATTGTAAAGGATGCAGTGTGGTTTTACTAATGTTCTGTGGGCCGGTGTCAATTCAGGCAAAAGAGGAATTGTAAATATTCATTAGCACCTGATTGCCATTCCCTAACCAATATGTCACTTAGGTGGCATTTTGATACTGAGGCTGCCTGTGTGAGTGGGAGTAGGAGTTGGCCTAACGGCTAGGGCGGTCTGTGGTACTGTAAAAATCGGAACCGTGTAGGTGGAATGGTCCCACCATGCCAAGTTTGGTATCAGCGAACCGCAAATGAGCAACGCGATATGTATGAGTGTTTTCGTCATGTTCCACTGATGGATTCACCGTGTATTGGATACTACATATTGTATCCATGGGTTCCATTTTACAGTAGTAACCATTTTGTGGTTGCCCTCACATAGGCTGCACACTAAGGCCATGCCTAGGCCTAAAGAACACGTACACCTTCTTTGACTTCTCTCTGACCTGTGCAAGCCGACTCCGCTGCCCGAGGTCAATCTTGTCCGACCGGTTCCTTTCTCGCGGCCTAATGTGATTAGCATCAGGGCTCGACCCATCATAAAGCCCCTGTTCGCACACGATCCCTGACTAAGCTGTTTTCACACCTGACTCCTTTTTCCTACTTTATGGCTTGTTTTACGAGCAGGACGTGCCCGTTTTATTGGGGTCTGCTGTTATCTGATGAGGGTTCTGAGCCTCGCTGGGTGCAATAACTGCATGCTTAATGAACTGAAATGTGGGATTGTCATTATGACTCTGCTGTTCCTTTGAAACTAAAATATGTGAATGACCACTTGTAAAACAGGGCGGTGTTGCCCCCAAAGCGTAATTTTGTGTATATAAGTAAAGACTGGTTTTTGGTTCAGGAGCAGTCTCCTGAGAACATACATCGTGTTGTACTTCTCGGATATCTGTGATTGGTCTGCAGCCAATAAAGACGTTCTTTGAATTCACCTAGAAGACTCTGTGTTTCTGTGGGTCTGAAACAGGAAGAATCCGAAGTCTTAGGGTGTGTTCCCCTGCACCGCTGCGTTCTAAAAACCCGGTACTTCAGGTCAACCTCGAATCTGGGGAACTGGGTTCGAGTCTCGGCAATGAGGCTGAGCATCCTGTGATTCTGGACAAATCACTTAATCTTCCGGTGCCTAACAAAAAACAATAAAAGAAAATGAATGTGTCCTCATGTAATACAACTGGTGCTATGTAAAGCGCTCTGATACCCGATTCGGGTCAAGTTCGCGCTATATGAAACTCTGTAAAATAAAAAAATAAAAATAAGCATGGTAATTTCTAGGCCTGGGCGGTAAATTTCGTTCCGCGCGTGGAATTTGCGATATTTTGACATTTTCGCGTTCCGCGGAGAGCGCGAAAATGTCAAAACTTTCGCAATCTGCCACGAAACGGAAGTATTTTTCTTGTTCGTGCTGTAAAAATGCTTTCTCGCGCGCGCAATCGCAACTTACCGGGTCCCTGCGTTCAACGACGAGTTTTCCTATCCGTTCCAGTGCGCCACGAGATGTTGGATTGTTGGTAACCGGTCGCGCTATCCCGCAAGAGTTTGCAATCGCAAACATGTAATTCGACCCGGAACAGGAAAAAAGCATTGCGAGCAAGATGGCCGCGCCCATTAGCGACCGCATGGGCAAGTTGGAGGTATATTTCCCCGCGAGCACGCAAAAACACATCGCGAACGGGCGGGAAAAGCAATCTCCACATCTTGGCGAAAGTTCCGCGTGCTCGCGGAGCTTTTGAGCAATATGCCGATAATTTGTGAAATCGCAAATTCCGCCCATCCCTATTAATTTCTGCATGTGTTTTCTTTATACCGAATTTTCACTGCATGGGGAACATCCCTTCTTCATACATTACAACGGTTGCAGTAGTACATACCGGCCCTATATTGGATCCTACTGAGAGTGGTCTCTCTCCAGTTACATATGGACCTTTTATTATACCAGTAAAGCCATGATCAAAGCGGTCCTTCAGGAGTTGAGTCTTTGCAAGGTGAGGGACTGTAGAGAAGGTTGAGCCACCTCACGCCATATCATATTTCATAGGTGCAGGAACAGATGAGGGTCAACATCCTCTGCAAGTTCCAAGGTTTCTTTCTCTAGCTTTAGAGCTATGTTTGAGGTATAGTGTCTCCCCACCCCGTTCCTTTCCATCTTCCACAAGGGATGACCCAGCTTGAATGGAAACTGTAGATAGTCCTATTCCTGTCCCAGATATCCCCTGGGCCCAGGTAGTGGTGGCACACTGAGTCTGGAGCAGGGTTGTATGGTAGCGTGTTAGCTTGCCGAGACATCAGATGGCCACAGATAGTCAGACGTTTGGCCCAACCTTACCCTGGGCATTCACAGGGCTGGCATATAGAGCGAGGTGCAAGGTTATGTGGTAGCAGGGCAGAGCTCCTCCCCCCCCCCCCCCCCCAGGCATCAACCTTGGTCTTTTGGGACATGTGTCTTAATTGTTGTAGGCTGGTCTCTTTCCTTGTCTCTTTGATGCCTATTGTGAGGATTTGCAGATTTTGTGCGGCAGAGACTGCCACAGTCCCCAAGATGTAGTTCTGTGCATAGTTGAGTAAGCCTGAATAGCAGGACCACATTTAGGAGGGAAGGGCGAAAGAGAAAATAAACGCTGCAGTGCCAGAGTCTCATCTAGTGTATGTCTCTCAGACTTAGGAGATTCATCACAGAGGTTAACATCAAGTGTTTACTGCTGGGATGAGAGGTAGAAAAAGATGTATCATGGTACGCAATCAAAAGCAATACAGTAACACAAGTGAGTTTTGTTATTATTTTTAGCATTCTCAGAAGTACAGGCTGCAGTGTGCCTCAGGCAGCGTACAGGAAGCTTGTATCGGGAGTTGTCAGCCCCGATTGAAAATAATTCTGGCAGGAAGGAAGCAAGGAAGAAATAAGCAAACCAAGCCAAAACGTAATCCACAAACTTGTCAAAGTTCAGGCAAATAGTCGGGCAACCGAGGAAGGGAACCAGACAAGACCAAAACAGCAGTGAGGGGCGGGTAAAATGGCAAATGAACTAGCGAAGGAGCCAATACAACATTGAAAGTTGCCAGGCACCTTCTCAAGTTAAGGAAACTGTTTATAAAGCATTACTGTCTCTCATGGCCTGGAATTCCTCCCTTGTGACCTTTCCAAGCTAGTAGCCCTGGCCCCCCGGCCCCAATATCTCAGTCCGTCACAGACTCGCAGGGATTCTTGTTCAGATTCTGTTTTCACTCAGTAAACACCAGTCTCTGAATAATCTGCTTATTCCTGCATATTCCTGCCACCTTTTCTCTCACATACCCCTCTTGGTGAAATGGATGAGAACAGCAAAATGATCTTTTGGGTGAGGATTCACCCAGTAGCGCAGAGTCCTCCCAATCTCTTCCTGCTACCTGCAGGTACCATGAGATTTCGGCCAGTACTCCTTCCGTGTTATTTGTGTGTGCTTTTCTGAGTTCTGAAGTGTGTAGGCATGTCTTATCTCCTCTCTGATAAGGAGGTCTTCATTGCTCATCTCCTGAGCCCTACTATGGCCATATAGATTAGAGCAGATAATCTGTGTTGCAATCAGGGTAAGAATTATCCAGGCAACACTATGTCTTCATGGTTTCTACATTGAGCAAGTTTTATAAAAGCTTGTGACGGACACCATCCCAGGCACCTTCGTGGAGTTTGGCAGGACCCATAGTTCCACAGAGTACAGGTAATTAGCTCCCCAGTCTCCCATGTCTTGTTGGGACACATGAAGGGGAGTTGCTAGGGCAACAACTCCTCTGAAGGGGGTATGTATCGTCCACTTGGTCCAAGAAAACCTTGTCTATCCATTTTTTTCTGAAGTAGCTAAGAGGTGCCTTGTTAAACAGAATGTCAAGGTAAACATATTTAAAGTAACATATAGAATGTAGAGTTCACTTGGTTAGTTTATCCTTCACAGTTCTCTCTGTTATGGTTCAATCCAAGATGTAGGTAGTGAAGGCTCTGGGAAGCCTATGCTTGGTGCTCAACCAACGGCTTTCAGAACGCACCATTATTTATTAAGTATGTTGACTTTCTGTATGAGAATGAAACCACAATTACAGAAATTGTGCAACGTGTTTTTTTTCTTATGATGTGAATGCTATTGTTTGTTCACTTTTGACATGTAGTTGTATTTGCATTTTTTAATACAATATCTAATATTGTGTCGTTTTTTCATATGACCATTCTCGCTTATAAAAGATTTAAAGTAGAGATTTCTTTTACAACTGGCCAAATATTTTTAGAGAAGTGTTTAAATTGCATTTGAGGAATAGTTTACAGTTTTTACAAGTCATCTAGCTGCTCATTGTGCGTAACAGATTGCCTATGTGTTTATTAATTTCCATTTTCTTTGCATCCAACAGAGACCAAACCCATGGATACATATTAATAGATAATGATGAAACAAATGTAAAAGGCGACTTGCTTCAGACATTAACTCGAATGTCCAGGAACTGTATTCAGAAACGGAGCTATGCTGTATGAAACATTGAAAGTTTAAACTCACTCTGAGTATACACAAACTGCAAGAAAGAGACAATAACAGTTATGTAGCTGTATGCCTCTAATACCTCTAAGCAAATGCACTGAAATAATTATACTAAATCAAATGAAGACAGTGACACTAGTAAACCATATCCAACATAGACATTTGTCTAACACCAACCTAGAATAATAGCAGCCCAACATTTGGACTCATATGGGCACATAACAGCCACCAGAGAAAAAGTTAAACATTGCAGAAAGCATGAATTGTGAACTAGACAATTGAAAGTTGAAAGCTGAAGACATTCTGTTACAGAAAGTATGAAGCAGCATACTAGCATGCACTGACTCCGCTGAAGATTTTACTATTTGATTTGAGGTAGGCTGACATGCCTCAATATGAGGACTCGGGCCCTTAGTTATGCACACATCATGAATGTTTCAGGAAATTTAGTGACCATTTAAACGTATTTTTAAAATAAAAGATGAACAACATATGAAATGGCTATTGTTGGCTCTTCATATACCATTGGGGATTCTTCAGCAGTCAGTGGAACTTTACAAACACATACCCAAATCAAAACACTGACCCTGAAAAAAACACATATACATGCATCACATATATAAAGCACTTTAGTGCCACATAATCCCTAAAACACTTTCAGTGAACACCGAAGAGAGAAATAGTGTACACAATAGAAAATCTTTACATGTGCAGTGATCGAGGGAAAAACTTTTGATCAGCATACCTAACCGCCCATCTGGAACTGCAGAAATTGCTAGTACCTGCCTTGTTTAGAGTGCAAAACAAATTCAAACTTAGAATAACCTGTCACCATGAGAAGAACCATAGACTTGCAGCGACTGAAGGGAAAACTTTTAAGTATTATTAAGACAAAGCTCCCTAGCTAACGAAGAAAAAAAATCAAGTACAATTAATGGGGCACAAGTTTCAGCTGTTCATCAGTTTTTAAGCACCATCAAGAAACTCTCAGGAGAAAAAGTATACTTGTACAGTCAATGCAGGACTAACTGCTGAATTGTTGAACACACATACCAGAGAAAAAGTAGTCAAGTGCACTATATGTGTGATGAGTTTCAATAAATCGTCAGACCTAAGGCATCATCGGCAAACTCGTGTAAGAGTAAAAGGATACACATGCAGTGAATGTGGAAAAAGCTTTAATCAATCATCAAACCTAATGATCCATCAACGAACACATACAGGAGAAAAACCATACAGGTGCTTTGAATGTGGAAAGAGCTTTAACCGATCATCACAACTAACAAGCCACCAACAAACACACACAGGAGATAAAACACACATATGTAGTGAATGTGGAGTGAGATTTAATCATTTATCAAACCTAAAGGTCCATCAGCGAACACACACTGCAGAAAAACCATACAGGTGCAGTGAATGTGGAAAGAGCTTTAGTCAATCATCAACCCTAAAAATTCATCAACGCACTCACACTGGAGAAAAACCGTATATGTGCACCGAATGTGGGAAGAAGTTTAATCGACCTTCACAGCTAAGAATCCATCAGAGAACACACACAGGAGAAAAACCACATGTGTGCAGTGAATGTGGAAAAAGGTTTAATCAGTCATCGAGTCTAAAGGTCCATCAGCGAACTCACACAGCCGAAAAACCATACAGATGTAGTGATTGTGGTAAGAGCTTTATTCACTCATCAAACCTAAGTGTCCATCAGCGAACACACTCAGGAGATAAACCACATGTATGCAATGAATGTGGAAAGAGGTTTCATCAAGCAACAAACCTAATGATCCATCTGCGACTACATACAGGAGAAAAACCATACTGGTGCTTTGAATGTGGGAAGGGCTTTACCCGATCATCACAACTAATAAGCCACCAAGAAACACACACAGGAGACAAAACACACGTATGCAGTGATTGTGGAATGAAATTTAATCATTTATCAAACCTAAAGTTCCATCAGCGAACACACATCGCCGAAAAGCCATACAGATGCAGTGAATGTGGGAAGAGCTTTAATCACTCATCAAACCTAATAATCCATCAACGCACACACACTGGAGAACGACCGTACATGTGTACCGAATGTGGGAAAAACTTTATCCTATCTTCACATCTTATAATCCATCAGAGAACACACACAGGAGAAAAACCATACAGGTGTAGTGAATGTGGTAAGAGATTTAATCAGTCATCAAACTTAAGGGTCCATCAGCAAACGCACACAGGAGAAAAACCGTATCTATGCATTGAATGCGGAAAGAGGTTTTATCAAGCAATTCACCTGAAGGTCCATCAGCGAGCACACATGAAGAACACTTCTTCAGGTGCAGTAAATATGGCATCACCTTTGGCAGTTCATCAGGCCTTTGAGTCCATCAGTGAACACACACAGGAGGAAATCAGTTTTATTTCAATGCACGTCTGATGAGTTTAATCATTTGTCAGTACTAAAGAGCAATCTGCAAGCTGATAACTGTCCAATCAAAAGTGCATTGGGGATCACAGAGAAAACTTACTGTGGTGAATATGTGATGAGTTTTCGTCAGCCACTAGGCACTTTGATCAGACTTGCACAGAAAAACCATACCAGTGCAGCAAATGTTGGAACACCTTTGTCTGTTATGAAACCGCACAAACCTATAAGGATTGTGAATGTGATATGATTTTCAGCCCCGTTTAAGAGTCTAAGAAGGTACAACCTAACCCATGCATAAGAAAAAACCCATATGGTGGGATTGGGGAACGAACACTGAGTAGGGGCTGAGCATGACTTTGTGCCCTGCTTGTCATGTTAGCTATAGTACTGTATGTTGATTTGCTCACTTGTGCATCCTGAAGACCACAGATTTGACTGTATGTTTACTAAAATTCAATACAAATCTGTTTAAAAAAAAAAGATAAATGGTGGGATTGGGGATAGAGGTTTAATTGATCATTATGCTGAAGGATCCATCAGTGCACACTTATGCAGTAAGCCTGGAATTCGTTTCAGTCAGGCATTAATTCATAGTATTTCTAGACCACCTATGATTCGTGGCCTGCACATTGTACAACTAAACCACTGGTCCATGATGGAAACCAGTATCGTTCCATAGTCAACAGTACTTATGTCAATCTATGAATCGTGCACTCTTTTTTTTTCACAGTGTTTTAGTAAACAATGCCTGCGCCTCTGAGGCTACCTGCGAAGTTTGAAATGCATTTTCACAGAATTTGAAGCTTTGATTGGTGAACAATCTGCCATTAGACACCGCCAATTGACTTTGTCATTGATTTTCCTCTTTATGCCGATCAGGCTAAATCAGAAAAAAATTAGTAGAGTTAGCTTTTAGGAGCATGAAAGAATTTGACATTTCTAGAGTTCTCGAGTATTATGCCCTCTAATACAATAATGAGAGAAATGGGTGATTATAATACAAGATGGAGCACCTGGGTTACCCGAAAGTGACCGGGTGAGCTTTTCCTATGGTCAAATCAAATATAACCCGGACTTATCTGATATAAGTGCCTCTTCAATAGATTCCAAGGAAAGTCTGTATAGCAGTATCCCCTCTGTGCCTTCAGGAATCCCCACAAATCCTAAAATTGAACATCTGAACCAGTTTTCAAGGTCCTCAATTATTCTCTAATGTTTCTGTAGGACTGTGTTTTATTCATGTTTCCAAAGCAAACAAGTAGTTTGCAGTTGGAGACTAGTGTGGAATAAATACCATAAAACTCATAAATAAACTTTAGAGCTCACAGTGCTCTTATTAAGAAGTGCAGTTGTAGTTAACCTGAGAGAATTAGCGATGCAGCACAAGACCCCAACATGAAGCACAAGTTCTGTTCTACACCCAACTTGAAGTCAGTAACTGCATGAAGAACCTATGCACCTGGAGTGTATAGTGGAAACATTTGAACCATCAAACATTAAGATCTGTTATGAACACACAGGAGATCCCTCATAAACCTATGTCATTCTTATCCTTGTTAGTTCCATAATAGCAGTGAGAGTACACTGTTCTAGATAACAAGCAACACAAGAAAATATCCGTTGCAGGTAAAAAGAACCAGCCTTTGCTGCTTGCCCTGCAGAAAAGGATCCCACCAAGAATCTGTGACTCAAAAATGAAGTTCATACCCATAAGCCTCACTTCCATGCAATTAAATTGTCGAGTAACTCGAATAGAACCACAGATGATCTAAAGTTTAAATTGAGCATAAGCCTTATCTTCAGGAAGACATATGATGATGGTGGTGGTGGTGGGGGGGTGAGGGAGGGAGTCCGTCTTAAAAGTAACACAATGATGCAGTTGAAAGAAAAAAATACAAATCAAACCTGCACACGCTCGTAAAGAATATATTTAATTAGCATCTATAACTATACAAGAAAGTAGGAACATAGGTCCTTGTCACAGCCTGCCGGGGCGAGAGAAATGATGGCCCAGATAAAGAGAAATTGCATTACTCAGCACACCTGGTTTGGTACCTTATTTGTGAATTGCTGAACTTCATTCTGTAGCATAATATGATAAAACATTTTCCTTTGGGAGCCAGAGATATGTCTCAAAATATTTTTTCCCCCATCAAAGCTCTGCAGCAGATGTTCATCTGCAAGGGCTGTTTACCTCCGACTATGGCACACTCATTCCTACTTCTCCAGTTGCTCTCCATGGCAGCCTTCTACCAGCTGCAGCAAGCTTATGTATGCTGAACTATCCACTCACGGTGGTTATGTAGAGTGCTTATTTGTAACGTTGACGATCAAAAGGTCCTTCATGGCGCTAGTCAGTGAGACTGAGGGAGGATCAGTCTCTACTTCTAGATCTTGCTCAATTGTTTTTCTAAGTCTTTGTAGTCTTGTAGAACACTCCTGTTCTTTTGTTGCATTATGAAGAAGAGAACTGGTGCTTCCAACTCGCTGTGTCATGTAAGAGAAAATGGGTGCACAGGATTGGTTGCTGGGGGAACCTAAGTGTTAAGTCAAGAACTCTTGGTATGAGGCAGGAAACATAAAATACCAAATCAAAGCTTCCAACTTTTCTTTCTAACACTCTGGAAGCATGCTATGACTGCCTATGGCTTTCTTGCTTAGAGTTGGCATAAGATGCTCCAATGGGCACATTGGTGTGCTTTAGACACCAGTATGGTCTTAATTCAGTAGCATTGTTTCTACACAGTAGGTTGCTACAGAAAATCTGCAAATGTTTTATTATTTGCTGAATTAGGACGAGGGTACCCATTTGTATTCTTTGTGTAGTTTTACATGTATATTTTGTGTTCTTTGGATTAGTACAGTATAGTCAGAAGGATAAGCTTGTTGTAGATATGCCTATGATTAATATGCTTTTATTTTCTGTTGAGATTAGCAACCATATTTACATGTCCGCTGATACAATTTTAAAATAATGATAGCTGTATAGAAGCCCTTGTATCTTTAAAAAATATTATGAAATCTATGACCCTAGTAAAATAAACAAAACAGTACCAAAAATGAATTTTGAAGAAGGAAACGGTGTGAATATGTATCCGAGGAGTTGAACAGTTCCTTCTCTTCTTTTCTCCTGCGTACTTTATTTTTTATATTTTATTCTGCTCTAAAAGTGTAATGATGTTATGTTTTAAACAACAGTATAGATTTTGCTACTATACATTATGATGTATAGGATGTCTGTGGACTTGATAGAATGACATACTGTTTTGTAATGCAGTGGCTCATCCTAACAGGACAAGAAGCAAGTGTTGCATTGATTGTTGAGCCTATTTAGGACACAGTACACTATGTTTGTGATATATTGTGTCATATTTTAAGTACACGACATAATAGATAGTCATGGAAGCTCATCTGTTGCCTGGTGGGGCAGATGTGAGGTGAGGAGTGTGGGATGTGGTATTTTCTGTTGATGTATTGTTTCATTCTTGGAGCAAAACTTGCAGTAAGAGGTCATGAAGGCCATAGATTACATGTGACACAAGATATGGACTGTTTGTTATAAGTGCTTTATTCCTATAAAAGGGTACCCAACAAGTGGTCGTGGAAGCCCTCTCTCAGACAAGTTCTCTGGGACATGTGTGAGTCAAGTGCAGCTAGGCAATCCATGTATCAAATACTGTTGCTCTCTTAGGAAACTGGGAATTGAAGTGCCCATAAATGTATATTGATTATAGTTACTGAAATGATCATTTATTCTTATGTATTGTCCAAAATATAGCATGGAAATGCTGAAAATGAATTCCAAGTATGATTGATTTTAAGTGTGCTTTATAAACCGGTTTTGCTCAAATAAAGTGGGTGGTTTGAACTGCCTCCGTCTGATTATAATTATTTATAATAAATCGCCCCTGAACTGTGGTCTGGCAGTTTATTGCAGATCTAGAAATTGAGGGGTCAAAAAAGCGAAAACGTTTTCCGAAATTTTCTAAAACTACATAGTTTGAGATGAATTCAATGAGTTTGGAAATGGACAGAATCTAATCAGTTTGATATTGACACTCTAATGATACACCATACACACAATAAATAGCAACATTTGCTGATATAAATTAAGTTACTGATTAAAAAGTAGAAGTCATGTTATTTTTAGGCAAAGAAATTACAGGATTCTGTCCCTAATAGATTTGAACATTTCAAAAATGATGTGTAAACAAGCAAGGACTAATGAATGAAAACTCTTACTTATCTAGTTAATAAAGACATTTGTCAAAAACTATATACCTCAACTTTAGGGTAATGTCAGCAAACTAAATTGATACTGGTGGAGAATTTGATAAGAAATGTGAAATGGTATTGTATCTTGAACAAGTTGTGAGTGATCTTGTCCTGTTGACTGTGGAATAACTAGCCAAAGATGTACAGTTATTCATAACACAAAAAAGAGTTACAAAAGTCAATTGAAAAACGAAGGCTTGGATGAATTGTTACTTAGGACAATCAACAATTTAAAAAATGCAAACATTAATTAAATCTAGAAAAATAAGTAAATCTAAAAGACAATTGTGTATGATTATAGAAAGGAAACTGTATATATACATTTTGTGATAAAAAAAAGAGCTACACTACTTGGGGTCAGATTATTAATATCCATGCCCATTTTCCATTCACAGGAAGCTGTAGAAGCTCCTGAATTTCTTATACTTATGAGGCAGAGGCCCTTTCTGCAACTCCCTGTGAACGGCAATAGACGTGCATCATTGAATGCCTTGTGGCTGTGTTCACCATGTACATACGGAGCCGCTGCCCCTTAAAGAGACTGGGTCAGTTTTCAAACATAAAAGTTGCCATTCAGTGATTGGCATTATGGCGAGCATGCAGCAGTCCCCTGCCTGCTCCCCCGTGCTGGCATTCACATAGAGGAAGCTGTCCCTCGTTTTTTACCAAAGCCTTCTCACCTCTTCTGAGAATCAGAAACAGGTCAGGGGTTTGCAACCGTAAATATGCATTGATACACTGCATGACAAACTGTAAACAAAAGACAAACACCCATACAAGCCTCCTTTCCTCTGTGATTTGTTCTGGGTTGTAAACAGCATTTTGCGAGTTGAAGAGATTTTTCTGTTCTTCCACGGTCACAAAAAAATTATTTTGCTTAGCGACTGCAAAAATGCTTTACTATCACTTAAGAATAAGCATGTAACAGAGTAGCTGCAGAACCATACGGAGTATGATTAATACTTTAGAACATCTATAATTCCTCACACAGAAACATCTGGTATGAGGGACTTTAACCTACAGCACACCAAACCATTGTTACATGTGTCTGAGATATGTGTTGTGAACTGCTCGACTCAGTGAGTCACACACTTCAGATATACTAAGGCCTTGAAGCCAAGTGCCCCATTTTCTTTTGTATCCCTGTAGAAATATCTGCGTGCATCAAGATTGCAATTGCAAATCTGAGAAGATCTATAAAGAAATGACCAATATGGTCTTAGAAAATATTCCTCGTGCTGCCTCATTACATAACAATGACCGCATGTCAAAGTTTGAAGTTAAAATATCAAATTCCAAAGGATATCAGAGTCAACATTGTCTAATCTACTTTCCTTCCTATTTCCCCACAACAATTCAAGTATTGCTTATGACACTCAAACCCATAGAAGAGGAACAGGTACTAAGCATAGGGTCAAACCTTCTACCATGGGGGTAGAACATTGCACTACGACATGCATGAAACATATTATCACAACTTTCCTTCTGGACCGCACTTGTGCGATCAGTGTCGCATGCTTACAAGGTTTATTCCTTAAACCACTTACTCGAGCTCTGCTAAAAACACCAACAGCAGTATTAGTAAGCAAAGGGAAACCAGTTGACAGGAACTTAGTACACGAAACATACATTATACACTGAAATTTAAGATATGTGTTAAATAGATCTTTATCCGGCACAGGACCAGATCCCTTTTCTAAACTTACCAAAGGAAAGTGGGCCAGGCATGTGACCTGGTTTGTGAAGTGCTTCATGGGCATACGAACGCTGCTGCAAAGGCGCTTTCTAGAAGAAGAAGTGCAAGTTGATGTTAGATTTGCAGTAAACTAATAATCTAGAGCTAATATGAGTAATGCCAATATCCACAAAACCACTTGCTACCATGCAAAGGATATTTATGCTGGCCATCAGAAAGGGACTGAAAAATTAGATGAGAGGGCGACAATAGCAGTATTTTTCGGAATACAGTAAGAGTATTAGGACAAGAAACAAATGTGTTAGCTCCCTGCTCCGTTGTAACATCTTGGGGGCTAATTAGGTTACACATTTTACCTCCATCTACTATCTAGAAGAGAATGCAGAACCAGATGTCTTCCTTTGAACAAAGTTATCAAGTTCTTTGCCACTTAACCTATTGTCTGAGGTGGAGTTGACCATACGTCCGTGCACAGGTAGGAAAGCACCCGGGACGGATGGGATTCCGATTTATCTTCTTAAATGTAACATAGTTATGGGGCCTGTTGATCCCCAACATTTTTAATAGCTCACTGAACATGAATATCTCCCAATCTTGGTCCCCATCGACCATTGTGCCCATTTTTAGGTCAAGCCTGGGCAGCGCATGCGCTGCTGCACGACATGCAGTATTGGAGTATGGCTTTGAAGCCCGGCCCACTCTCGGGCCATATTTTTAATTGGCTTGTGTCATTGTCCTTTGTAAACGCTGGCTTGAAGTCATTATTAGTCTGGTCAGTCCCTCCTTGGTACCACGTTGTCTGCATTTGTTACCTCCCATAAGGACTGGACCTTTTACTTGTCTTGTTACACGGTCTGCTTTATCTTGGATGTGAGCTCTATTTTGTTTAATGATTTGCCCCTATTCCACCCACAGCGTCGCCGCACGCTTTTATTTTATTTACTAATGGCGGTCCACTTTAATTACGGCGGCCGCATTTCTTTCTTTCTTTATTTTAGCAGCGCGGTTCACTTTAAGCATTTGCGAGAGTTTAAGCTATTGCATTGCCAATAGCTCAAACTCTCGTAAATGCTAGACCTGTTGCATTGCAAATGCTTGTTAAAAAAAGGGATCACATGGCCCCCAAATGTTACAGACCAATCTCGCTCATAGACAGTACAGTAACAATTATTGGAAAAGCAATTTATAATCGTCTGGTTGAGTGGGCCGAAAAGCATAACATTCTCTCGCCCTTCCACTACGGCTTCCACAGTGGCCTAGGAACAACTGAGCCGTGCTTAAATTTTAGCTTAATTATAAATATATACACCATAGCCAAGCACTGCTCCATGTACCCAGAATTTATGGATCTGTCCACGGCCTTCGACTCAGTGAATAGGTCCAAACTGTGGTTAATGCTGTTAGAACTTGGGATTGAGGCTCCCCTAGTCAACGATTTGCATGTCGATTTGAAAGCTAAGGTGCGCATCAGAAATAAAGGTGTGTGTGTATATAGATATATATAAATATATATGTGTGTGTGTGGGTGTGTATTACCTACTGGCGGTCGCCAGTAGGTAGTTATAGTTAGGACCTATTTTCCATAGGAAATCCACAACATTCTATTCCCAATAAGTCTGGCGACGGTTGCCAAATCTTCACGAAATTTTCCAAACTTTTGGCCAGCTCCGGTCCGCTCCTATCCTGAAAGTTTCGTGGTGATTCGTCAAGCGGGGGCTGAGAAAAAAGGGGGGTCTCAAAACACGTTTTCCCCATGCATTTTCCCATAGGACCTGTTGACGTAGCTTCCGCGCTTCGTTAATAATTAGCCTCCGGGTGGGCCAAATCCCGGGGGCAAATTGTTATAAATTAATAGGGGGAGGGGGGCCCTGGGGACCGCCACCCCCCAGGGCGGCTCCTACAGTATCCTGGGGTGCCCACCCCCAGGACACTGTTGTTTGCTATGAGAGGGCAGGAGTCTCCCGCCCTCCCATAGCAAACTTCGTTAGGATTTTGAAAGGGAGAGCAGGGAAACCTGCTCTCTCTTTCAAAATCCAAACGATATTGCTTTTCCACACGGGGAGCTGCATGTCAGCAGCTCCCCATGTGGAAAAGCAATGCCGGCTCCCGACGGACGCGGGGGGCCGGCTGGGACCGTGGGGGCGTTGGGGCTCCCCCCACAGTCTCCAACGTTTTTTATAAGCCCCGGGGGATGGGGTCCCCGGGGATAATAAAAATTTGTGATAGGGGCTATTTCTTTTTTTTTTACGGTAAAATTAGGAGTCGCACATCCTAACACGTTGGGTGCACGGTTTCTCTCGCGTTGGGTGCGTGGTTCCTAACGCGTTGGGTGCGTGGATCCAAGGAAAAAAAACTGAAATGTTTGGGAGAAAAACATCAAGCTTAAGTGTTTTGTTCTTGAGTGGCTCTAAAAAGAGCCGTTGTGTTCATTGAGAGTTTTTGGTACTTATAAGTAAGTACCTATACAGAGTCTAAAGTTGTTGAGGAAAACTCTGTTTCCTTCATCAGTAAAGCAGATTGTTATTGTAAATGGAACCCATTCTATAGTCTCGGAGAAAAGCAGAAACAGATTTATTCACATGTTTCCTAGCTTTCTCAATTTGTGGACAAAAATGATTGGACCAGTTCCATTTCTGCCTTTGGCATATGTTAGAATACACAAAGGCAGTTTTGGGAAAAGTGAAATCAATTCTGCAAAGGTGTCCTTCATAAGCATTTCCAGACCTACCCCAGTCAAAGTGCCTAGGTCATTGCCACCACAGTGCACTATTATGAGGTCAGGGTGTTGGATATGCATAAAGGATTTTACCAATGGCATCAATTGGTGCCAATTTAACCCTCTCTGTCCAATCCATTTAATGTCTACATTTGGCAAACCTAGGTCTTTGTGAATGCCTTTGGTTTCTGTATAAAGGGCTCCAGAAAATATAGCTGTGTCCCACAATCCACACTCTAAGCATCTTTAAGGGAGGTCTGGATGCACTCAGATGGTCTCCGTAAATGAAATGGCAGTTTGAAAAGTAAGATATTTCTAAAATGGTGGCTAAGATGCAGTTTTGAAAAAAGACAAGAAATGATTGGTTGTTTGACAACCTTCTACAATGAAAAGTATGGTGCATGTTTCTGTTTTTTAAACGCATGATTCTTATTGGTTAACAAAAAGTGATTGAAAGGAACATTATATATGATAAGCTGATATGTTGAAAAGTCAAGCACACTTGCTGTTTTGGTTAGCAACATTGTGTGCTGAACTTGTGACCTGTATGCTCAGTTCAGTGTTCCATGACCTGTTTCTATGGTAACAGGCAGAAGGCAGATTGGGGGTAGGGTTCAAATTTATGTAATTTGGAAAGGGTAAAAATGTTTTACCAATAGAAATGTGTGTTTGCTTTTGAATTTAGGTGGGAAGGAATGTGATTTGATGTTTACACGTATATGTGTGGAAAATGAGAGGGAAACTTTGCCACTCTTTGGTTTTGCTGACAGGTGCACAGTGCAGAGATTCTGTATAAGAAAATTTTGTGTGTGACTGATATACTTCTTAATCTACCAAACAACTTGAAAGGTGAGTTATTTAATTGTGAGGGGATGTATGTGGTCTATTTTGATTTTAATCAACCTAATGTATTTCTCCTGCTAAAGTGCAGGGAGTAATTTTTTTTGTCTACAATCTTATTGACAGTGTGTGTGCATGTAGAAATCATTCCGTGATAAGCATTTGTTTTTTTCATGTGTTTGCAGACAGATAACTGCTGTTTTTATATTTTGGTACAATTAGAAATCAGTCATTGTTTATGAATTTGCAAAATGAGTCATGTTTCTACTCTAAAATGTAGTATTCGTAGATTAAGAAATGTGTTTTGGTATAGTGCAAGGGATAGTGTTGTTTGTCTAGGATCACACAGTGAGTTTGTGTGCATTTAGGAATCATTTTGAGAGAAACATTTTGGTACTAATCTGTAGTAGTAGATTTTGTGCAATGTGTGCAGTCACCTTAGATCTTGTAGATTAGTAAATGTATTTTGTACAAGGGATAGTTGTCTGTCTACAATCACACTGTGAGTTGTGTGTATTTGGGTAAGTATTGTGAGAGAAGCATTTGGTAAAATTATGTATTTGCTGACAGACAACTGTTTTAAAACCTGTCATGTTGTCAAGTTTTAGTAGCATTAAAAGCCAGGCTTTGCTTGTGCATTGATAAAATGAGTCAGGCTTTGACACTAAAGTGCAGTACTTAAATATGTAGATTGTGTGCAGTCCCCTTACCCCTTCCATAGTAGTGAATGCGTTTTGGTAAACTCCTAGTGAAAGTGTTGCTTGTCTAGAATCACACTGTGAGTGGGTGTGCTTTTGGGAACCACTGTGAGAGAAGCATTTGGTAAGATCATGTATTCGCTGACAGATAACTGTTTTAAAACCTGTCATGTTGTCAAGTTTTAGTAGCATTAGAAGCCAGTCTTTGCTTATGCATTGATAAAATGAGTCAGGCTTTGACACTAAAGTGCAGTACTTTAATATGTAGATTGTGTGCAGTACCCTTACCCCTTCCAGACTAGTGAATGAGTTTTGGTAAACTCCTAGGATAGTGTTGCTTGTCTAAAATCACAGTGTGAGTCTATGTGCATTTGGGTAAGGATTGTGCGAGAAGTATTTGGTAACATCGTGTATTTGCTTACAGATAAATGTTTTAAAACCTGTCTTGTTGTCAAGTTTTAGTAGCATTAGAAGCCAGTGTTTGCTTATGCTTTGATTAAATGAGTCAGGCTTTGACACTAAAGTGCGGTCCTGAAATATGTAGTTTGTGTGCAGTCTCCTTACCCCTTCCACAGTAGTGAATGAGTTTTGGTAAACTCCTAGGATAGTGCTGCTTGTCTAAAATCACACTGTGGGTCTGTGTGCATTTGGGTAAGGATTGTGAGAGAAGCATTTGGTAACATTGTGTATTTGGTGACAGATAACTGTTTTAAAACCTGTCATGTTGTCAAGTTTTAGTAGCATTAGAAGCCAGTCTTTGCTTGTGCATTGATAAAATGAGTCAGGCATTTACAGTATAGTGCAGTACTGAAATATGTAGATTGTGTGCAGTCCCCTTACCCCTTCCACAGTAGTGAATGAGTTTTGGTAAACTCCTAGTGATAGTGTTGCTTGTCTAGAATCACACTGTAAGTCTGTGTGCATTTGGGAACCACTGTGAGAGAAGCATTTGGTAACATCATGTATTTTCTGACAGATAACTGTTTTAAAACCTGTCATGTTGTCAAGTTTTAGTAGCATTAGAAGCCAGTCTTTGCTTATGCATTGATAAAATGAGTCAGGCTTTGACACTAAAGTGCAGTACTTTAATATGTAGATTGTGTGCTGTCACCTTACCCCTTCCACAGTAGTGAATGAGTTTTGGTAAACTCCTAGGGATAGTGTTGCTTGTCTAGAATCACACTGTGAGTTTGTGTGCATTTGGGAACCACTGTGAGAGAAGCATTTGGTAACATGTGTATTTGCTGATAGATAACTGTTTTAAAACCTGTCTTGTTGTCAAGTTTTAGTAGCATTAGAAGCCAGTCTTTGCTTGTGCTTTGATTAAATAAGTCAGGCTTTGACACTAAAGTGCAGTCCTGAAATATGTAGATTGTGTGCAGTCTCCTTACCCCTTCCACAGTAGTGAATGAGTTTTCGTAAACTCCTAGGATAGTGTTGCTTGTCTAAAATCACACTGTGAGTCTGTGTGCATTTGGGTAAGGATTGTGAGAGAAACATTTGGTAACATTGTGTATTTGCTGACAGATAACTGTTTTAAAACCTGTCATGTTGTCAAGTTTTAGTAGCATTAGAAGCCAGTCTTTGCTTATACATTGATAAAATGAGTCAGGCTTTGACACTAAAGTGCAGTACTTAAATATGTAGATTGTGTGCAGTACCCTTACCCCTTCCAGACTAGTGAATAAGTTTTGGTAAACTCCTAGGATAGTGTTGCTTGCCTAAAATCACACTGTGAGTCTGTGTGCATTTGGGTAAGGATTGTGAGAGAAGCATTTGCTAACATCGTGTATTTGCAGACAGACAACTGTTTTAAAACCTGTCATGTTGTCAAGTTTTAGTAGCATTAAAAGACAGTCTTTGGTTATGCATTGATAAAATGAGTTAGACTTTGACACTAAAGTGCTGTACTTAAATATGTAGATTGTGTGCAGTCCCCTTACCCCTTCCACAGTAGTCAATGAGTTTTGGTAAACTCCTAGGGATAGTGTTGCTTGTCTAGAATCACACTGTGAGTATGTGTGCATTTGGGAACCACTGTGAGAGAAGCATTTGGGTACTTCATATCTTTGAATATGCATAACTACTTAAAACCTTTCCTGTTCTCAAGTTGTGGTAGAATTAGAAGGCAGTCATTGCTTATGTATTCACCCAGGAACTGTCCTTGCAATACTGTAAACATTCAGTTAATATCCAAGTAGTAACGGAATGAGGCAGGCCTTAGCACATGCATTGATTCAAATGCTTATCCACTATGCATGCAGTCCTCTAACCATCTACACAGTTCTCTTTCACACCTTTAATTCCACAGTCAGTATCCACACACTTCCAGCAAACACCCTGCCACTCCCCATGTACTCCTCTAGTGACCCATTCAGTACTATGTACTAATCCATTCACTGCGCCAAAACCCAAAAACTTATAAATTCACCCAGGCACTCTCCTTGCAGTACTCTAATCATTCAGTCAGTACCCAAGTACTCATGCAGTGAGCCAGGCCTTAGTACATGAATTGCTTCAAATGCCTATCCAGTATGCATGCAGTCCTCTAACCACCTACACATTTGTCTTTTACACCTTTCTATTCCCCAGTCAGTATTCATACACTTCTAGCAAACACCCTGTCACTCCCCTTGCAGTCCTCTAGTGACCCATTCAGCACCATGGACTAATCCATTAACTGTGCCAAAACCCAAACACTTATAAATTCACCCAGGCACTCTCTTTGCAGTACCGATCCAAGTGTTACTCTATGGACTGTTTCAAACGTCTATCCACTATGTATGTAGGTCTCTAGCCACCTACATACTCGTCTTTCACACCTTCAATATCCCAGACAGTATTCATACAGTTCCCGCAAACACTCTGTCACTCTCCTTATACTTTTCCAGTGACCCATTCAGCACCATGTACTAATCCATTCACTGCGCCAAAAGCCAACCACTTATAAATTCACCCAGGCTCTCTCCTTGCAGTACTCTAATCATTCAGTCAGTACCCAAGTACTCATGCAGTGAGCCAGGCCTTAGTACATAAATTGCTTCAAATGCCTATCCAGTATGCATGCAGTCCTCTAACCACCTACACAATTGTCTTTTACACCTTTCTATTCCCCAGTCAGTATTCATACACTTCTAGCAAACACCCTGTCACTCCCCTTGCAGTCCTCTAGTGATCCATTCAGCACCATGGACTAATCCATTAACTGTGCCAAAACCCAAACACTTATAAATTCACCCAGGCACTCTCCTTGCAGTACTCTAATCATTCAGTCTGTACCCAAGTACTCATGCAGTTAGCCAGGCCTTAGCACATGGACTTCTTCACACACCTATCCACTATGTATGCAGTCCTCTAACCACCTACACACTTGTCTTTCACACCTTCAATTCCCCAGTCAGTATTCATACACTTCCAGGTAGTTTTGCAGTGATCCAAGTGTTACTCTATGGACTGTTTCAAACGTCTATCCAGTATGCATGTAGGTCTCTAGCCACCTACACACTTGTCATTCACACCTTCAATATCCCAGACAGTATTTATACAGTTCCCGCAAACACTCTGTCACTCCTCTTATAATTCTCCAGTGACTTATTCAGCACCATGTACTAATGTATTTACTGCACCAAAATAGAAATGCTTATAAATTCATCCTGGCACTCTCCTTGCAATACTCAAAACATTCAGTCAGTATGCAAGTACTATTGGACTGAGACAGGCCTTATCATATGGATGGATTCAAACACGTGTCCACTATGCATGTAGGTCTCTAATCACCTACACACTTGTCTTTCACATCATCAATATCCATGTCAGTATTCATACACTCCTAGCAAATACCCTGTCACTCACCCAGTGTGTCTCCTTATAGTACTGTAATCATTCAGTCAGTTAGCATGTAGTCTTTTAGTGAGGTAGGCTTTAGGGCATGAACTGCTTCAAAGTAGTATGCACTATGCATGTAGTGTTTTAACCATCGTTACACTTGTGCTTCAGGGCTATAGTTTCTTAGTCAGTTTTTATATAAAATGTGTTTCTACAGCAATAGAATAGTATAAATTTGAAAGTTATTAATATACTTTTATTTGTGATTCTTTTTTATAGATAGTGTTTTTCAACGTTAAAATAGAGAAATCATGCCAGAAAAAAAAGAAAAGAACAGAGACAGGAGAATTACTTGAAGAAACATCAACCACAAGTATTGAATGTACAAGATAATGTGGCTAAAATGAAAAAAATCTTCTGGTAAGATCACAAAGCAATTTATTAAAAATGTTTGTAGGAGCAAACAGAATGCTGAAACCACTGAGAATGCTTCAACTAGAAAAAAAATTCAAAATAAGAGGAAAAGCAAAAAAGCAAATGTTCAGTCAAAGGAGACAAAGTATGGTAAAAGAGAGCAAAATCAGTATAAGGAATTACGCAAACAAAAATTTTACAAGAGAGTAGTACATAATTTGCTGAAAGATGTGAAGAAATCTAAAAAGAGAGCTCTATTTTATAAAAAGAAGAAGCATATTGAAAACATTGTTGAAAAGGCTTTTGAAGTAAAAAGGAAACTATTCATTTTAGTATTAAACAGAATTCGATCACTAGATAAACCAAAGAGTAAAAAGAGTAATGAATAGATTTTTTGGGGGGGATTTTTTGGGGAGAATGGAAACACAGGTCCAGTTCAGAGCCTTTCTTTAATGAAGAGAGTTATTTACAGAGCAAAAAATTACTGTATGCAGTTGACACCAGTGGTAGAGGTTATGAGGTTAGAGATGGTTGCCCAATTGAGAAAGAGAAAATGGTTGAAAGAAATGCAGAAGAAGTGATAGCTGATGAAGTTCTAGGGAGACGTCCTAAACACCCTGTGTACACTTGGGATTGCAGTAGTGTTTGTAGTGTACGACAGGAATCTATTGATAAATTTTGTAGTTTTTTACGAGCATATAGTAAAAAAAGTGTTAAACAAAAGATTAAGGTGTTGCAAGGACTAGACCCTTGCAGAGTGAGAAAAAATACTGGTTTGCAAGGTCATTCTCTGGCTTGTCTTTCTAGGAAAGTTTGTCAAAGTGTTTTTCACCTTTTCAGGATGCTGGCAGTACATCATACTCAAATGCGGAAGTTAGTGAGAAGATTGTATTATGCAAAAAGTCCAGCACTAAAGTTAAATGAGTTGAACAGTGCTCTTTTGCGTGGGTCATAATCAGATGTGAAGAAGGTTTGTGATGATATTGAGTTTTGTTACTTTGGTCCTCAGCAAGAGAGTGCAGAAACTGACACATTAGTAGAACAAAATGTTGAAGACCATGTAGAACCCATAATTACAAAAAAATTTGAAGATGAAATCACAAAGTTTAAGGTAATTTCAGGTGAAAGACCAAATGTTTCTTGTATTTGTTGTCGGCGAAGTTACTATAAAAATCAGACTAGGGGTGTCAATCTGTATTTAAAAAGTGAAATAGAAGATAATGATAAGTGGATGGAATTTGCAACTTATTTGTTGGTAGAGGATTGTTTTGATTTGGGATCTGAGCAGCGTATTTGCAAATATTGTTATAACAAATTAGATGAGAATAAAATGCCTACTATAGCTGTTCATAATAATCTACAGTTGGTTGCTATTCATCCAGAGCTGATAGATTTAAATACGTATGAGTCTATTCTCATTCAATGTGTTCACCCGTTTCAGGCTATTGTTCGTATGGAGCCTAAAACAGATAAATTACCTCCATCAGAGTTGCAAAGAGGATTGAAAGGAAGAGTTGTGTATTTACCGTTAGATTTGTGGAAAAATATTGAAACTATTGCTGTAGACCATGCAGAAAATGAGCCACTAGTCATTCCAGTTAATTGTGTTCCTACTAAGAATAAGAAAATCTGGCAAGAGTTAGTGGATGTTAGAAAAGTGCAAAAGGCATAATTGTATCTGTTACAAAATAATGAGTACTATAGAATTGTGTTTGAAGGAGAAGAAGAAATAGATTTAGCAGAAGATACTGAAACATTAAGTGGACAAATTGAAAAAGTGGACATGTCCTGATGTGAAGAAATCTATGAACATTACAGTGTACAGCCACTTCATTCCAAAGAGGTGATGGGGAATACAATTGTGTTGTTTCAAATGAAAAAGCAACAGGAAGTCCCATGAGTGTATGAGAAGAGAGCTTGGACGCTCGTTGTTTCCCGCAGTTGTTTCCAACAGGAAAAGGTGGACGATATGATGAACGTCCTGTGCAGATTCCTGCATCGGAATATCGGACAACAAGATTATATGCAGAAGATCCAAGATTTCGACAATGTATCCCTTATATGTTTCATCTTCTGTTTGAAAGTGACTTGTCTGGACTTTCATATGCAGTAAATCACATTTTAAAAACTGGAATGCATCTGCAAAATGTAACCGCAAAGGATTTTATTGATAAAGTGCATCAGAGAGATGATCATTTAGAATCTCAGTTGATTAATTTGATGGCATGTCAGCGTGGGACTAATGAATATTGGTACCGTCGTCATGGAGAACTGAAATGTATGTTACGGAACTTGGGAACTCCTACATGGTTTGTTACACTAAGCTGTGCTGAGCATGCTTTGGACGATTTACTTGAATTTCTTAGAGAGGCAAATTCCAATATAAAAAATATTGAATACAAGACACCTGGAGAATTGTGCTCCTTGGATCCTGTTAATGTATGCAGATATTTCAATCATAGATTTGAAGCTATGATGTCTTTCAGCTGCAATAAAAAGAATCCTCCTCTTGGAGAAGTTGTGGATTTCTTTTGGAGAAAGGAGTAGCAAGCAAGAGGTGCTCCTCATATACATATGTTGTTATGGATCAAGGATGCCCCCAAATTTGGAACAGATTCAGATGAAACTGTTTTGTCTTTCATTGAAGATTATGCCACATGTGCTGTACCCAATAGCAGAGAAGATGAAAACTTAAAACAACAAGTCTTACGATTCCAAAGCCATAGGTGTGGAAAATACTGTCGACGATAGTACAAGTCAAAGGATAAGTTCTATACCAAATGTCGTTTTGGATTTCCACGTCCTGTATTATCCAAAGGAAGAGTGAACAGTTTTATGTCAGCTATGCGACATACCATCACAAGAAAGTCTCCGAAAAATACCTACAACTTAAGAAGAAGCGAAGAATCGAAATACATAAATGACTACAATCCAGTTATTTTATCCATGTGGAACGCTAACATGGATATTCAGTATGTTGTGGACAATTCCATTGCTGTTGCTCGATATGTAACGTCCTACATTACTAAATCAGAAAAGACTGAATTGAAAGAAATGTGGGAAGAGATTTCTCACGAGAAGACTAAGTAAGAAATTATACAGTTTCAGTTTGAAGATGTTATCGCATCGTGAAATTGGAGCATATGAATGTTCAGATCGGTTATCATCTGCAAGTCTATATTCCAAAAGTAGAAGAATCATTTGGGTGAGTCTAGGTCTTGCAGGAATGTGAAATCGGGTACTGAAATCTGTTCAAGAAATTGAATATTTAGCAGAAAAAGAACCAGAAAGTACAGATATTTTGAAAATGAATATGTTGGACACATATTACCCAAACAGAAGTCATCACCTTGAGAACATGTGTCTCTATGAAGTGGTGCAAAACTACACTTTTAAACGGAATACTACAGAGAACATCAATGATGGAAAATATGCAGTGATTGGTTCCGAAGGATGTCTGGTGAAACAAAGGAAAGGAAATGTAATTAATCACAGGAAACTGAGTTGCGACACTGCTGACAAAAGGGAATTTTACTATTTAGCCCTTTTGCAAATGTTCAAACCGTGGCGTTCAGAACTGGAATTACTTGGAGATTTTCAGAGCTATGAAGATTCATTTAATGCTTGTAAAGATAGCATACAATGCAGTGCTTTTGCAAATTATTTGAAAATGTAGAATGATGAAATTGATCAAGAAGCTGCATTTGCAGCTGAGATTGCTAGAGACAGTTCTCAAGACAGTCAAAGTTCTGCTGCACTGAGTCAAGATCCACTTGGACAACCAATTGTTGAAAATGACGCAGCGACTGCCATGAATGAGGTGGAAACAGCAATGTATCAAACTCAAGAAGATGTAATACAGTTAGGAAAACTTGGAAGAACAACTAAATGTTGAACAGAAACAAATATATCAACAAGTGAAAGAGCAGATTTGCCATGGATTACTTCATGAAAAGAAAGGGTGCTCATGTACATCATTTCAACCTATTCGAATGTATGTGTGTGGTCAAGCTGGAACAGGAAAAAGTTTCTTAATTAAAGTAATTACAAGTTATCTGCAGAAAACAACTGAGTCGCATTTGTCTTGTGTTGTCACTGCTCCAACTGGGTTGGCAGCACATGACATTAAAGGAATTACTTTACATCGTTTACTAATGCTACCAGTAGAGCATGAGAACAAATTGGATTACCACAAGCTATCTGGAGAAGCTTATTGTGAAGTTTCAAGAGTCCTGAAGAAAATGAAACTTCTCATTATTGATGAGGTGAGCATGGTCTCAAACTGGATGCTTGCCTTTGTGCATTTAAGAATGCAGCAAATTCTTAAAACAGAGTATGACGTGTTATTTGGAGGAAAATACGTCATAGTTTTTGGAGATCTACTGCAACTGACTCCAGTAAAAGGACAACCGGTATTTAAAACACTTGCACATGAAGATACCAGAAAGTCTCTTGGTATCGTTGGTAATGTGAACATTTGGACTTATTTTGAATACATTCATTTAAATCTTTATTTCGACGCATTTGTGTCATAAAAGAGCAATAGAACATTTGTTATCTTACATTTTGACATTTTGCTAGCACAAAAGAAAAAAATAATAAAAATAGCAGTAAATAAAAAGCTAACCTATTCGTATATATCCATAGCGTCCATGTATACAATGTCTAGTTTCATAATCTTTGTCAAACACATTTTACCCGGGCGGAAAATTTACAAGGTTAAAAATACAATTTAACAATAAATATAATTTAAAAACTATTAAAATAGTATTAAATCAGTAACCGCTAGGGCATTTTTTATATAAAAGGAATTCTTAAAAATTCGTATGAAATTCATAAAAAGCAACAACCACATATACCTAGTTGGAAAATAATGAAGCAACAATTACATGTTTTAGTATCATGATCCTATTTAAAAATATCAAATAATGTATCTCCTCCATTTATCTTTTACTTTAAAAATGTAGACCCAACTTTATTCTAATAAAATTAGCAGCAAGAAGAAACCTACTAACTCCAAAAACTATCGCCTGGCTGGTGTCAGTTTTTAAAATTCTACCAGCCTCCTTATAGGATCTAGAGCCTATTTTATGGCAGAGTGGTACTATCCACTTTTTCCTTGGTGTTACATAGCTGGAGCAGAATAGAAGTATGTGTAAATCATCTTCCTTAGTACCATGAATACATGAAAGACAGAGATCACTTCCTGATTTCGCCCAGCTTTTTTCAAAGGCCTTAGTTCTAAGGGTGCCATATCTAAATTTTAGGTACAAGGTTTTTGATAAAGGCGGATGGATCTCGTCTAAAAAAGGTTCAAAAGATGCAACATCCTTAAACAATAGGAAGTTTTCAGTTAGCGGTCCATGAATTCTTGCATATACTAATTCGTTGCTCACATATGACCAGAAAGATAATTTAACAATTTTCTTGGAGCACGAATTCATAGCCTCAGGATCATTCCAAAAATGGGCTAATCCAATTATGCCTAACCAGATTCTTACATGCTTGAACCAATAAACTTTATTGCAATCGTCGAGATCCATAACTTCTTTCAGGCCATTCTTGTAATTAACTAGTTCTGGGGTCGTCCACAATCTAACCCACAGCAATAATGGTCTCAATATTGCGTGTTGATCTGTTCGTTTCAGGTTTAGATCTAAAAGAAGTGGTATTAAAGGGGTATTTGTAGGTATTTTTATCAACCCCCTAAGAAACTTGTTCTCCAGGTTTTCAAATGTATGTCTACATACAGGACCCCATATTTCCGCCCCATATAATACTGCTGATTGGACTTTATACTTAAAAATCTCTATCGCAGGGGTCACTGCCTTATTCAAACATTCGTTGTGTCTCTTAAGAATTGGTAGACAGTTTTGTTTGAAGATGATCTTATTCTTTTCTAGCTGCGGTCTCCAAGCTAAGGAAGAGTCTATAGAGACACCTAGATATATAAAATTCTGCACATAATCAAGCTTCTGTCCATTTAACATTAAATTTTTCTTGAAGTTCCTATGTGGGCTCAGTGCCATGTATTTCGTTTTTTTTGTATTAATTTCTAGGCCCTTCAAGGAACAGTACGACTGGAATCTATTTAACAAATTTTGAAGGCCCCGAGGTGTTTGGGAAATGAGAATGGTGTCATCTGCAAACAAAAGGGAAGAAACCCGTTCACCCCCTAGTCTTGGAGCGTCGTTTTCACTACACTCCATGTAAGATGGTATATCATTGACAAACAGGGAGAATAGGGTTGGCGCCAGTACACATCCCTGGCGTACTCCTCTTTTTATGGGGATAGCTTTTGTAAGTTCCCCAGTAGGACCCCACCTCACCTTTGCATAGTTGTCCATATGTAGTCCAATAACCAATTTTAGTAGTCCTAGCGGGATCCCCTGGGATTTCAATGATTCCCATAAAAGATCTCGCGGTATAAGGTCAAATGCGGCCCGTAAGTCTACGAATGCCACATACAAAGGACCTTTTCGAATAACGACATATTTCCAATACAGACAACAGAGCCTTAGGACTTGGTCGATGGTTCCTGTTTTTACTCTGAAACCTGCCTGAAATTTCGTTAAGATTTGTTCTTCTTCCAACCAGGTATTTATGCGGTTTAGTATATGCCTAGCATAAATTTTTTGGGTAATATCTAAAAGACTTATGGGACGATAGTTAGCAGGATTGCTTCTATCGCCCTTTTTAAAAATAGTAATGATTTCCGCCCCGTTCCATGTGTCCGGAATTGTCTCCCCGGCAGCAACAATGTTGCACAGATGATTAAGGTAAGGAACCCAGACATCTAGTTCATGCTTGAACAGATCACCTGGTACTTTGTCCAGCCCAGGAGCTTTCCCATATTTAACAGAGTTGATAGCTAATTTTGTTTCCACCAAATCAAAAACTATAAGTGTAGATTCAGCCTCTGTGGGCAACACAGCATGATCTTCCTGCGCTGCATTAACAGTCCCTTGGGCGGCGTACAGGTTCGTGAAATGGTCAATCCAGGTTGCTTCATTGAGATAAACTTCTCTCGAACCTTTCTCTCTTTGATTACCCTTAACCACTGTTTCCCAAAATAGCTTTTGGTCCTTCATTTTAGCTGCCATCAGCATATCGGACCATAATTCCTTGTCCCATGAACACTTTGCATTGACCAGGACCTTATTATATAATTTCCTATTTTCTTTAATTGCCATAGCATTTTTACTTTTGACCGAGTCTATCAAAGCTGATTTTGCTTTCCGGCATTCTTTGTTGAACCATGGTTTGCCTGTAGGCTGCAGCTTTACTGCACCCATTCCTTTTTTTGGTCTTCTAGTCATGAGTTCTAGTAGTTCATTAAAGAACTCTTTATGTAATTTAAGAAATAAACCGGGTTCGCTTTCGGAGGGATTATAGATATCAAATACATTAGTAAGGCAATTATAAATATTTGCCACTAGATCTTCTTGTCCCAGTATGTATGCCCATTTAACGGACCGACGGTTATTACTTAACATAACATTATCTGGGACAGGTTGATGTCCTCCCTCATCTACTTCCTGACCCAGCATTAAGCTCTTTGCAAAGCTAACTTCCAAGGAATGGTGATCACTATCAAATCTATCTTTGACCATCAAGTCATTTATATATGGCCACAAGTCCATGGAAATATTAACGTAGTCAATTATGCTTTGGCAATTACGTCTCGTAAAAGTAGGTGCCTTGGGACTATCAGAAGGAAAACGCCCGTTACATGCCCTCAGTCCATGACTTACCAGTACCCTTGTAATTTGGAAAGCTAGGGTAGAACCTGCAACTGTCCCATTACTAGATAAGGATGGTATGCCATTAGCATTATCTTCATCCTCATACAATTTATTCATTCCGGCAATGGGTTCAAAGTTGCAGTTCATATCCCCACATATTATCGTGCTTGTTTCTGGGTCTAGCGAATCCAGTATTGATTCTAGTTTGTCAATACATGGTGACTCCTTATATGATGGGCATGGTCGATTATATATATTAAAAAGATAAATCATCCGATTATCAATGGTAACCATTTTTAAACCGAGTATATCTAAGGAATCGGTTCTTAATTGCTGTATGGCTATATTAATGGACACACTAACCCATATTATTAGCCCTCCTGATGGACGACCTCTTACTGATGGGACTGCTTCCAGCTGATACGTTCTATATCCAACCCTATGTCTAGCTGTCGTAGCCCATGTTTCTTGTAGAACACATATTTCAAAGGAGTTTATGTAAAGGTTCCATTCGGGGTCACTTGTTTTTGAACCTACTCCTGCAACGTTCCATGAAACAATCCTGGCCATAGAAGGGCCTTGGTTAGAGCTGCAGTTAGCAGCCGATGAAGGTTTACCTAATCTTCTCGGTATTTCTAATCTATTGCTAATAGGATCGTTTGCCTCTTGATGCTTTGTTTGTTCCACTTTGGATGTGGGTTCAGGAGCTTCCAAGGGTTTTTTTTTTGGTATAATATTTCCCCCCTGTATACCAGTTGATAATAATTGAAATGAACCATTTAAACAATCAGGTGTCCTAAGGGGACTTATTAAAGCCACGAATGAATTTACGGATGAGACAAATGGACAGAGTGTGGATTTGTGTCCTTCCCCATGTGCTTGGAGTCAATCAATGCCCTCCAGTCCACTAAACCTATTGTAACAGGAAATTAAGGGTTGAGTGTACTGTGGGCCCATCCATTCTCTGTGATACTGAGAGTTGGCATGTTGGGGCCTCCCTGCCCTACGTTGTACTAGAGTCCAGCCATCTTCCCCCTCCCTTTCCCATCTTTTAGGATATGTATTCCTGAAAAATTCACACCCTATTCCACCCCTATCAGGATTTGAGTTCCTTAACCAACTCCATGCATTATCTTGGTGTTCCGTAGGTGGATAGAAATAAGCCAGGGGTCTTGCTACAATCGGTGAACCATTATTCCTTGGGACTCCCGAACAGATATGTCCTACTGTCCGAGGGTCCTCAAATGATACAATCACACAGTCCCCTTGTATTTTTTTCCTGTTATGACCTACCCAGGGGACCCTCTCTACCATTAAGATATTGCTTCTTATTGTTGGTGGTAATGGATGATTGTTATTCAGCCAATGTGACACTTTGTTTTTAAGCGCCACATAAGGTTCTAAGACTGATGAGCCTAATTCCGGAACCCCAGTTAGAATAACTACGTAATCACATGCTTCAGGAGGTAAGTTAATATTCCTGCGCTTTTCTATGTGCGTGATGCCGTTATTATTTGTAGAGATACTACAAGGAGTCAACTTTTTAGCTGTTTCACATGTTGGTAAGGACTTTGCACTATTTTCATCTACATCAATAATGATGGGATTGTTGGTAGAGACCTTTAGCGCTGTATTCCTTTCCTTTTCAATGTCATTGTCGAGTATTTTTGATACCTGTACATTGCTAATAGGGGCTGGAGCCTGCGTTACCTTTTTTTGATTGCTAGTATATTCTTCTTTTTTCTCTTTCCTCAGTTCTATAAGTTGTTTTTCTATCCCAATTAGTCTTTCTTCTATAGG